>NC_088791.1:171959843-172275997 GCF_011386835.1 Chrysemys picta bellii | reverse complement strand
CCGTGGGTGTAGTTTGCCCACCCATGGCCGGGAGGTAGGCCGGATGGGGCGGGGCCGGGCTGCTTGGCGGGCCGCAGGAAATAGCCCCGCGGGCCGCGTGTTTGAGACCCCTGGTCTAAATGATCAAAGAAGTCTCTTTTCAAGGTTAAAGGGTTATTCTTCTTCACACCTCTCATCCAGAGAGAGAGAGCTAGTGCTCAGTCACCCGCTCTTACACTTCTGTTGCCTTCTCCTAGAATGCCATGTGTATCCATATCATAGTCTGAGATGGCCTCTGAAATCTAAATAAACAAATATTCATCTATGGTGAATATCTATGATATAGAGGAGAAAAATGAGAGGAAAAAGGCTGAAGATCAGCATAGGACATTGTTCATGCATATGTCCTGAATGCAATGTAATAGTGTTGTCCAAATCATGGCCTGACAACAAGCAGGGCAGAATTCAGGCACAGGCAATGTAGCACTATGCCTATGCCTTAAGTTTCAGCATGTGCCCATGGAGTCACATGATTACATCAGAATCTCAACATCTGATTTTTTTTTAGTTTTTAGCTAGCCCTCATGGTATCAAATAGATGCTCAAACGTATTAATTGAGTGTAACTGAGGCAGAAATGTTTGCCTGAGTCTACAGACAGCCTGAAACAATAGCTCTGAGAAGAATGAACAGTCTCTTTCATCTCTATGAGCTATTAACTGTTCTTCAGGACTTTGCCAATGCCTACCCTGCACACCCACAACAGAGGGCTGTGTGTGTGTGTCAGGAGAAGAGTGCAGCCATTCTAGACTGTTAATCAAGCAGTTACATTCCAGCCGCTGTGGTAAATGCTGTTCCCCTTCCTATCACCTCAGCCGGAGAAGGAACCTGGGAGGAAAAGAACAGGGCCCCAAGCTGCTGTCCTGCACTCTTCCACCACCATGCAAAGGCATGAGGGGAGAATGGTGTGCCTCGGGGCTTTCAATTACTTTGATCTGGCCCTGATAACAGGTGGGGTTGCCAACCCTCCAGGATTGTCTTGGAGTCTCCAGGAATTAAAGATTTATCTTTTTTAAAAATCATGTGATGAAAGCTCCAGGAATATTCGCAACCTAATTAGAGGCAGTTTTGAGAACTGAGTGGAATGGCTGAGTCCTTAGATATAGACGTCATCAGTGCATGACTGTTTATTTGATATGCTGGAGGCATAAAGAGAAGGTTGCTTTGCTCATAAATGAGGGTCTACTCAAATCAGTCTGGGTCATTTGCTTCCAGAGTTAGGTACTACTGTGGTAAAGATAGTCAGCTATTACTATCAGGTGCCACAGAAGGATTTTCAGTATTTTTACTCATCCTATGCTTGGCTCCTTACTAGAGTCCCCAGAATAGGTGAAAGAAAAATCTACCCTAAGCATTCATACAGAAAGATGTGAGACAGCTATCATTCATTGGACTTTTTTTTGAGGGCACATATTGCTTCTTTTGGAGCATTTGGCAGAAGAGCATAGAAATAGTCACTGAGGAGCAGAATATCCCTTCATCCTCTCCTAAAGCATCATATTATGCTTCTGATTCTACAACGAAAGTTATAACAACTATGCTTTACACTTCAACACCAGTTCTGCCTGGTGTCTTCCAGGTTCTCTTCAAAGGCACAGTGGAATTGGAGACTTTCTGATTTGAAGGACTGGCTCTTGTCAGTAGAAAGACTGATAAAATCTACAGCTCATTCTCTAGGATTATCACAACCTGCTCCTTAGTAACTATTATGCTACTGTTGTTATGGGCTCACTCTACTCTAGATATAATAAACAATCAACAGAAAGGCAAACAGTACAGGTAAATTCAGATAGAGACCTGTTTCTCTGACTTCTTCATTTCCTATGACATTACCATAAAGGCAAACAAGACACCTTCGCTATATTTCCCCCAACAAAGAGGATTCATTCACTTATCATGACTCCTAATATTCTGAAATTCCCGTTGATGAATGATAAGAAAATTTAGTGAAACAATCCACCTCCCCCATAAGTCGTAATAGTGACATATACATCAAACTTGATAGACTCATCTGCACATTCTGAGTGTACTTTGTCTGGTCATTTTGTTTTATGGGAACTGAAGTTAAATGCTTTCAAATTTCAGGCAATACGTAGGACCCTGAAATGTTTCCTTCCACAGAGTTGAAGTGATTTACTACAGCTGCAGAGCTACAGTGTGTATTTCATAAACAAAGGGGATCTGGGGCATAGTCACTGTGTTATAAAGTAATCAAACTTTGGAAGTGGTATGTGAGAAATCAGATTAATCTGTCTGGGGAAGAAGACAGGGTGGGATCCACATGGGAACTTAGACACTGCAACGCTGAGCAGGCTGACCAAGTCTCCTGGTGTGTCAGGGAGACTCCGGTTTACAAGGGAAAAGCTCCTGATTTCTGATTTAATTATGTTCTCTCCCGCAACAGCAATACTACTACTCCTGCTTAGCCCAGCCACTTCAATCCCTTTCTTGGGTGTCTGTACTTTGGCTTCAGGGGGAAGTGGAGGGATTGATGTGCTCTGTGCTCTATGTGCTATATGTTGAACGTGTTGATGCACTTGTGGCCCATGAAGCTAGTCCCACCCCCAGCAGCAGGAGGCTGGTGTGGGGTGTTGGTTTAGCGAGGGGATGGGGAGCACAGGATGGGGGGGTCAGATGATTGGGGTAGATTGGGGAGCTCAGGGGAGATGAGAAAGGGGGACGGATGTTTCAGCACCAACTGCTGGCATGCAAGCCTTTCCCACAGCATTTCAGCCCAGCCCCCAACAGTGCCCCGCCCCCAGCCACAAATCTCCCTGAAATTAATTTGAAAAAGTTGGTCAGTATGATGCTAAGCATGCCTAACTTTAAGGCACCTAGAAAATCACAGGAACAACAGTGTGATCCACAAAGCCCAGTTAGGGCTTGAATGGGGGGTGGGGGGCAGGGGTAAGTGCCAAGTCACCTGCCTCACTCCACACAAAACAGCTGGAGGAGGTAGTGGCCTATAACTTTTAGCCCAGTGGTTAGAGTCCCTATCTCTGATGTGGGAGATCCAGATTCAATTCCTCCCTCTCTGCCAGGGAGGGAAAGAGGATTTGAACCAGGGTCTCCACCTCTCAGGGGAGCTCTGTAACCAGGGCCGGCTCCAGGCACCAGCCTGGCAAGCAGGTGCTTGGTGGGGCCACTCCAGAGAGGGGCGGCATGTCCAGCTATTCGGCGGCAATTAGGTGGACAGTCCCTCACTCCCGCTCGGAGCGAAGGACCTCCCGCCGAATTGCCTCTGCAGATCGCAATCACGATTGCGGCTTTTTTTTGTTTTTGGCTGCTTGGAGTGGCCAAAACCCTGGAGCCAGCCCTGTAACCACTGAACTATGGGGTATTCTGAGGAGGGCTCCCTCAGTCTCTTCTGTTGAAACTGTTCGCTGAAGATAAATGATTAAAGAATCATTGGGAAGTGGGACTGAACCCAGGGTCTCCCTCATCCCAGGTGGGAGCTCTGAAAGCTAGACTACAGTCATTCTTTCTCTCTCATGCATGTGCAATGACTAGTCCATTATGTAAAAATACTTAACAGTCATTGGGTGCAAGGTATTAGGGTAACCGGTCCCCCTGCTCAAACCACTCTCATAATTTCTCCAGAGTGCAACAGGAGAGACTCCCTTATCAGAATATCCTATTAGCTCACTGCTGTAGAGCACTCTCCTGAAAGGTAGAGACCCAAGTTCAATTCCCCCCTCTTTATCAGAGGGGGGAGAAAGGATTTGAACAGGGGTCTCCCTTCGTCTTCTTTGACAGGGGTAATTGAACCTGGCTCTCCCATATCCCAGACAAGTGCTCTAACCACAGGGCTAAAAGTTAGTTGTCACCAAGACTTCATTGAATAAATACCTTTGTGGACCACATCCACAATCTGAGTTTGATATGAACATTTCCTGGAGGAATCAGTAGTACAGTTCATAATCAGAAGGGGGGACGGTCAGTAAAGACACATATTTGCTACAAAAAGCAACTAAGTGTTTCCTCTTCTGTTGAGGAGCAAGAACAATTCCCTGGTCAAGTTTGAACTGAAATGAGCCTTATAGTTCCTTATTACAGTGTTGGGTTTCACGGAAGTTCAATCCAACCTCCAGAAACCACCACCATCATCGAGATGAAAACATGGAGGGAAAAGAGGGAGCAGGAGATAGGATTGTGGTTTTCGTTCGTGAAATTGCCTTCACAGATTCTCCACACTATTCTTAGAGATTTGTGTCTTACCTCAAAGACACAGAATCTTTTCAAACCATTAACCATTAGGGTTGTGATTAGGGCTGATTGGAAAACAACACAAAACATCTGAAGGTTTCAAAATTTGTTTTTTGTTTCACTCCAGAGATAAAGAGAGAGCTCTCAATAGGGCAGTCACATATGAATAACGAAGAAATGTTTTACAATTCTTTGAAGTGTGTCAATTAAAAAAGATCCATGCAGGAAAACAACTTTCAGAAGCACCAGAAATCTGAGCTGTAAAGCTTAGCTATCCAGAACAAATTAAAAAATATATTCACTTCAGACAGCCAAAGCTGTAAAGTGTACAGTAAGATTAATAATGATTCCATTAGCCACTGGTTAACTGCCATTGTACTCACTTATGCAGTGCATAAAAGTTTTAAAATACTGTAGAATTTGTGAGGTACAAATTATATTGCTAATTGATTGAATATTCATTTGCAGTTAATGGAATGACAGTAGAATTCATAACTTTAAGTTCATGTATGACATTTGATGTATGTGATTTAAGTTGCAGACTCTGAAATTCATATGTTGTCTTAATGTAATCTCTCTTTGTTCTTGTTCAGAAAATAAGCCTGTCAGCATTGTGATCCTTAGGTTCAGTTTGGTTATTAGATTTTCACAAAATTAAACAAATGTCTCTTCTCTGGGAATTCTTAGACAAAGTGACACAGACACATGTCAGCAGGTTAAGTAGAACAAAAGTGTTAAAGAATTCAATCCCCCCCACACACAACCATTTTCTAGGAATAGTAGTTTCCCAAGGAAAGTGACACGTTCCTTGCTCAGCTGTATCTTGGCGGGCAATAAGGAAGTAATGAAACATCCTAGTGTGCCCTAAATTGTATCTATTGCTGATATGTCACTAGTTGGGTATTTTTTTAAGTTTTTATTTTTCATAATACCTTTATTTTTCTGAACAAGGGAAGACATGTTAGAAACCAAACAGCAAAAATCAGCTTTTTGAACAGTGTTGTTTAAAGAACTCTCAGGGAGTACTTGGTATTTGACACTTACTGTCCAAGCTGTATTGCAGGCTCACTTCTATATTGACAGGCAAGAGTGACATCGTTGGAATTTCGTACAACAACATTTTTAGTTTTGTTTTATTAATGTTTTCAAAAATTTGCAAAATTAATAAAATTAATTAACTATCTCAGCTGTCTGTTTCAAAGGCTTTGAAAACTTGAATTATAGCTTTGGTCAGCTTTGATAGTGCATTTTATTGTTAAACTTTCAAAAACATGAGAATGGCATGTGATGTGGGTGTTTGATAGAGACAGATAAGCAATGATGCTGCGCGTAGAATAATTCATCATGCAGAACATGACAAAATGGTTTATAGACCCAATACTTGTGCAGGAGAGCTATGTTGGCCAAAAAAAAAAAAATGCTGGCTCAGGTGGTTTCTGTTAAAATGGCTAAGTCATTTCCTGTGTGCTTTACAACTTCTGAGATAACTTCAGAAATAACAAACAGCTGAGTTTAGAGTAGGTCCTTGATAACAGTTCAGTCAAAGACTCCCATGGTGTTAATGTACTGGTTCCTTAAGTCCCTTCATCCTGTACTTGTATAAATATTTTAAAACACTTCCAAGACCTTTGAGTTCTGAAATGAAGTTTTAACATGTCCTCTGGAGGATGGACTACAAAGAACTAACTAGAGTGTTTAGTTTTAATAGGCGAGGCAGATTTTCTTCATTGGGGTTCCATACAGAAGGAGCCAGATGGGGCCAGATGGGAAGAAGAAGGTGGTTGTACTCTGAAGTACTGTACCCTGCTAAATATGTGAATACCCTAGCAGATACCATAGGGCATTCCAGCAGCATTGACTCTCCAGTGGGTCCTGTCTATGACTACTCTGAGCAACTATAAGTCTACTGCAGGATCCATACTGCTAGGGAGACTAGCAGATCAGCAGATCTGTACTTAGTGTCACACACCAGGGGGTAGGTGGTGCAACCTAGTGGTTCAAACAGGAGTCAGGCCTAGTGTCAGAGCAGAGCCAGAAGGCAGAACTGGACTTGTGGTCGAGAGACAAGCCTATAGTTGGAGTCAGGACAGGACCAGTGTTGTGGTCAGGAGACAAGCCAGTGGTCAGACCTGGAGTCAGAGGGTTTGGAAGAAGGTCGAGGCTAGGGCTGGAGCAGGAGGTACAGGTTGGAACAAGGAATGGCACAGGAAACAGCTCTAGAAGTGGCAGGCATAGAAAGCATTGAACAGCTGCCATGTTGTTGTTGCTACCAGGCATAACTGGTGATCTCCTTGCTCTTCTGTCCAATAAGAGAGCACAGTTTCTTAGTGAGGGCTGAAAAACAGAGAAGAAAGAACATAAAATCACTCTTTCCAGTTCAGTCACCATTGATCTGAAGTTGGAACAAAATCATACGCTTAATTGCTGTGTTTGTTTCCTATTTCCATCAACATTTTTTGCCCATGTTAAAATCAAACTAGATTACCAAGATAACTTGTTCACTTTACATATAATTGATGTATTTTTCCATGTATGTACTGTCCTAAATATCTCTCTTATTCTAAACAAGGTTTTAAAGGACTCCATTTAATTGGACAAACGATTTCAATATTGATTGCTGAAACTCCATTTGTTTCATATACTCCCTTTTCAGATTACTGTTCTCCATATGAATTGAACCGTACTTCTGAATTATATTGTATTTGTTTAATGTAGCACGTGCACCCTTTTAGGTCTAATGCTAACTGCTTCAAAAACTCTGTCAAATGGCTTGTTTGTTGAATGACATAGAACTTCACAGTGCATTAATTATTCAGACTGTTGACAATAATAAAAATTGGCTTTATTGTTAAAATTAGTGAAATATGTTCAAATATTTCTATATTAGAAGGAAGTTGTGTACTGTATCCCCATTTCTTTTCACTAAGGTCCTGATTTACAAGTGCAAGTGAAAGATTGACTTTACATTTCCAGAGATGATTAGCTGCCAGCTCTAATCAAATTGAGAAGTAATTAGCAAATCAAAACTTGATTAGCTCTTTGCTTGATTTACTAAAATTATAGTTTATGCAGTTTAAATGATGGGGGAGGGAAAATGTCTGTACTCCATATATAGTCTGGTGTGCTGCAGTGGAGGAAAAATTGTTTCTTAAAGGCTTTACCCACTTGAATATTTATCACTATTATTTCTCTAAAGGTGATACAGTATAAACTAATTCTTCCCATATTTTCATCGTTAAAGTAAATCTTTTATGAGTAGCTGTATTGAGAGTGCTGTTTGAGACATGTGGGACCCACGCTACCTGACTTTTCATTCTCAGTGCTCTTCCGCATTCATAAAAGCACTAGAGTCTTTTATGGAATTATTTAAATGTAAAAGTTATGCATTTGATTCTGAAGAAAAGGAAGTTGTTTTATTGATTCATATTCTGTGACACGGCCTGGGCAGGGGTTAAAGTTGAAAGTCCGTGTCAAGTCAGAATAACTGAGCTCTATTTCCATCTCTGCCACCTGCTGGCTGTTTGACCTTTGACATCACTTTTAACATCTCTGTACAGGTTCTGCCTCTAGATATCTTTCATTTTGCACAAGGGTGATGTTAGTCTTAATTTATGTTTGCAAAGCATGTTGAGTTCCTCAGAAGAAAGGTGGCATTCAAGTCCATAGCACTATTGTTTCATAAATTCCTAGATGTCTATGTAAATCAAATAGAAACTAACAGGCTATATTTTATATCTCTGCCTGGCAAGAAGAATATTTTTTTAAATGTCTTTGTCACCTTGAGTTTAGATTGTTGTAATGGACTCCACACTGCAACTGTTCAGAAGCTGAAGCTAGTGCAAAATGTCTATTAACTGGAATTGCAAATTGGGACTACATTAAATCAGTGGTTCAAAACTTTCACTGACTCCCAATAAGCTCCCAGGTGGAATCTAAAGTATTGGTTTTACCCTGTAAAGCCTTAAGTAGTTTGGGACAAGGTTGCCTGAGAGATTGCCTCTCTCACTTTTGCCCTTCTGCCACAGTTGAAATAGCAGAGGTTTTTATATAGTAATTGAATATACTAATTATTGTTGTGAGGTTATGATATGATACTTGATCTGTTTCTCTTTCCGATAAATTATTTAATCCATAAAGTTTTTCTTTCTCAAGGGAACATCAGTAGCCTTAATCATTGCAAGAGTACTCTCAGGCATTTCAAACTGCTATAGCCTATCAAATACATTGTTTTATTTTATCAAAAGCTTCCATTTTAGGTTTGAGGCACCATACTTTGGCTTATATTCCTTCCTTCCCCTACTGGTTTAGTGATACGTCTTGCTTTTATGGGGGAGTAAAGTGGTTCTGGCCTTGTGTTAGTTACAAAAGTCGTCATGCCCGCATAATACAAATTGACTCATAACTACAGCCACACCCTGCAATGCTGTGCTACTTCTTTCCAAACATGCTGTGTGCGTGGCCATTGGCTAGCATATGCTGCAGAAGGCAACTTGTGTGCCAAGTGACTGGAGCCAGACCACTTCCCTTAAACTGGCAGTAATCTGGTATTTTGCAGATCTGAAGATCTACCTAATATCAATCATGTATATGTTGAAAGAGTTTGTAATGCTATTTTATGGGTCAGAGGTAAGGTTCTTAAATAGGAATATGTCAAGTGAAATTATCCATGTCTATATCCTGCTAACTAAATGATTGAACTATAAAGGTAGTAGAATATCTGTATAAATTACCTTAATTGGTCATATATGTTGCTACTAAGGTATTTTAAATAGTTTTTATATTAAAGTTAGGTTATTTACTGTACCAACCTTAATTTTCAGTTAACAGTTTTTGTCTGAAATAGATATATGGTTTGGAAATACTGCAGGGGCTAGGGTAAATTTGAATCAAAAATCTTTTTTTAAAACTGTTTTAATAGTGAGAAATAATCATTAAAATAACTTAATTTGAAAAAATATATATTTTTAAAAGTATGCCATTTAAAACTACTTCTCTTGTGGTTTCCCATTTTGGTTACTTTTTTTTTAATGTTTGTCCACATTCTCTTGTGCTTGTTTATGTTCATTCTTGGAGATGGAAATAAATGTGTTTTATCTTTTGTGATTAATGATAGAAAGTTGAGGAAGTATGAAGCGCCTAATAGCTTCTGATTGATTCTCAGGCAGGTAAGCTCACTGACAGCAGGTTTACTGACTGTGGTACAGAAAGTGAAGCGATAGTGGCAGAGGACATTGAGAAAGCTAGTGAATATTTCTATTGTACAACTGTTTTTGGTAATGTTTTCATTTATCACAATAGACAGACAAATATTGTAGGCATTTAAACTTTTTTTTGTGTATCTCCAGCTACTTTGAGTTCTACATTTCAGAGTAGGTTGTAAATGCAGTTAGGATTATTTTTATTTAGGTAATACAGCTAAGAGTATTAGGGAATGTGGGGGAGTACAAGTTGCCTTCATTTACTGTCGAAAAGGAGGACGTTCTGCCTTTGAGGGGCAAGGGTCTCAACAGGGACTGAAAGGTTGGCTGCCTCCTGGCATTTGACTTCATGGTGTTAGGGAATAGCAATTCTGTTATGTATAGACCCTAGCTGACCTAGAAGTGAAAACCTAGATCTGGTCCCCGTCTTTTTCTTTCCAGTGGAAAACTCAATATTGGGCTGCAATTCTGATTTAGTACTGCAAATCCAAATCTGCCCAGTCTCCAAATTTTGTGTGATGGAGGATGACTTTTGGATATAAAACTTCATGTTTCCACATTACTAGTAGAAATAAGTTTATATTGTGTACTGGAGGGAAGAGTAGCATATGAAAGTATATGGTCTATGCAATGCATTACTGAACATTGCTTCTTCTCCATTCTGCAAAGTCACATTTGTCTTCACAGACTGCACAACAGCTCCATCTGAAGCATATTGAGGAAATGGGTGCCAGGTTTGTATAATTTTTGGTGGTACCCAGAACAGGTCCAAGCGGAACCATCCTGTCTATAGGACAAACCAGGGCAACCGCCCCAGGCCCCGCTCTTTGGGGGGCCTCGTGCTTCAGGGCAGCCTGAAGGGTTAGTGGGGGCCTGATGCTGGCAGCAGCAAGTGACACGGCCCCAGCCTGTCCCGCTCCGCCCGGCTCCCGTCGTTGCTCGGGGGACGGGATGGGGGCGGAAACTAGAAAGAGGTGGGGCGAGGGCTTGGGCGAAGGGGTGGAATGGGGGTGGAGCAGGGGCAGGAAGAGGCGGGGCGGAGCGGGGCAGGGCAGAGTGGGGTGGGCTGGGGCCGGGTCTCTTGCTGCTGCCAGCGCCAGGCCCCCTGCTAACACCCCAGGCTGCCTTGGACCCCATATCCCCCTGAAGCGCAGGGCCCCCCAAAGCATGGGACCCGGGGCAGTTGTCCTGGTCCGTCCAATGAACGGGACGGCTCTGAAATACAAGTCCAAACATTGGTGGAGCACGGGCATCACAGGCCCATATAACTCGCCCCGATAAATGAGGAGGTAGAATTCAATAGACAAATTCACCAGGAAGTAGGTATCATGGCAAATAAAAGGGAAGTAAGGTGAGAGGGATACTGCTCATTATATACACTTCTGACAGAACTGCATCTGGGATATTGTATTTAGTTTTAGGCATCATATTACCAGAAAGATATTAAAAACTTGGAGAAAACATAAAAATAAACAAAAATTAGCAGGGAGCTGGAAGAAATAATTTATGAGGGAATATGAAAAGGGCTAAATATTTATAGTTCAGGCTATATGACATTCAATGAGGCAAAATATTACAGAAATTTGAAAGGTATTAAGACCAGGTGAGTAGGAATTATGTACTGTGATAAACTTGAAGAGGATGAAATTTAGCTGGGGAAAATTTAAGCTTAGATTGTAAGCAATTTGGGAAAAGGACCATGGGTGAAATTCCACAGACTGACTGTGCACTATTTGAGGAAACACTTCATTTTGCATTTTTTAAATAAAAAAGTCAGCCTGTGGACTTCATTGCCAGGGTATGTAGTGAGAGCCAAAAGTATAACGAGGTTCATTAAAGAATTAGATAAATTCATGGAGAATAGGTCCAGCTTAATATGTTGCATCAGAATGGATTTAATGCTGTTGCTTCACTTTACCTATTGCTGTACTTCCAGAGCACTCAGAAAGTTCTTTATTTTTCCTTCAATACTTTTAGACATTGTTTTTTATCCAAATTTTGGTAGAAATTACAGGGCATATTTCACTAGTACAATTAAGGCAATTGACAAAGACAAAACCAGTTTGCAAAGTTAATTAGATTTTTCTATCTCCTCATTTTCAATTAGGATTGTTGTTATGACACAGTTTTTTCTGTTAATGTCTTTCCGTTATCTTTACAGAGTACACAGGTTGTGCTAGTGTAGTGGTCCATCAAATAAATAGTGATTATTGAAGTAATCATGGAGCTGAAACTATTTTTTGGATGTTCTAATTGTCCTCTTGTGTTTGAGCAGCTGAATCATGTAATTAGTATTTACTTCATTTATGCAGCAGTTTTGATTTGCACTTAAAAGTATGGGGTTTTTTTTGGCAAACAAGAACAGTGCTGGCATGCAAAAACAGAAGAGACACTAACGCAAAAGTGATAAGATTTAACACATTAAAACAGCTGTAATTACACTAGATGAAATATTACCGAGAGACTACAAATCCTTTAAACTGATCAAAGATTAGGACACAAATTGTAGTGATGCTCAATGTTAAACCTGACACTGCTAGAAAAATATGTATGGCTTTGGTCACTCAATAGTATTAAAAGCTGGATTGCTGCCCTAGGATCGTATGGTTCTGTGAAGCACTATTCATAAGAATTATTATTCTGACTTTTTAAATTCAAGTTTAAACCTCAACCAAAATGTGCATTGAAATTCCATACACTATTGTTGATTCCTGCACTCTTTTGTTATAGAGTGAACTGTAGCTTTTCTCATATTAATTATGCATATTTTCATAAATTGAATATTCTAAGACTTATGTTTTATTAAATTGGTTGAATTTTCCTAGTCAGTCAAGCATAGGGATGTCTTACATTTATTGGCCCAGCAATGTACAATCATTTTTGTTAGTGTCTTCCCACTTATCTGCTGTCTCTACCTGCCTCCCTAGGTGTTTCTGAATGTCTGAAGATGTACCTTCCATGTCTGAAGGTGGTATGTAACCTATCACTTAAATCAGCCTCTGTACCAGATTACGGGAGGATAGCTTAATGTAATGCCAATTTTCAAAAAAGGTTCCAAAGGTGATCCTGGCAGTAAGCCTAACTTCACTACCAAGCATATTGGTTGGAACTATATTAATAAAGAGAATTATCAGACGCATAGATGGGAACAAATCAAAATATCTTTTGTAATGGGAAATCATGCCTCACCAATCTATTGGAACTCTTTGAAGAAGTCAACATGTATGTGGACAAGAGTGATCCAGAAGATATAATGTACTTGGACTTTCAAAAAGCCTTTGACAAGTTCTCACACCAAAGGCTCTTAAGCAAAGTAAGCAATCATGGAATAAGAGGGAAAGTCCTCTCATAGATCAGTAACTGGCTAAAGGATAGGGAACAAAAGGTAGGAATAAATGGTCAGTTTTCACAGTGGAGAAAGGTAAATAGTGGGTTCCCCCAAGGATTAGTACTGGGACCAGTGCCGTTCAACGTAGTCATAAATGATCTGGAAAGATGGTGAACAGTGAGGTGGCAAAGTTTGCAGATGATGCAAAATTTCTCAAGATAATTCCAAAGCAGATTGTGAAAAGTTACAAATAGATCTCACAAAACTCAGTGACTGGGCAAGAAAATGGCAGGTGACATTTAATGTTGACAAATGCAATGTACTGCACATTGGAATGCAGAATCGCAATTATACATACAAAATGAAGGGATATAAATTAGCTATTACCACTCAAGAAAGCGATCTTGGAGTCACTGTGGATAGTTCCCTAAAAGCATCTGCTCAATTTGCAGTGTCAATCAAAAAGCTAACAGAATATTAGGAACCATTAGGAAAGGAATAGATAGTAAGACAGAGAATATCATAATGCCACTATATAAATCCCATGGTATACTCACACAGTGAATACTGCATGCAGTTCTGGTGGACCTGTCTCAAACAAGATATTAGAATTGGAAATGGTAGACAGAAGGGCTACAAAAATGATTAGGGGTATGGAAAAGCTTTCATCTGAGGAGAGATTTAAAAGACTGGGACTTTTCAGCTTTGAAAAGAGACAACTTAGGGGAGATACAGTAGAACTTTGTAAAATCTTGACTAATGTGGCGTAAATGAATAACTAAATGTTATTTACCCCTTCACATAACACAAGAATGAGGAGACACCCAATGAAATTAATAGGCAGCACATTTAAAAGATACAAAATGAAGTACTTCTTCACACAGCACACAGTCAACCTGTGGAACTCCTTGGCAGAGGATGTTGTGAATGCCAAAAATATAATTGGATTAAAAAAAAGAATTAGATAAATTCATGGAGGATAGGTACATCAATGGCTATTCACCAAGATGGTCAGGAATGCAAACGTAAGGATTTGGATTTGGATTTGGATTTCCCTTTAACTTCTGATTGGCAGAAGCTGAGAGTGAATACTGTAGGAAAATCACTTGAGCAGGGCTTATACCTGAAAACAGGAAGAAAAAGGAGATGGTTGTTCAGTTCCCCACCTTTCTTTATTCACAATCACCTCATCAGCCATACAATGCCCACCAAATCGTATTTTACTTTGTAAGATTAAAAAGAATACTAGTGTCATAATAACAAATTATCTGAAGAATATAAAATCACATTTCCTACTCAAGGATTAATTTTGTATAGAACACAACACTGACATATGCTATAACATTACCTCTTATTAAAAAAAAAACCCAACCCTACTTACATTAGTTGCTACACAACATAGTTAAAAAAACGAAACTTCCAAAATTGTCATATGCTTACTCCTATAATGCTAAATAATCAACATATTTCATAATACCAAATAGATCAGAAGTTCCAGATAGATTTACAAAAATACTCTTTTATTCCAGAGGAGCTCTAGAACAATGTCTTACTTTATTGTACCTTGGGTCTATATATTCCTCTAGCTTTACTACATATTTAATAAACAATATGTGACATCAACAGTATTCATTAGACAGTGTATTTCCATTGGAGACAAGGGGACAAAGGAAGGTTGGATGAGTGACCTATGTAAATTGGGTTGGGAGTGAGTTAATCTTATTTGGCAGTGATACCTTAATTATTCATTTACAATGTGGTGTTTTTGAGTGCAAGGAGCAGGGAAAGGGTTGTTAGCTGGACTCAACTGAAAAAAAATTACACTTAACTTTTTAAAAATATTTTTCTTTGCAGTTGAGAATCTATTTGTTTTTAAAGTTCTCACTCATCTTGACCTGACACAACTTCATTCCATGTTTGCTATTTTATTCCAGTTACCATTATTGTGAATCTTAGGGTTTTTAGAGATTATATGTGTAATACTACTGTAACTCATTGGGATTATTTTGGGAAGGTAAAGAATGGTGGTGGAGTTATAGTTTTCATTTTAAACTGTTTGTGTACAATACATATTTTCCACTACCTTTTCCCAATCTTGTGTGCATTGAGGTGGTGGGGAGTTTGTTTTTATAATTCACTGGTGTGGCGGGTATTGTATTAATTTTGTGTCCTACTTTACGCTACACTTTCTCATTGTTTTCTATTTGAAATCTGGCTGAGTAATTTTTCCCCCCATCATGCTGCCCAAACTAAGGAATCTCCTACAGAAAGGTAGCATTTGAAAAAAGAGAATCCAGTAGAGCTATATACAGTAATATAGATAAAAAGTATGACATCTGACACCCATTTCCTCCTTTGACATTTATATGGGAAATGAATTTAGCCATGTTTCAGTTTTTGGCCCCTTTTCTGTGCAGTAAAAAAATAAATTAAGAATTATGGGGGAGAGAATTCAAAAGTGGGCTGAGTCCAAGGACTTAGGATAAAGGGGGTCTATCTTGAGTTATTGGTTATATGGTGTGAGCCCTATAACCTTGCACTAGACCCAGTTAAATATCTGGTATGTGCAGAAAGATGAGTGGATACCCCCTCTCCATTGATAAGTTAATAAAGTTGAAGTTTGCTGCTTAAATCCATCCCTGTGCGCATCTTCCATTCACCTGCATGTCTTGGTCAATTATGTCCATTCCAGAACACTGACTTTAGGAGGGTCTGGCTTAAATATTTCATATGTTTTTGTCTTTTGATATAGAATATCAATAATCATTCAGTTCCCCTTCCATGGCAGTTGATTAAACAAGACTATTATTTCTAAAGTTACACAAATACAAGTAATCTCCAAAAATGTGTGCATATAGGAATTCAGACTAGATTCTGAGAGCTTTCTCAGTCTTCAAAAGACAGCCCCGAGAGCACTAGGTATTTTCTACTGATTGTGTCAATCATAATCAGTAGGACTGTATTCAACATGGGTTACACCATTCCAAAATACACCTCTCCCCCTCTTCTCTCTCAAAAAGGGCATATTTAAAGCTGAGTGTTATACCAAACAAAATGCTTGAGTTGTTTCTGGATATTAGAAAAAGAAACCACTGGAAAGATAGTAATTTAATATTTTCCCTCTCTTGTCAAGACAAGAATATAAATCCATTTACTTGTCTTAAAAATGTTTATCGGTGTCTGATGCGCTAAACATTTTCCTCAGAGTTCACCTGGCAGTCACTGCTGCTTTTACATGAGTTGGAGGGAACACCAACTTCTACACAGTCCTCTAGTGGTTTGGTTTATAAGGGAAATGATGCATTTAACATCCCAGCAAACAAATGAGTTGTGTCATGGGATATTAACTTGTTCTTGGCTGAATTAATGAAAGCTATTTGAGGATTTTTGCAACCTTAAGTGCCTTAAATAGAAGGTTATTTTCTGGCAGAAGCAAATGCAGTTTCTAGAATTGGTAAACAGGAATGTCTAGTGACTGAACCACCAAATGTTAAAGCTAAAATGATGTTGGATATTAATTCAAAGTTCTTCTCTGTACAGTAATTCCACAGCAGTAACACAAGCATATCAACATTGTGTCTGTCCTTATTCTAACTTTAGCGGACACTTCATAAAGTGGATCTGAGGTTTAAAAAAAATCTCTCTCAATTTTCACATAAAGCTGATTCAGATATTCAGAAAAGTCTAGCATCCCACTAAGTTTTGGTTTTAACATCATCTTTCTGTGCCAGCCATTGTCCAGGGAAGCTTTATAATGAGGAGATGTCTACTTTTACTTCTCATTGCTATTCTGCTTTTGTACTGATGCTTGTAGGTTAAATAAAAGGTCATTCATCCTGAGTAGCAAGGATGCCAGCCAGCATATATCTGAAAATTTATATGTCAACCATATTTTGTTAGATTTTGTTGCATACTTTCATTAAATATTAGTTACTTTGTGCTTCATTCTTTGTTTCTACAGATTATATGTTGTATTTTGATTAACATATGTTCTGTGTTTATTATATCTCTGCTAGATGTCGCTATGAAACTGGTTCCTATGAATGAACTTGTGTAAATGTGTGAGCATCGTCCTTCATTATTCATTTTCTTTCTCTTTCTCTCGTTTACAGATGCCTATGTAAATGCTCAGGCCAGAACTCATTAGATAATTATTTTTTCAGGGGAAATTATGTCCAATTGAAAAATAACATATAAAATGACAGGGAAAGCATATTTTTAAAATGTTTTCCCAACTATTTTTAATGTCATACTGTATTTTAGCTCAATTTGAAACACTGCACTCTTTAGGGGTCTTTCTGTTCTTGAAATGTATAGCTCACATTTGAAACCAGATCCTTTCAAGCAGCCAGTCACCAAGTAAAATCTACAAATGGTCATTCTCATTCTGTTTCTCAGCTGCTGCTCTCTACTAGAGGCATTTCTGATCTTGTTTCTACAGGAAAAGGTTAAATGGGAGCCCTGATGGAGGCGGGAAAAGGCAAGGATATAATTTGAAAAGATAATGTTTAAAACCTTTGTTTTATTTTTATCAAATCAAACCTGTCATCTGTTTGATCTTTGATACTTTGTGGCTTACAGTATACATGAGGGGAATATAGTATAGTATATACTATAACTATAATACAGGCTATAGTACAGTATAGCCCAAGGGGAATGTTAGAGACCATTACTGATTTTTTTTAAAAAGGATTTAAAGTAGAATAGCCACATCAGCCTAATACATACCATTATACTGTGTTTATGTGACATATATTTGCATGAATATTGTTACATTCACACGTTTTGTTTCACAAATCATTCTCTAAATTTGAATCCATTTGATAATATTGCTTATAATATTGAACACACCTATACTCAAACCAATTATATCATTATAATGTGCTTCAAAAAAGAAAAAGTAGATGATGGTAGGTGCATTGGGACAAGGGAAAATCCCTCAGAAAAATATGGAAAAATTAGATTGAACCTATATGATATTAATACATTATCTAATAAAGTAAAGTTGTAAGATTCAGATGTTTGTTGCTTTTAATTCTGCTATAGAAGAAATTAACAGTATCACTGGAGAGATCCTGCTAAGTTTTTTCTCTGTTGATGCTAACTGTCAAGAGGGATGGCATGTGCACAGCTTTACACCAAGGAGAAAAATTAGTTGTAGTCTGAGGGAGGAGAACACCTCAAGGTGATGAGGAAAATCTTTGCTTCTGCTTCTCTCCCTGAAAGCCTTTCAGGGCATTTATATTTCTAGCTGCCTGATTTCAAAATCACTTTTTTCAAAATCACTGGTATGTGCAACACATAAACAGCAGCAGATTCATATGGTTATGAATGATGTAGCCAGGGCCGGTGGAAGGATGTTTCGCGCCCTAAGCGAAACTTCCACCTTGCGCCCCCCCCATCCCCGAGCCCCTGCCCTGTGGCGCCACCCCCCCTCGCAGCAGCTCCCCACCCTGAGGCACCCCCCCGCCCCAGCTCACCCCTGCCCCGCCTCCTCCCTGAGCACGCTGTCGCTGCTTCACTTCTCCCGCCTCCCAGGCTTGCGGCGCCGATCAGCTTAGGCGCCACAAGCCTGGGAGGCGGGAGAAGTGAGGCAGCCACGGCATGCTCGGGGAGGAGGCGGGGCAGGGATGATCTGGGGCGGGGAGTTCCCCTGCGTGCCGCCTCCCCCCCTTTGCTGCAGGTGGCCCTCCCCGCGCTCCACTGCCCCAGCTCCCTCCGCCTAAATGCCGGCGGCGACCGGGGCAGCCAAAGATCCAGCCGCCACGGTCACTGCCGAAGAAAATGGAGCCCCCCAAATCCTAGTGCCCTAAATGGTTGCACCGGCCCTGGATGTAGCCATGGGGGGCATATAGAATGAACTTCCATCTTGAACAGTCCCTTGCAAGACTTTTTCCTTTAGTCAGGAAAGGAGGAATTAGGTTTCTTAAATCCCTCAAAATTGTATCTTCTAACGTCATTCATGGTCAGCCTCATGTTATGCTTCCTTTGACCTCAGCTGTATAAACCTTCTGTCAAAGCATATCTTCTACTGCACATTGTACATGACCCTACCATTGCAGTTGTCTTGTTCTCAGCTGGTGTAAGAAGCCAAAATCATCTTTTCACATTTGTGACAAAATCAAAACAAAGGATGTTCAGAATGCACCATAATTTTGACACTAAAAACTGTTTAGTTTCTTCTCCTCAGCTGTTTTTCATGGCAACACAAAAAAGGAGCTATATATATGTTGCGCTAGCTCAAACTCCTCTTTTTGCTAGGCTGTTAGGACTAAAACCTGACAATTGTGGGGAAAAGTTGTTCTTATCCTCACTGAGTACTATAATTTCTTTTATTGCCACTTGTTTGAGAAGGCTTACATAACTAATTGTGGTTCCATCACCAGTGAGTAATATGTCCACTCAAATTCATGGCAATAAAAATATCTATGGCACCTACACCATCAACTATTCACTTAATTTCCTTGTCCTTGTCCCTTTTCACACATTCCATAATGAAACACACAGGGAGCATTTACAGTGTATTGAATCGCTGTTGGGGTACAGAATTATATGTAAGTAAGTATATGGACTTTGCTCCAAGAAACCCTACTTTCTCATTCCAGTTCACTTAATGTGTCTAGAGAAGTGTCTGAAGCTCTGCTGGACTTGGAAAAAGAGTTGTTTTTATATTTAAAGGATCTTTATTAGTGGTGGCTTTATTAGTTGAAAGACATCATACACTATACAGTAAGAAAATCGCCAGTCCAGATCAAAGAGATTCATTAGGCTCTCGGTTCTGTAGTGTTCAGGTGCTCAAAATGAACACATTTTAAGCTGCAAGAAGTGTTTTAAAGTAGCACTTTCAGTCTTTATTTGAAACCTCTTGTTCGCCTTTAGATCACAATATGTCACACAGAGCATGCAAGAATCAGACCATAATACTTTGATCATTCTACTATCTTGTTTGATTAATGTTTTCATACTATGGAGTATATCAGCAGGGGGCAGGTTGATCCCTGTGGCTTATAATGGGCAAAGTAAGAGGGGGAAAAGAGAAGGGTTTTTTTGAGACTGTTTAAGATCAATGAGTTTCTTCCATCTTCAAGGTTTAAAAATAACACAATGGATGGATAGTCTTTGCCGCTGAAAAAGATCAGATATCCCCAGAGGAAGGGTTTGCCAGCATGTTCAGTGCTTTTTTTATTCTTCCTTCCTAGCTCTCTAAAAGAGGCATGATACCAAAGTGTAATCAAAGTTGGTGGGGGGAGGACCTAGCATATTAGGACAGCTTTAAATGTGTTTCACTGAGAAAACAATTATTTTACAATGCAGTGTTTGCTGTTAAATGAGACTTGAAAATTCAAGTACTCTTCTAAATGCATTTTGAATTTTTGTTCCAGTAGAATCTTAACTATGTTTGTGGACTCACAAAGGCAAGAATCTTATTTTTTTCTTAAGAAAAATAGGACTCCAATCAACAAGGCACTTTTCCACTGAATTGTGTAGAAATCATTATGGTCAGCCTTTATGTTGGCAAATACCCAGGGTATTCTGAAGCAGCTATGGTAGGTTAAGTGGTATGGATCTTTTGCTTTGGGCTTTCTCAGGAACAACTGGATAAACTAAAGCTTCTAGCTTGATTCCTCATGTGTGTGATGGAGGCTGCTCAGTGCTCTCCAAGACAAATTTAATGACACGATTCATCATCAGTGTTCTTCAAACCGGTTTTTCACTTAAAATAATGACAAAGAGCACTAGGATCTTCAGAATCTGAAAGATTTCTGCAGGCAGTCAGGGAGTGAGCTCTTTATTTAAAAATCAGGGTTGGTGCAATTTTCCCTACACTTTCCCTAAGCCACTTAACTAAAAGTAAAAAGAATACAAGATACTGTGTAGTACAAGCGAGTTTTTTGGCTTTTTTTCCTGGCATGAACAAATTACAACTTTTGTTTACTTTCCTGGAAAAGAAAAGGAACCTCAGGATCTTTAAGAAATTATAGAAGTTCTGTACTGTTAATGGAAGAGGTCAGTTTAAAAGTGGATTTACCTGTAGTAAAAGTAGTGAGTATCCAGTATGTCTTAGATCCTACATAAGTACTCTTACCGAAGCAATTGTCATTAATATGACTGACTCTTTTCCCCCCCATCTTCAGCAGAAAGCAACTTGGTGATTGGTTACTCTGGACAAAACCTATGCAAATGATCAGAAAATAGCCTATCCTAGAAAATAGAGGGCTGAGGTGTTCAACTGCAGAAATTTATTGGGTCATCCCTGACATTCCACTGCCAACTGGCTTTCTAAAAGCAATAATTATGACTGCTCATTTCTCTGTTAGTCATTCCTAAGTCGTCTTGATAAATAACTAAAATAGCAGGACTGAAACTACAGTCCTCTAAGGGACTAATATTTCCTCAAGCGATATTGTTAAAAGGGGCAGTTTGTGATGCTTTAAAATTTATATAGGTGCAGATTTTGAAACATCATTACAACAGATGGAGGGGAAACATTTTACTGTTACTTTTTTCATGAATATGCAATATGTTTTATTTGTGTTGATTCATCATTTAATATATAGCTCGTGAATATCCTCTTGTTTCCTGTTGATCAATAGGATTGACTGAGTTACTGTTAAGATCCATTTACTGCAGAGTTTCCTTTTAATTAGAAAATAATCCACACATTGTTAAAAACATTTAATCTTGCATATTAGATAATTAAATGTCTTCCAAGACTGCCTCCCCCAACATCAGACTTCAGAGAAGTTCCCTTTAGGGAGATAAAAATTTAACCTTTTTTTTCCCCCAGTATAAATAATGAAATAAAATATTAGGAGTCTCGTGTATTCCCCTGGTTGCAACTGAAGAGATACTCTTATGACATGTTCCTTTGCTTAGCCGAAAGGAGCCTGAGTCTATCACATCAAGCACCTGGAACTTTGTGGCAATAAATTATGCTATTGCCCTTCTAATGAACAAGGCTATTTAGAATGCATCCACTTGAGCATTATAAACCACATGCCATGTGGCTTATATACTTTTGACTTATAGTAACAACTCTGATTACACTCATTACTGTAACAGTCAGATCTATTTGTTGCTGTGTGAAGAAATGAATGTAGATTCTGCAGAATATGGACTTCTCTCAATTTTGAGTGCTTGGATTCCATTTTCCCTATTACTCTTTTAAAAGCAGCACATATTTTAACAGCTGAAATGTAAGTGTGATCACACTCTTATCTATCTTATTCGTTAAAAACACCCTTTTTATTTCGAACTCCTGTTTATTATGCTTCTCTTCACAATGAATACCAAGGTTCTATTATTGTAGCTCGACTCTTATTTTTTTGTGATCTTGTCATGTTAAAAAAAAAAAGTTTTTTTTTTCTTCAATAATTGATAAGAGAAAGAAATCTAAAGTTCTGCAACTAGTTCACTTTTACTCAGATGACTTTTCCATAAAGATGCTATGCAGCCATCTTTCTAAGCAGAAAGCACATTCTTTGCCTAAGGCCAAAACAATTATCTCTTACATCATAAAGAAGATAAGCCACCACATGTGGAAAAAAAGGCTTGATATGTTTAGTTATGAATTCTAGTGGCAAAGTGAAAACGTGCAAGGGTTATTTTGAAAGCACAGTAGTGAGCTGTTTGGTACGGAAAACATTGGTCTACAGTGCAGGGGAATATTTAAAAAGGCAAGTATGATGGAAGCCCTCCACATCTGTGTTTTATATTTTAAAGGTTTGATACAGGCAAGAGTGGTCTGGTTAAAGACATTGAAATTGTAAAGGTTTTTTTTTAATAAGATAAAATGGGCTGACAGTTATCAGCTTAACCTCAATAATCTTTTTACAATTAATCAATGATAAACTGTATTCATAGTCTTTATACTTCTGAAAATGTAATTTTATGTCATTCTTGAGCTAGATGTAATTTTCTAATATGCAATGGCCCTGATATAGAATAAAGATTTGTGCATGACTAATCAACTGATTTTTTTACATCAGAAAAGCTACCAGTGGGACTACTCAGATGCGTTATTCATGGATACGCATGTTCCAGGATCAGGCCCTAAGAGCTAGCTGTACCCATGTTTCAGATACTCTCTCTGCTTTCTGCCAGTGACTAGCATAGTGGCCTGGGTTTTTGTGTGTGTGTTTTGTTTGTAAATGAGGAGTATTCTTCAGTGGACTACTAATTTCACAATCATATGACATTCCTATAGATAATTCACCATTCTTACTGAAGCAATTTATCTAGATGATTGCAAGAGGGGCCTAAAGATAAAAATATACATGGAAGACTTTTCCATTAGGGAGGGAAAAAATCATTCCAGTACAGAAGTCCTTAATCCAATAGAAGTATTAAATGTTACAGAAAACTTTTTAAATGAAAACATGGAGGAAATCTTTACACATATGTTTGCTGGAGAACAATCATATTGGCTAAAGGTCTTTTCTACACTACAATTACAACCATACCAGGGAACCTTGATTGCATGTCCTCTCTATAAACATTGTTCCAGATCAAGTGTAGACTGAACTTTAACTATGTTCCATACTAAACTAAAGCTTTGGTCTGACCTATTATTTAGCCTAAATATGAAATGTGGCTAAGGTTGAGTCTCTCCTTATTATAATTATTATTTGTACTGTCATAGTGAGAGCCCGAGTCATGGACCAGGATCCTGCGGTGCAATGCACTATGCAAATACAGAATAAGAAGATAGTCCCCACCGGAAAGAGCTTACAATCTACATATAAGACAAGAGAAAACAGATGGGCACAGACAAAAGGGGGAGTACAAGGAACCAATGAGACAATACTGGTCAGCATGATAGGTGTCGGTATCAGCATAACAACAGCCTAATTATTGTCAAGATTTTTTGTAGACATCAAAAGGAGAAAAGGAGAGTTTAAAGAAGGTATTTGAAGGATCATTAGTTTGTTTTGTGGATGTTTATGGGGAATTCCTCCTAGGAGTGAGGGGCAACATGGGAAAAAGCATGAAGGAGCTTGGTAGGAAATTGTGGTTGGTGGAGGCTGGCATCATGGTCTGATCAGAGGTGGGAGTTGACATTTTGATAGAGAATGAGAGCTGATAGGAAGGGTTAAGATGAGTCATGAAGAGCCTTGACAGTGAAGAGAAGTTTGATGCCATAAAGAAGGAGGAGCCTATGAAAACGATGAAAAGAGAGAGGTGATGTGTTTAAAGCAAGGGCTAGGAAAATGATCTTTGCTGCAGCATTCTGAATGAACCAGAGTTGGGCAAGTTTGCATTTGTCAAGGCCAGAGAAAAGAATGTGTACTACTCAACTCATGAGATGTAAAGAGTCTGGATGAGAGTTTTCAGCTGCGTGGATGAATAGGAAAGGCTGTATCTTAGATGTTATGCAGAAAGAATCTGCAAGATTTCAGCATCCTGGACATGAAGACCTAGAGGTATGAGTTGAAGATCATGCCCAGCTTACGGACCTGAGTAACAGACACGGGTGGTAGTTTTGTCCACAGTGATCAAGAAAGGAAGTAGTTGGGAGAGATTAGGAGCTCTGTTTTAGCTATGTTATGCTTGAGCTGGTAGCTAGACATTCATGAGGAGATATCAGAGAAGCAGGCTGAGATTTTAATTCAGACAGAAGGAAACAGATCTGGAGAAGAGAAGATCTGTGAGCCATTAGCATAAAGATTGTCATTAAATTTGTGTTTAGAGATGAGATTACCCAGAAACAGGGTGGAGATAGAGAGGAAAAGGGGGACCAAGAACAGAGTCCTGTGGAAACCCTGCAGAAAGTTGGAGGTGGGGAATGAGAAGGGTCTTCCAAAAAACATGCTGAAAACATGAGTAGAGGGGTAGGAAGAGAACCAGGGGAGGAGAGTACGGACATGATTTCAAGAAGAAAAGCATAGTCAAGGAAGAAGAGGATGGGAGAACTGGTTCTCAGCTTTGGCTAGAAAGAGGTCATCAGAAACTTTGGTGAGAGCAAAAACTAACAACAATTTATTTTAAGTACATCAGAAGCAGGAAGCCTGCAAAATGATCAGTGGGATGGCTGGATGATGAAGGTACTAAAGGAGCATTCAGGGAAGACATGGCCATTGCAGAGAAGCTAAATGAATTCTTTACATGCAGATGATGTAAGAAAGATCTCCACACCTGAGCCATCTTTTTAGGTGACAGATCTGATGAACTGTCCCAGGTTGAGGTATCAATAAAGGAGGTTTTAGAACTGTAATAAGTTACCAGGAGCAGATGGCATTCACCCAAGAGTTCCAAAGGAACTCAAATATGAAACTGCAGAACATAAGTGTAGTATATAACCTATCACTTAAATCAACTTCTCTACTAGATATTAGAGCAGGGGTAGGCAACCTTTCAGAAGTGGTGCGCCGAGTCTTCATTTATTCACTTTAATTTAAGGTTTCGCATGCCGGTAATACATTTTAACATTTTTTAGAAAGTCTCTCTCTATAAGTCTATATTACATAACTAAATTATTGTTGTATGTAAAGTAAACAAGGTTTTCAAAATGTTTAAGAAGCTTCATTTAAAATTAAATTAAAATGCTGATCTTACACTGCCAGCCTGCTCAGCCCGCTGCCAGCCTGGGGTTCTGTTCACCTAGAGCGGCAGCAGGCTGAGCGGGACCGGCAGCCGGGATCCCAGACCTTGGAGGGGGGGTCCATATTCCTCAAAGAGACATTCCCATTCCTCCGTATTAGTTTTATATCTGTATAATGCAAAAACTGATTTCAAGACCTTGCCCTTTTTAAAGATAATTAATAGCCTTGCATCTTCTTATAGTTTGTTTTATCCTATCTAGTCTGTCTCAGTGCTTACATAGTGACCACTGCCAGAGTATCTGGGCACCTAAATTTCAGCCTTTCAGTCTTCTTCATTAGTATGTTCCTTGCTTTCCATTGCCTCAGAGTAGTTTGTATACTGAGGGACAAGAGATATTATATAGGCTTAAAGTGACTATACATCATGGCTTTATCTTGGAAATCTACATTTTTCAAATGATGTCCTGTGTCTCAAGAATTTCTTCTTGATGCCCGAAATGTCAGTTTTTCATTTAATCCATTTAAAAATTGTTTCTTGTAATTAACTACAAAGTGTTTGTAAACCACAAAACAGCCTGCTGTGCCAGGGGTTGTAGGAGAAGGGCTTGATACCTGGTGGGTCCTTCTGTCCATTGCTTCCTTCCTCTCTGTGGGAGGAGGGAATCTAGGGGAAAAGACAGAGCTCAGACTTTCTTTGATCTGTTCTGCTGCTTCAGGCAGAGATTCTCTAATTCAGGAAGTGAAGAGCAAAGAAAGGAACCAGAATGAACAGCTTTTGAGCATTTTGTGACCGTAAAAATATTGACACAAATGGTTTTTTTTATTATTTTTGAAAATATGGTCACCTTAAGTTGACTGTGGAGCTTTCATGTGCTACACACATTGACTCTGAAAACCTTTGCCACAGTCTATTTCAAAAACTGACAATTTTAAAAATTCATCTTAAAGCATGTTGGTTTATTTTGACTTCAGTGGGACTACTCACATGTATAAAGGTAGTCATGTGCTGAAGTGCTTTACTTCATGGGGCCAAACAGCATGTGGTGACAGTGCTGCCCATAGGCCCTGTCCTGGACAAAACAGTTATAGTATGGACTGCTGACTGCACTACAGAAAGCAGAGAATAAAAAAAATCAATTATAGTTTTTGTTTACACAATGAGGGAATCAATTTTCAGATGCCAATAGCAGATTTAGCCCCTAATGAGATTTAAGAACCCTTTGCTCCCTGTTTAGTATTTCTCAGGCTGGAATACCTGTTAAAAGAAAGTGTGTCTGTCTGTCTATCTGTCTGTTCGTTCGTTCGTTCGTTTGTTCGTTCAATACTTGGCTTCCTGCCATGGGGCATCCTTCTGCTCTTCAGTTTGACTGTAGGCAGGATGCCCTTGATCAACATTTTTTTAATACTAAATAGTGTTTTTTGTTTGTTTTGTTTTTTACAAAGGGAGCTGTTGACAGAGATCTTCTGCCTATTGAGCCTTATGATGTGGACAACAGTGAGCTTTCTGTATACACTCTAACAAGTCCACCTCGTACCATCCAAGC
Organism: Chrysemys picta bellii; assembly: GCF_011386835.1. Classification (NCBI taxonomy): domain Eukaryota; kingdom Metazoa; phylum Chordata; order Testudines; family Emydidae; genus Chrysemys; species Chrysemys picta. The sequence goes on along the minus strand of NC_088791.1, from coordinate 172,249,141 downwards.
TAGCCATCTTATAGTTATTAGAGGAAGGTAGATAGAACATTAATAGATGCTAGTGTGAGGAGCAGGAGCCCTTAAAACAACATTCATCTTCTGTTTAGTAGAGACATTTCTGTCTCTTGCAATATGATTGGGCTCAAGATTCTGAACTAATGTAGGCATCAATGGTAGCCCAGGCTTCCCCCCGCCCCTTCATCTATTTTCACTTTTGCTGTAGAAATATTTCAAAATTGTTCATTATCTACTGACTTACTGAGATTCTAATCATAGTATTATCCTCAGGAATGCCTTCTAAATAATTTTATAGTTGGGATTGTCAAGTAATTTAAGTAGTAAAATAACTAGTCAGTTTACTGATGAGAAAAATTCAGACAAAGCATAGGATTCCATAATATTACAATCCTTTTTAAATCCTGTTGTAATCCTGTGCAAATACTTTTGAAATACTTTAGCATACAATTAAAATCCCTTTGGAATCGGAGGTTTTCTTCAGAAAAAAACATTCAATTACCTACAGGATCTTTGGGAGTCCCTCTCATACATGGTATCAGAAGCAATTTAAAATACTTTAAAAAGGCCTCTTGAGTGATGGTAAACATATGCCAACATTATTATGGCTGACTTACAACAACGCTTCCTTAGCTCTTGTTCCCTAATGCCCCTACTCTACTTGCGCAACATTGATGACATCTTCATCATCTGGACTCATGGAAAAGAAGCCCTCGATGAATTCCATCATGATTTCAAAAATTTTCATCCCACCATCAACCTCAGCCTAGACCAATCCACACAAGCAGTCCATTTCCTGGACACTACTGTGCTAATAAGCGATGGTCACATAAATACCATCCTATACCAGAAACCTACTGACCACTATACTTACCTACATGCCTCTAGCTTCCATCCAGGACAAATCACACGATCCATTGTCTATAGCCAAGCCCTAAGATACAACCGCATTTGCTCCAATCCCTCAGACAGAGACAAGCACCTACAAGATCTCTTTCAAGCATTCTTAAAACTACAATACCCACCTGCTGATGTGAAAAAACAGATTGACAAAGCCAGAAGAGTACCCAGAAGTTACCTACTATAAGACAGGCCCGACAAAGAAAATAACAGAACTCCACTAGCTGTCACCTTCAGCCCCCAGCTAAAACTTCTCCAGCGCATCATCAAAGATCTACAACCTATCCTGAAAGATGATCCCTCACACTCACAGATCTTGGGAGACAGACCTGTCCTTGCTTACAGACAGCCCCACAACCTGAAGCAAATACTCACCAGCAACCACACACCACTGAACAAAAACACTAACCCAGGAACCTATCCTTGCAACAAAGCCCGATGGCAACTCTGTCCACATATCTATTCAAGTGACATCATCATAGGACCTAATCACATCAGCCATGCCATCAGGGGCCCGTTCACCTGCACATCTACCAATGTGATATATGCCGTCATGTGCCAGCAATACCCCTCTGCCATGTACATTGGCCAAACCGGACAGTCTCTATGCAAAAGAATAAATGGACACAAATCTGACATCAGGAATCTTAACATTCAAAAACCAGTAGGAGAACACTTCAACCTCTCTGGCCACTCAGTAACAGACCTAAAGGTGGCAATTTTGCAACAGAAAAGTTTCAAAAACAGACTCCAACGAGAAACTGCTGAACTTGAATTAATATGCAAATTAGACACTATCAATTTAAGCTTGAATAGAGATTGGGAATGGCTGAGCCATTACACACATTGAATCTAATTTCCCATGTTAAGTATTCTCACACCTCTTGTCAAACTGTCTGTAATGGGCTATCTTGATTATCACTAAAGTTTTTTCTCTTAATTAATTAGCATCTTAGAGTTGGTAGGACAACTCCCACCCTTTCATGTTCTCTGTATGTATATATATATCTCCTCACTATATGTTCCATTCTATGCATCCAATGAAGTGGGCTGTAACCCACAAAAGCTTATGCTCAAATAGATTTGTTAGTCTCTAAGGTGCCACAAGTACTCCTGTTCTTTTTGCGATTACAGAGTAACACGGCTGCTACTCTGAAACCTGTAAAATGATAGTGTGTTTTATAGATGATCAAATCTTTATGCAAAATGCTTCAATTACTGTTTTGGTGGTGTTGTACCATAGCTGTGCATACTACTTTACAAGCAGGAAAAAAGATAGCCATTTGCTGTTTGACTTGGGAATTAGACTGGAAAAAACAACTACAAAATGACAGGCCACGGTGAGCAGGGAGATAGAAAGTCATCAGTGAAAAAGAAGATAAGAACTCATTTTTGGGTAGAGAACAATTATTCCTGGAGAGAATAATTTAAATGATTGTTGGAAGTTCTCACAGAAATAAATTTTAATGAGGGATTTGAAAGAAGAGTTGCTTGACTGGTGCCCAAGATCAGGAAGACTGTTCCAAACACATGGGGGTAACATGGAATAAGATATAAAGAGGAGAATGGGAAATAACTAGACTGGAGCTAGTGGGGATGTATGAAGAGATGAATGCAGAGCTGCAAACAAGAGTAGAGTTATGCAGGGCCTTGAATATGGCAGCAAGTAGCTTGGACTCGATACTGAAGACTAGTAGAAATCAGAGAAAATATTCAAATACACAGTAACTAGTAGACATAAATATTAAAAATAAATAAATAAATAACCACACTAGTGAAGGAACGTTAATGAGCTAAGGAACTCGCCTACTAGAGTTAAGGACTATTCATGTTTACATCTAGTTTTGGCACTGCCAAATACAATACAGATACTGCCATTGAAGTTCTTGCATTCCGTTTTGCTTTTTCCATTGATTGGCGAGAAGGACAGCAGGGATATTATTTCTGTGTCAGAAAATCTTTGAAGTACAAGCTGGATCATATCTCTTTCCATTGATCAGATGGCTCTTTGCTTGGCACATTGTGCCACTGTTAAAATACAAAGTTACCGTAGTCTATTATCCCTTTTAAAAATTGGGTTATATGAGATCTACATCTTCATGGAGATCATGTTATGCCATCATAATTAGGAAAAAAAATAAATTTAATTAGCTGTTCATTTACTTGTTGCTCTTTATTTCTGTTTGATTATTTCTCCCAACAATTTCAATATGAGTTAAAGTTTGCTTTTCTTGTTTTTATTTTTTCAAACTTTTCAGTAAACATCTTGTGCAGTTTACCTTCCAGAACTGGTGGTTCAGAATCACAAAGGATTTACTGATTTCTAGCCTGCATTAGATACATCATGAGAGAGGCTGCTTCTTGGACAATTTGTCACCCATTGAAACCTCTTTTCAAGCCAATAGTTTATTTGGTCTTATTTTATTACTAGACAAGTTTCACCTTTGTGACATTAAATTCAACAGTTCAGGCGACACTGTCTGTTCCATTGTATAAAATTGTAGGTCATCTCACATTTCTTCCTGAGAAGATGATGCAATTTCATCATACTCAATCTGTGACTACACACTCCTGTTAAAACCATTTTTCGTGTATCGAAAATGGAGTTTTGGGCATCTAATTTTTGTATAGCTAACTGTTTTGGAGATTTCATGCACCTGCTTGTTTCATTGTCACCAGTTGCTACTTAAGGTCACGTCATGAGAGCTTACCTAACCATGTGTCTCAATCCTATTTATTAGCATAATTGATACATGATTTTGGCCTATATTAAGGTCATTTTTTTTCAGAGAATGTCATCTTGTCACCCTCAAAAACCCCACATACTCTCCTCTATAAATTCTTAAAGCCTTTTTTTCAGAGGTACTGAGCTCTCACAACTCACATTATGTTGACTGCAACTGTGAATGCTGAGCACTTCTGAAAATCAGGGAGACTAAGGTGGTAGAATCACCTGTTTTTGTTTTTGGAAATATTTGATTCTGGCCCACATTCTTAGCCTTTTTGCATTACTCTGGTGGTTCAAAGGGCCATAAAGCTGCTATAGCTGGGCAGAAAAGGATTCCCCCATATTAAGAGAATCCGCTGCTTTATGCCACCTGCTCTTCCTACTTCCCAGTATAAGAGACATGTTGAGGTGATGTGTGGCTGGAGCATTTCTGGATTCTACCAATCCCCAGCTAGTGGAACAGCTCCCTGCATCTGGACGCAGATAACAGCAGCCCTAAAAGGATGAGCTGGTATAAGATATTGGGCTGTCAGGGGACTGTACACCAAACTTCATGCTTCACTCACACTTGTCCCACTTCACCCCCTGAGATCTTATGCTGAGCACGTTTCTGCCAGATCCTGAGTATCAGGGCCAAAATGTATTATCTAACTTGTCAATCAGAATCCCAGGCCATTCTGCAGAACAGAATTCTCTGCAGTTTAGTGCTTCCATGGCTTATAACTGTCACTCATTCTCTTAGGGGTGCGCTGATATTATCATTATACAGTATGTGAGGAAAAGTATCTTTCCTTTGAAATGCTGATATCAAAGCTGTCAATCTGTTTATATCTCTTATGCATACCAATTGTCAGATTGTCTGTGTACTGTATAATATGACTCTTGGTTTTGTTTATTATTTTCTCTGAGGAAACAAGTTCTTAGCATTTAGTGTCATTAGGTGATTAAACATGTCTTTTCCCATGCAAAGAACTTGAAGCCCCATCCTGGGGCACCCCTAGCATCCAAGGGTGGTAGAGTCCCTCCCTCTACTCCCACCCCATTATTGCTCCATGCTCAGGGGTTTGGTGATCCCCCTTTGGTGACCAAAGGGTCATGGGTTCTCTGTGCTCCGTGTCACCACCTACTGGCCAGATGCATAAACTAAAAGTTCCTGTGACCTCTAGGACAGTGGTTCTCAGACTTTTGTACTGGTGACCCCTTTCACATAGCAAGCCTCTGAGTGCGACCCCCCTTATTCACTAAAAACACTTTTTAATACATTTAACACCGTTATAAATGCGGGGTTTGGGGTGGAGGGTGATAGCCCACGACCCCCCATGTACTAACCTTGCAACCCCCTGAGGGGTCCTGACCCCCAGTTTGAGAATTCCTGCTCTAGGATATCATAGCTGGAGCAGGTCCCTGGTGGCCTCAGTCTCTGGCCTTCCCCTAGCTCCTAGTGCAGGGGAGGCCTACCAGGAACAGTTGATAATCAGTCCACACAGAGCAGCAGAATCTTGGAGGTGTCTGTCTCCTTTGTGGAGCTGAGGGCTCCTGGTCAGTGTTAAGCGCTCTGGATGAGACGGACAAAATGGTGTTCCCCTTGTGTTGCAGGGAGTAGCTCTGAGGCAGCTTCTCTTCTGTCTGCTATAACCTGACTCCTTACAGTCATCTCTCTCGTGCAGACCTCTCCCTATATTGGATCCTACCACATGTTGGGCTGCCATGTTCAGGCTTTCCACGGTCTAAAGCTGGTTGTCTGGGCATGTGGCTCTGCCCTGTAACTCCTCCAAAATGTATCTGTCTGGGCTCATCTCACATGTCGGGGCAGTCCAAACCATGTCCAGGCTACTTTTCATTAGGCTCCTGGTCCAGCTTCCAAAGGCTGATAGTGTCTCTCAGGGTGAGGGGAGACAGTCAGTCTTGGTTACAGTTCCAATATGTCTGCTGTGTGTTGCTATCTTTGGGAGCTGCTTTTCTCAAGTCTCTGTCTGGCAAGCCTCTACAAATTCTTAGACTGAGGTCTCATGTTGTTTACAATTGATGGTCCTCTGTAACAAAGTGGCACCTGCATCCTGCAAATAAATAAGATATATAGATGATTTTATACATTTATTTTTATTATATGTTTTCTACATTTTTTCTCTTGAAACTGGAATTGTGACTCTTTCACAAAGGGAAATATAATGACATGATGGAGGTTGCTGCTTGTTGATGCCAAAAACCAAATTAATTCTCTGTTTTATTATATACATGGCTTTTTCTTTCATGTGAAGATTTCAGTCCTCTCCTTTATCCCAACAACTGGATTAATAAAAATTGTTGATTTCTATTACTCTGTTATAAGTATTGTAAATCTTCCCATATTTGCACAGAGAGAAGCATCCCTTTAACCTTTCTGGCTTCAGGTGGTGGTCTGATATACTCATACCTTTTTAGAGAAATGGGAATTACTTGTAATTCTCATTCTCAGAAGATCTGGAATTGCTAGGCTCCACACTCACTTAACCTCTTTCCCCTGATATATAAGCAAATTTATTAGAACCTGTTGGAGCTTTTATTTGCCCCACTCAGTCACATTATCATAACTTTACCCCCAAGTCCTAATTTGTTAGATTTACTCATCTGCTTTCAGATCTCTCTGTGCCTAGAGCTAGAATCCAGAAGTGTGTCTCTATCCAACTGTTTTTTTTAATGCATACATACATGTGGATTGAGCTCTGTGGCTATTTGTAGATTTATGTACACATGGACATATACTATGTGTATTAGCTTTCTGACAGCAAGAATTAAAAATATTTCCCTTTGTCTTGTTATATACATTGATCATTAATCCATAGAATATGGTTTCTTTTACAGTTTGCATTAACTGATCCCTCTAAGATAGTGAACAGCTAACTGCAGAAAACTAAATAACTGCTCATTATGCCATTTTTTTACAAAGTTATATGAGAATAATTTCATGATATGCATATTTGAAATGGTGTTTTTTCTAAAAGGATGCTATTGATAATTTTGCATTAATAGTAAATGACAGGTGAGGAAAGATTAACCAATGTGCACTAACACTACACTATATAGTGTTCATGCAGGTGTCAGAATCTGTGCATTATGCATGCTGATTAAACTGGGAAATAAGCTAATGGAGGAACACAAAGTGGAATGTCACTTACTGCAAGCATATTTAGGTAGCTTGCAAGATGAAATGGAAAAAGCTTAAGTGCTGCAGGTGAGGATGGAGAAGCTTCCATCTCTAAAGCTGTAGTGAAATTTAATGAATACATTGGAGATTTAGTGGATTGCACTAAATATGCAATCTTCTCTGGATCGTATTCTGCTTTTAAAAAAAATGATGTTTTGGAAATTTCCATGTAGTATTACAGTGTACTTACCAAAGATGTTCTTTAATCAAATGCAAAATATTCATGCTGATTTCCCTTTTATTTTTCCAGGCACATTTTTAGAGGTCACATTTGTAGTCTTTTTTCTTTTTCTTTTTCTTTTTTCAGTCTGAAGAATAAAACATCACTATTTGCATCCTACTTATTTCAGAACATGGCAGCTCACTGTAGAGGCAGTTCAGCTGATTTGTGGGGATAGAGATCTATCACAAAATTTTTGTGTCATGTGTGCTGCATACAGTATTTATAAATGGGAAACTTGTGCAAAATACAGAGCATGCAATCTGTGCACTTTCTTCTGAAAGAGGCACGGCTGGCTTAAAGTACCTGTGAATCTTTTTTGCAAACATGACTAAAGGAATAGCCTTTGGTCTTCTGTCTTAATTGCTTCATTCCCCATGCATATCAGATGGACACATATAGACAAGCTGACAAGAGATTTGTTATCTACAGCCTGGCAGAAAAATTAAATGATACAGTTAGAATTCAGAGTAAGCTTAGCCCATTTCTCCATAACCGAAATGAACACTAACAAACTGTAAGTGACAAATTGGTGAAGCAGATGAAAGAAGGGGAGTGTTGTTTGATAAAGCCTGGGCATTGCTGACTGGTTGACTCTGCTTGGGCTGATCTAAATAAAATCTAAGAAAAGGTCCTCTACAATGCTGTATATTTTGCATAACAGTATTCATTTCTTGCATTTAACACAGTGTGAGAGAACCTTTGTGTGCACAGTAATAGTTTTTTTAACCTTTCAACCTGCTGTGTCAGTTCTGGAGGAAAGTAGGGTCAACAGAGTAGCGTGTGATTGGATTCAGCAACCTTTACACTGGAGCCTAAAGGCTTGTAAGTAGACTTGAGGCTTATAAATTATTTAAGCATTTTTAGACATATACCTAGTCCAAATCCTGAGTCTTTTGATCTGAATTTCATTGGATTTATGTGAGGTTGGGCAATATGATCATTTTCAGGTAAATTACAATTAGGACTGGTTGAAAAATTAAATTTACATTTCATAGGTAATTCCAACATTTTGAAATTTTGTTATTGATCTGATTCAGAACAAAAAGCTGGAACTTTTAAATTTCCCCTACAACAAAAACTCCAAAAAAACTGTTCAGAACCATCAACATGATTCATATTGATGGCATGCTGTGGATTAATTAGGAAAAAATGCATGAAGAATCATTAAAGGCAGTTTAATGAGATGAAAAATTTATGTCAGAACTTAAGAAATGTCTGTTCTTCTTCGAGTGCTTGCTCATATCAATTCCAATTAGGTGTGCGCGCGCCGCGTGCATGATCGTCGGAGAATTTTCTACCCTAGCAACACCCGGTGGGTCGGCTGTGGAGCCCCCTGGAGTGGCATCTTCATGGTGCTGGATATATACCCCAGCCGACCCAGCGCCCCCTCAGTTCCTTCTTACCGCCCGTGACGGTCGTTGGAACTGTGGAGCGCGGCATAGCTGTTCTCCACTCTCCCTAGCTTTACTCGTTAATTCTTGTAGATAGCTGTTGGTTATATACTTATAGATTAGTAGTTTTGTAGTTAATAGTTTTGTAGAGTAGTTATAAATAGTTAGCGGGGGTTAAGGGGGCTTTTATCCCCCCTGTTTCCCCCGGCGCGCAGCCGGGCTCATGCCCAAGGCTCCTGCCTTTAAGCCATGCATGACCTGTGCTAAGCCTATGCCAACAGGAGACCCTCACGACTCTTGTCAGCAGGGTCTAGGGGAGTCTCACCAGACAGACAAGTGTAAGATCTGCAAGGCTTTCAGGCCCAGGACCAAAAAGGAGCGGGACTTTAGACTTAAACAGCCCCTTATGGAGGCGGCACTTAGCCCAGATCTTCCTTCGGCGCGCCAAGTTCCGGCACCGAGTGCCTCGGTGCGCAGCGCCCCGGCAGCGTCCTCCAGTACTGCACCACGAGGAGACGCGGATAAGGCCCCACGGCACCGTCCTCTGTTGGCACCGCGTCCGCTGCAAGCCCCTCAGCGCCATTCCCTGTCTCCAGGACATGAAAGACCCCATAAGACCCAGGACACTGCCGTCCAACAGGCACCGGCTCCCTCCGCACCGGTGGTAGAGCCGCGTCCGGGTTCGGAGCACCAGAAGGTGCAGGCATCGTCGACACTGTTGACTCCAGCACTGGTTGTAGGGCCGTTGAGTCCGGTGCGGACTGGTTCACCGCCTCGCACTGTGGTTGAGCCCTGTCTCCCCTCTACGCCAGAGACATTTGTGACGGCGAAGGACCTCGTCGCCTTCATGGAGCCAGCGCCATCTCAGACCGCAGCACCACATCCTCTCCGCAAGGTGCTATCCAGGGGCAAGCCTGTCCTGATACACCCTCCATCTCTGAGCGTGGACTCGCGGCACCGCTCCTGGTCTCGGAGCAGGTCCTGATGCTGCTCGCAGTCCCGGCACCGGTCTTCATCTCGGCGCCAGTTGTACTCGTGGCCCAGATCTTCCTCCCGGCACCGGTTCACTTCTCAGCACCAACCTGAGCATCGGTACCGGTCAGAGTCCAGATGCAGTTCCCGGCACCGGTATGAGCGGCGCTCCCATTTGCGAGGCCGCTCCCGGCACCGAGTCTACAGATGGTCTTCGTCTTCGCGATCCAGATCAGGATCCCGTACCGGCATGGCCATCGGCACCGTTGTCGATCCTGGTTCCGCTCCCCGGCACCACACAGAGACCGCTCGCCCGTGGACCGGCACCCCTCGGCACCGTTCCAGGACGAGCCTCTGCAATCACGCTCGGCACCACCCTGGCCCTCAAGATCGGCGTCTCGTTCATTGGAGGGGGCCTCCAGATCAGCATACCCTGCTCAGGGTCAGGCTGCGGACGACTTGGGCCACTGGCAGGAGGGGGCAGAGGACCCTAGACAGGACCCTGCACATTGGTCTTTCTGGACCCCATGGGCATATCACCAAGCTCAGGGGGCTCCACCAGTGGCCTCTCGCTCAGCACACTCTGAGCCCAGGGTACCTGAGGCCACCCTCTCCCATCCTCCCCCAGGGGGCATGGAGGCTCCTGTGCCAACACCCATGCAGGTCCCAGACCCCGGTGCAGGGGATCCTGCACATCAGGCACCCTTGGAGTTGGACCCATATCTGGATCCTTTACCCCATGAGGTGTCCTCCTCATCTTCCCCAGATGAGGCGGTGGCGGGCACAACAACCTCAGGCCCACCTCTAATAGACCTCCATTCCCACCGAGACCTGTTACGTAGGGTGTCACGGAACATGGACCTACAGGCAGAGGAGATAGTGGAGGTGGAGGACCCGGTGGTGAGCATCCTCTCAGCTGATGCCCCATCCCGGGTGGCGTTGCCCATTATTTGCACAATCCAGGCTAATGCTAATGCCATATGGCAAACCCTGGCCTCCATCCCTCCCACTGCCAGAGATGTAGAGAGGAAGTACTTTGTCCCCTCTAAAGACCATGAGTACCAATATACACACCCTCCACCGTGTTCACTAGTAGTCTCCTCAGTGAATGCAAGAGAGCGCCACAGTCAGCAGGCGGCAGCACCCAAATCAAAGGACGCCAAACGCTTCGATTTGTTTGGACATAAGGTTTACTCAGCAGGGGGTCTGCAGCTCAGAGCCGCAAACCAACAGGCGCTCTTGAGTCGGTACAATTACAACTCATGGAATTCCATGGGTAAATTTAAAGAGTTGGTCCCCCAGGACTCGAGAGAGGAGTTTGGGGCCCTAGTGGAGGAAGGTAAAAAGGTGGCTAGGACCTCCTTACAGGCCTCCCTGGACATAGTGGACTCTGCCACCAGGACACTAGCGTCTGGGATAGCCATGAGACGCGTTTCCTGGCTTCAGGTATCGGGGTTACTGCCAGAACTGCAGCAGACCCTGCAAGATCTGCCATTCGAGGGCCAGGGGTTGTTCTCGGACAAGATAGACTCTCGGTTGCAGAGCCTCAAGGACTCCAGAACCATCATGCGCTCCCTGGAGATGCATGTCCCAGGACCCCAGCACAGGCCCTTTAGGCCCCAGCCACAGAGGTTCTACCCTCCTCCTCCTCGTCTAAGACAGGACTTCCCCAGAAGGCGGGGGCGAGGTGGTAGACGGAGGTCGACCGGCCCCCAACCCGGTCAGAACCAAGGCCCTCCTAGACCACCTTCAGGGCCTAGGCAAAATTATAGGACAGCATGCTAGCCACTACCCAGGATCCATTCCCTTTATTTCGGGATCGCTTCTTCCGTTTCCACCATGCTTGGTCCCTTATAACCTCGGACCGTTGGGTCCTTCGCACAGTGGAGAGGGGATACACTCTCAAGTTTTCTTCATTCCCCCCCTTCCACCTCCCCCCTCCCTGTCCCTCTTCAGGGACCCTTCTCACAAGCATCTCCTTACACAGGAGGTTTTTGGGCTCCTCTCTATGGGGGCCATAGAGGAGGTTCCGTCAGAGTTAAGGGGCAGGGGGTTTTACTCCCGCTACTTCCTGATCCCCAAAGCAAAAGGGGGTCTGCGACCCATTTTAGATTTATGTGGACTCAACAAATTCATAGTAAAGTTGAAGTTCCGCATGGTCTCCTTGGGGACCATCATCCCTTCCCTGGATCCTGGAGACTGGTACGCCGCCCTCGACATGAAGGATGCATATTTTCATATAGCAATCTACCCCCCACACAGGCACTTCCTTCGATTTGTAGTAAACAAAGTGCATTACCAATGTGCCGTCCTTCCCTTCGGCTTGTCCACGGCTCCGAGAGTGTTCACCAAATGTCTGCCTGTCGTGGCAGCATACCTTCATCGACAAAGGATACAGGTGTTCCTGTATCTAGACGACTGGCTGGTGCGCGGCACACCAGGGAGCAAGTTCAAGCTCACGTCCAGATAACACTACAAACATTCCACAAGTTAGGCATTTTACTCAACAAAGAAAAGTCCACTCTGGAGCCAACCTAGAGAATAGAGTTTATCAGGGCAGTCTTAGACTCCAGACTCGCCCGAGCTCTTCTGCCAGACACTCGGTTTCACACCATCACAAACATCATCCACGGTCTCCAGGCCTTCCTGATCACCACGATAAGGATGTGCCTCGGCCTGTTGGGACACATGGCCTCTTGCACTTACGTAACCACGCATGCCAGACTTCTGCTTTGCCCACTTCAGGCCTGGGTATCATTGGTGTACTGTCCTTATCGGGACAACCTGAACATGGTGGTCACGGTTCCAAACTCGGTCTTGACCTCTCTCACCTGGTGATTGGACCACAAGGCGGTTTGAGCAGGATTGCCGTTTCACGCCCCACAACCCTCCCTGTACCTGGTCACGGACGCGTCATCTCTAGGTTGGGGCGCTCACCTCAGGGAGCACCATACACAGGGCCTGTGGACCGCATCCCAACTAGCTCTGCACATCAATGTTCGAGAGCTGATGGCGATGCACCTAGCCTGTCAAGCATTTGTCGGTCTCCTACAAGGCCATTGCGTGTCAGTCCTCACAGACAACACCACGGCCATGTTCTACATCAACAAGCAAGAAGGAGCCCGGTCATCTCTCCTATGCCAAGAGGCCATTCGCCTGTGGGAGTTCTGCATTGCCCACTCGATACATCTCATGGCATCGTTCCTCCCTGGAGTCCAGAACACTCTAGCGGACCGTCTCAGCAGATCCTTCCAGACGCATGAGTGGTCGATTCGCCCGGATATCATCCATTCCATCTTCCATAGATGGGGATTTCCCCAGGTCGACCTGTTCGCCTCACGCGCCAACAGGAAGTGCCACGTGTTCTGCTCCCTCCAAAGGCGATTTCCGGGCTCCCTGTCAGACGCTATCCTGCTATCGTAGAAAGACCAGCTGTTCTACGCTTTCCCTCCATTTCCACTGGTCCACAGGGTACTGCTCAAGCTACGCAGAGACAAGGCACGTATGATTCTAGTCGCTCCAGCTTGGCCAAGACAGCACTGGTACACCATGCTTCTGGAGCTATCGGTACAGACTCCGATCATGCTTCCATTGTGCCCGGACTTGATCTCTCGGGACCACGGCCGACTCTGTCACCACGACCTGCAATCGCTCCACCTTACAGCGTGGATGCTCCACTTACTTGGCCAAGTGGAAGCGTTTCTCTGTTGGTGCGAGCAGCGGGCCATGCCCACTTTGCAGGCGTCAATTCCACTTATACTTGAATATCTCCTATCCCTAAAATAGCAGGGCTTGGCAATATCTTCGGTCAGGGTACACCTGGCTGCTATATCGGCGTTCCACCCAGGAGAACACGCTTCCTCGGTCTTCTCTAACCCGATGGTCGTCAGATTCCTCAAGGGCTTAGACCGTCTATACCCATAGCAATGTCAACCAGTTCTGGCGTGGGATCTTAACCTGGTTCTCTCCGAGCTCACAGGGCCCCCGTTCGAGCCAGTGGCTACCTGCTCACTCCTTTACCTATCTTGGAAGACAGCCTTCCTTATAGCCATCACTTCAGCAAGGCATGTTTCTGAAATCAGGGCGCTCACGTCTAAGCCTCCATACACAGTCTTCCATAAAGACAAGATGCAGCTTCGCCCCCACCCTGCCTTTCTTCCCAAGGTGGTATCAGCTTTTCATGTGAACCAGGATATATTTCTCCCAGTCTTCCATCCTAAGCAGCACGCCACCCGTCAAGACCAGTGTGTGCACTCCTTGGACGTACGCAGGGCCCTTGCTTTCTATATTGAGCGTACGAAGCCATTTAGGAAGACGACGCAATTCTTCGTTGCAGTGGCCGACCGGATGAAAGGCTTACCAGTCTCCTCGCAACGTCTCTCCTCTTGGATCACGTCCTGCATTCATACTTGCTACGACCTGGCTGGTGCCCCGACGCCGCGCCTCACCGCCCACTCCACGAGGGGCCAAGCCTCCTCAACTGCCTTCCTGGCTGACGTCCCAATCCAGGACATTTGTAGAGCGGCGGTTTGGTCATTGGTCCACACCTTCGCTGCTCACTATGCGCTTGTACAGCAGTCCAGAGACAATGCTGCATTCGTATCAGCAGTTCTGCACTCAGCGATGTCTCACTCTGACCCCACCGCCTGGCTTGGTAGTCACCTAATTGGAATCGATATGAGCAAGCACTCAAAGAATAAAAAACGGTTACTCACCTTTGTGACTGTTGTTCTTCGAGATGTGTTGCTCATATCCATTCCAAACCCGCCCCCCTTCCCCATTGTCGGAGTAGCCGGCAAGAAGGAACTGAGGGGGCGCTGGGTCGGCTGGGGTATATATCCAGCGCCATGAAGGCGCCACTACAGGGGGCTCCACAGCCAACCCACCGGGTGTTGCTAGGGTAGAAAATTCTCCAACAATCGTGCATGCGGCACGCGCACACCTAATTGGAATGGATACGAGCAACACATCTCGAAGAACAACAGTTACAAAAGTGAGTAACCGTTTTTTATTCCTAAGAAGGTCACATAGCAGTAACAATCTGACTTATCAAATGCATGTGTTTGTTATGTTCATCCATTAGGATACACTGCATTGGCTCAATGAAGACTGGTTTTCTGATGTTGCACAAACTGACTTAGAAAAACTGAGCACACCCATCTTTTGTAATAGGTGCCAGTATTTTTACGATATTCTCAGAAATTTCAAGAATATCATAACACTTACTCCATTGGTGAGTTAACTGAGGTCCATGTCCCAAAATCACCACCTTAACACTCTTGTCAGTCTAAGCAGAAAGGCCAAGTATGAATGTAGGGTGGGTGAGCTATCCTTTCACCTCTTGAGGTTGTCCCACCAAGTTGTGGTAAATGGGCAGGAAGCATAGTGAAAGTTATTTCTTCTGCTGTACCTGTTCTGTGAGAAAGGAGAAGACTTCGGTCCCCACTGATGTCAGTCTGGCATTTTTTTGCAAACATCACACAAGGAGAGTAACTACAGCAGCCTAGAGGCACTCAATTTGGAAAGCTGAATTTTGCATTTTATTCCCTCATGTGTTGAATGTCATTTATTATTGTTCCCCTTTCATCACAATCCTGTCCTACCACTGAAGCCCTTATTCTCCACATCACCTATTCCCATTTCTACCTCCTTACCATTCAGAGAGAGACTCCACCCCAGAATAGTGATTAGGGCCTGGTGGTTAGTGCACTCACCTGGAATGTGAGAGACCTGGGCTTAAGTCCCTGCTCTGCCTGATTTGTAGCAGGGATTTGAACCCTCATTTCCTGTATCATAGGTGAATGTCCTAACCACCAGATGATTTGCTGTTCTGGGGCTTGGGCTAGGGGAGGCAGGCGGGGTGTGAGATCTCTCTCAGTCCTTCTTGTTGGAGTTGTTCCACTTTATATAAATATTAATTGGAACAAAGACTTGACCCTCACTCCCCCACATTCGGGTAAGTGTCCTAATCACTGGGTTATTGAGTCAGTCTCTGTTGCTCTCCCTGGTCCAGTGAATATTTATTTATATGAAGTGGAACAACTCTAACAGTCAGGGCCAGCTCCAGGCACCAGCGAAGGAAGCAGGTGCCTGGGGCGGCCAATAGAAAGGGGCGGCGCTCCGTCCGTGATTGGGGCGACACGTCCAGGTCTTTGGTGGCAATTCGCCGGCGGGTCCTTCACTCCCTCTCCTCCTCTTCGGCGGCACTTTGGCGGCAGCTCAAATGTTTTGTTGTTTTTTTTCTTCGCCACTTGGGGCAGCAAAAAAGCTGGAACCAGCCCTGCTAACAGCAGAGACAACACTCACTTGGTGGGAGACCCTCTGAATCAAGAACAGCAGGGATTTGGACTCAGGTCTCCAACATCCCTGGTGAGTTCCCCGATCACCACATTCTGGGGGGGGGGGGAATCTCTAGTTTTTTATTTGAAAGAGTTCCAAATATCTCAGTTTTGTCTTGATGTGGAACAGAAACTCTGTTCCAAACCCTTAAACATTCACTAGCTAGTAAAACTGTTTCCTATCCATCTCTAATTAGTATGTTTCTATAGTTCTTGGGCAAGATCCTCAGCTGGAATTGTCATAGCTCCATTAACCAGCATAGAGCTATGCTAATGCTACACCATCTGAGGGTACATCTACACTACAGCGGGGAGTCGGTTTAAGATACGCAAATTCAGCTACGTGAATAGCGTAGCTGAATTCGACGTATTACAGCCGACTTACCCCGTTGTGAGGACGGCGGCAAAATCGACTTCTGCCGCTTTTTGTCGGCGGCGCTTACTACCACCTCCGCTGGTGGAGTTAGAGCGCCGATTCGGGGATCGATTGTCGCGTCCCAACGGGACGCGATAAATCGATCCCCGAGAGGTCGATTTCTACCCGCCGATTCAGGCGGGTAGTATAGACCAGACCTGAGAGTCTGGTGAATTGTCTTCAACGGAATCAGTTTGCAGTGGGGAGGAGATGAGGGAGAAGCAACAATATGATGTTTACTAGGTATGCATTTGAAGAAGGTTCTTTATAAATTGATCTCATGTTCATTCTTTTGGTCAGTGGACTTGTGTGTAGAGTTCAATATATTAAAGGTGTCTAATCCATATAAATGTTGAACTTCTCCAGGGCCATTCTGTCAATAGTGATATTTTTCTCTTTGATTTTTCTGACTTATTCATATAATACACTCCCTGTCTTAACAGGTTAAAAATGGAATGAATAGCTGTGTAAGTCTTTTTTGATGAATTGGACCCTTAGTGGAAATTTAATAACCTCAAACATAAAAAATTGATCCTGTTGTACTTTCTCTCATAAATTCCTTTAAAATTGTAACATATTATTTTTTGTTGCAATTACATGGAAAGAAAAACACAAGCTCAAAATCTGTAACCTAAGGTGTGACATGAAGAGCAATATACAGTTTTGAACCCTGGAGGTCAGCAGCTTGGATGCTATTTATTAGAGAAATAGAACATGAATGAACGGAATGGTAAAAGAGTATAATCCTAGCGAGGAGGGGGCTGCGGGCGTGGAGAGGGCTGGGGGAGCGGGGGAAAGAACTCATGAAACGTTAGATACTCTACACCTTGGTAAGTGACAGTTTGCCATAAGAAATAAAGTAGGTTGCCTATTTACAGCAAATGTACTGACACCAAAAGCATAAAATAATAATATAAAAACCTTGAACAGTCTGTATTGCATATAATATAGATGCATCCCACTGTATACACACTAAACAGACTTCTGTTTAAGTGTAGACCAAAAAGGGGCCTGATTTGCCACTGTATTGTTCCAGATTTTTGCTGCTATTTCATTGACATCAATGGTGTAAGACTGAAGTAACACAGGAGTGAATCAAGCCCACTGAGACTGAGAGTCAGTAAATAGTGCTTTGCTTTCCTGGTACAGATGCACTTATTTCCCTTTAGCATTGCCTGAAGGAATATTTCCAGATTCCTCAGGAAAATCAAGTTATCATCATTACAGTGTTTTTGTTCAGCACAAAGCAAATTATGATCCCGGCCATGCTGTGTTGGAGCAGGATTTCAACCTATTTTGCATGGATTGGAACTCTCCTTAAGATGGGCCCCCAAAAACAGCAGGTTTGGAAATACTATTTTGAACTGGCCCCCACAATGCAGTTTAGTAATCTCATTCTATTTGCTAGCCTTTATTTTACAAGACATGCCTGCATTGTATTGGACCTTAATATTCATTTACCTGGGTTCTTCCCCAAGTCCTTCTATTTGCACCACTATAGTTAACAGAGTATGTACATTTCCGTTGCACTTTCCAGTTTTCATAGGGAAATTTTGTATAGACTGTACATTTAAAAAAAAAAAAGCATTTTGAATTTCAAAAGAATAAAATGAAGAAGAATCAAGATTAAGGTGCATGAGATGCTTTACTATGCTCCTACAGTACAGACCTCTGAAAAGTGGGATGGGAGGGTCTCTGGGTGCATTGGCATTAATTAATACATTTGCCTCATATTCCACATCACTATTAATAATTCTAAAGATCTGTCACACAACCAGAAAAATTCTTACAAGAGGAAGATCTGTTTTAACCAAATTCCTCAGTAAGAAAATCATTAAGAAATTACATATAGATATTGAGACAGCGAGTCTTAATAGTTCCAGCAATACCTGAATTAGAGCAACAAGACAATGTTCTTTCCAGATTGCGAATGACCACATCCAAGCCAAGACTGTGGAGCCATGATCTTTAATAGCTCCATGTGAGGAAATCCTTTCAGAAAAATTCCTTGGTTAATGGTTTTGTTTTCCTCATGTCTGGTTTGGGTGGATAAGGCCATCATATTGACATATTGATGCTTCATGGAATTGTTTCCTAAATATGTAAAATTTGAATATTGAGATCACTCCTGTTTATCAAACTTGAAAAAGTAGAATAATGGTTCAGAGCATGGACACTGTAACTTTCAGGCATATCACCTAAGTATGGATGGGCATCACCCCTAGCTGCTTTGTGGATAAGGAAAAAAAACCCTGAATCTAACTTGATTTGCCTATTCTTCATGAAACTGTTTATACAGACCCACATGGTAGGAATCATCCATCATGCTGAGCCCCACAGTATGGAACCATTCTAAAGTAAATTTACTGTGAAAGGGGGTGTTTGTATGGATTCACAGAACATGAGGATTCAGATCCTCAGTTCTTTAAACATTATTTCTATGAATTTTCACTTTAGGTAAATTGCACACCTTCTGTCATAAGACTCATAAGGGGCTTTGCTCACACCCTGTTTTTCTCTTTGTTTGCTCTATTTGAGAATATATAAGGAGGAAACTGTCATCACTCAATTCCTTGTGACCACCATTAGCAGCAAATAGGAACACTCAGAGTGAATTACTAACCATATCAGGCCTTTTTTTTAGGGAAAACTTTCCCCTCTTTTGTTTTCACATTGTTAGTCAAGCTACTTTATTCAGCTTTTGGCAGTTTTGCCATGTCTGCCATGTTTTCACACCATTGGGTCCATAGTTCTATGGCTCCATTGTTTGGAATAGCCAAGGCTAAATTCACCAGATTCAAGCCATATTCCTCCTGCGATGGCACAGTATCTGTGACAGACAAACTTAATCAGTGCCTCTTGTGTCTCTGAATCAGTCACAAACTAAACAGTGCTCCATATACTGAACCTTGCCAACAGTGCATGTTGCTCGAGAGAACTTCTCCTGTGGGAGGTGGCAACACAGTTATTATCCTTCGGTATAGAACATCTAGAAGATCTTAATCCACTGTTAGGCAAGAGTGTTCAATATCCAAAAGAGGCTCAGTACCTAGGATCTCTATATTGTCATCCCAAAAGGCAAACTCAAGCTATCTCCAAGGAGCTCTTCAACCTCTTGATCCCACTTCCTTAAATCCAGCACTGAAGGCTGGAAGAGATTAGTTCTGCCATATAACATTGCATTGATCTTGGTGTCAAATCCATGGGAAAGGCCTTTTGTCTCCAGAGGCCCTAATCAAATCACCAATCTAATGTGCTAGAAATTGTACAGATGCCTAAGGAAGAAAAAGGCAGCCCCTGCCTTGAAGAGATTTGAGAATCCCCAATCAAAAAGAATCTTGAGGGATTCTGTTTCTTAGGACCATGCTCCGGGGAGAAGCAGCAGAACCATGAGTCCCATGTCTCTGCCTCACACTGTCAATGACAGATTTCTAGGACAGCTTCTGCATTGGAGGGCCCACCCCCAGTGCTGGGTACATCTGATGTCTCAGCTTTGGCTCCCTGGTTCTGAATACATTGCTGTTGTATGCTGGGAGGACCGTCCATGGTGCAAGATGCTTCAGGAATCCATACATATCTAAGTAGTCTTAGTCCAGGCAAGGGGCAAGTACCCTTGGTTCCAGCTGTTTCCACACCTCCTGTTCAGCTGCAACATTATATCAAAAAGAACAGGAGTACTTGTGGCACCTTAGAGACTAACAAATTTATTAGAGCATAAGCTTTCGTGGACTACAGCCCACTTAAATGTTATCATAACAGAGCTCTATGCTATGTGTAAAGTCATGGGTATTTTATTAGCCAAACACTATCTTACTTATTTTTTTTCCATTAGTAACAACACTTGAAATGTAGCAGGTAATTTTACAAAGTATAATTTTGAGCCTTAGTAATTTCAAGCAATAATGTAAAACTATTTATTTAATCCCATGAATTGTTACTTATGTTTTATGAGATATGTATGTAAAAATGCCAGAATGTTATTTGTTATTTTAGGCCAGGATTTTCAAAGGAACCTAGGGAGTTAAGAGCCCAAATCCTATTCCTTTGAAAAATTCCAGTAGGTGTCCTTGAACAATTGCATACTATTACCTTATCGCATATAATGAGACTACTATATAAAGTATAGCAAACAATTGTAATTTCCCTTTTGGTGGCTTTCCTCTTACCAAAGATGACCCTGATGTCCTTACTATACAGGATTTTGAAATTCACCACTTGCATCCATGTGCTGCTACAAAGTTTGGGACAGTAGATTGAGGGATCAAACATTAGTATAAGGTTTTCTTTAATCACTTCCCACTGATTTATGTGTGGTTTATTCTCTCCTGAATGCCACTGCTGTTCTTGACAGCTTTCCATGACTTACATTTTAATGTTTTCTAGTTATTTAGAGTATTGATTTGAAACTCTTGATGAGACTGAGAAAGTATACAATAGAAAGAAAGAGACCCTGTATGTATATATATTTCATATGTGAATTATAGTAATATGAGTTTTTAATATATACCTTTAAGAATTCAACATAAAGATAGGACAGTCTGTTAGGCATACATTGCTAAGTTTACAAATGCTTCTTGCTGCATACCTCTCTCTGCCTCCTCCTTGATTCCCTTCTCAAAGTGTAATGAATAGTCCTATCTGCAGTGTAGTGTTGAGTTAATTTTACAAAGATGGCAGGGTTATGTAAAAATCATTTACTCTGCCTCCTCTGGTATTAAATAATTTATCATCCCAGTTCTTATTTACAGCAAATGACCTATCATTACTATGCTGCTAACACTGATGATTGTATGGTCTCCTGGAGTTAACCTAAACAAAGGAAAGTATGCCATTGTGTAATTCGAAAGAGAGTTACAGTTCCATATTTATTTTTCTGATTGTATTGTAGCACCATGGATGGAAACACAGGTGCTGCCATGCCAGGTCAAACTCTGGGTCCCTTTAGCCTACAATTCTGCCTCTGGCTGATGCAAATAGCTTTAGAAAAGATCAGAAATCATAATTCACCTAGGAATGTACAATTATGGCACTATATAAATGTTTATTAATAACCACTGATGCTGTACATGGGGAGGAGAGATTCTGCTTACACCCTAGAGCATGAGTTTTAATTACCCTTACATCATTGTCTTAGCTTACAAATTTGCCAGTGTTATTTATCATCAGGAAATTATCCAACCTTTTTGTAAATGCAGCCTGAATATTTGTCTCAATGAACTTTTGCAGCAGTGACTCCAGTAAATCGATTAGACCCTACCTAAAAATGTAGATTCTTTTCTTTTCACAATGTACCATCCTTTAATGGAACAAGTTTTCCTTTTATGGAGAAAGTTTATAAAATAAAAAATATTCAGAATAATGTTCACTGTACTCTTCATTATTTTATTAACTGTAAATCAAATTCCATTTCATATTTCACTATTCCAGATTTATTAATCTCACTCTGACTTTCATATCTCATGTAAATGTCTCTGTACCATATATGTAAACATTTCTTTCACTGTTCCCTGGTCTATTTCAATCTTGGCAAAATCAGTCCAGGTGAGGGTAAGTTGATTATTGCATCTAATGCAATTTGTGCATTATTTCCACTTTTTTAATGCAGTTGGTTTACCTTTTTTCTTTCTTATTCTTTTTTATATCGCTGCTGTCTGTTGGGTAAGCAATTTCATTTAGTTAATGACCCCTCTGAGGCCTTTTTCATTTGAGAATCCTGAAAGTTAAGGTATTCTATTTGTTTTTGTTTGTTATATGCTAATACTATAGCACTATAAAGATACGTGACACTTTGACCACCAGCAAAGGCAGGGCCAGCTCTGGCTTTTTTGCCGCCTCAAGCACACAAAAAAACAAAAAACCTTGCGACGCAGACGGAGCCAGGGTGCAGGGGGACTCCCTGCACTGGTGCCCTGGCTAGCGGGGGAGAGAGCGGGGGGAGAGAGAGAAGGGGGCAGCCAGGGCTTCAGTGGGGCTCTGTCAGCGGCTCCAACCGCCTAACCGCCTGCCAGGAGGGCTCCGCGCCATGGTCGGCTGGGAGGCAAGGATGCGGGCTGCCCTGCCGGGCTTGCTGCAGGGCGCTCCCCTCCTCCGCACCGCCGCCCCCTACAGGGCAGCCAGAGCGGAACAACAACAACAACAAAAAAGCGGCCATGCCGCCCTAGGATTGGGCCAAATGCCTCCTTGTACAATCTGCCGCCCCAAGTACGAGCTTGCTCGGCTGGTGCATGGAGCCGGCCCTGAGCAAAGGAAACTCTTGAGGTATTCTGTTCCATTTGACCATGCATTTTCCTCTAGGGAGAAGCCGCAGAGCCACAAGTTCCATGCCTCTGCTTGACACTGTCAATGACAGATTTCCAGGACAG
The DNA here is from genome assembly GCF_011386835.1 of Chrysemys picta bellii. Taxonomy (NCBI): domain Eukaryota; kingdom Metazoa; phylum Chordata; order Testudines; family Emydidae; genus Chrysemys; species Chrysemys picta. The sequence continues at coordinate 172,226,622 of NC_088791.1, read as the reverse complement.
CTTCTTCATTGGAGGCCCCTCCAGTGATGGGTATATCTGGTTGTCTCAACTTTGGCCTTTGTGTTCTGAGTACCTTGCTGTTGCATACTGGGAGAACTGTCCATGGTGCAAGATGCTTCAGGAATCCATACATACCTTAGTGATCTCGGTCCCAGGCATAGGTCAGTATGCCTGACAACAAACATAATCCATGCCCTGCAGCATTTACAGACCATAGACATGAGGAGAATAATGTATTGTACTATACAAGATATTAAAATACAAACTAGTAATACATAAGTAGTTGTGGGGCTGAGCCAGGGTCAAGTTTTCAGGGGTTTCTGGAATGAACAAAGAGAAGGGAAGGGTCTTGTGACATTTTAGTTGCAGAAAGTTCCAGAGACCAGCGACAGTTTGAAAACAGATGTGAAGTCATGAATGGGTGCAGGAGAGCGAGGGAGTTGTAGGTGAAGTTCTGATGTTTAGGCTCTTTTTCTGACTATTAAAATCGTTACAGTTATGCAATTAAAAATGTATCTGCCATTGGGATTAATAATCCACTTTTCATTAGTGTGTCAGGTTTTAGAGGTATTAGTACTCCCCTCTCCTCTGTTTTATGTCATGCACAAACTTCAGCAACTTTCTCTGTCCACTTCCTTATCCATTCGTTAAGGCTCTTTGTTTCCTATCAGTTAGCCACTTAATGCCTAACAGGACTTTCCCCTTGCTCCCTAGTTATTTATTTTCTTGTTGATTATGATTTCTTAAGAGGCAATTTGTCAAAAAGATGAAAAATATGTTCAGCAACTCCAGTATATCCACTTTTTGAACACACTTTAAAAATGATAATGGATTAGAGAGATATGATTTACTTTTTCAGGAGTTGTTGGTTTGGACCCACTCCATCTATAGTTATGCAAGTGTCCATAGATTTTAAGACCAGAAGGGGCCATTATGATCATCTATATGAACATAAGTCATAGATTTCACTCAGTGATTTTCACATAGATGAGCAATTTGTGGTTGAACTTCACCATATATTTTAGAAAGACACCTAGTCTTGATTTAAAGTCTTCAAGTAATGGAAAATTTACCATGTCTTAAAGTTACAGTGTTGGATTCTCCTCATTGCTGTTGTACTACTCTGCCCTTAATTATCCCCTCAATTGCCCTGGTCCTTAGTTGAGGATGATAATCTTTCAGTACCTGGGATTATCAGGAATATCTTTTTCCTCTCTCCCTTTCATCTGAGATAGGGATTACATTAATGTTTCCAGCTTCCATAACAGGTAACATCTTTTAGGACTATATTACAAATCCTCTTCAGTATCTGATGATTTATACCTTTTAAAAATATGGGATGACTAACACCCTGTTCTATTACACTTGAGTTTACCATGTAGCTTTTTAAAATATCAATCGCCAATAAGGCCACATATTGTAACTGATCCCAATCCAGGATTGGGTTGTAGGGTGAAGGAATGAAAGGTTGGGTGATATTCCTTGAGACAATGGCAACCCTCTCCTGTTGGGGGAGGATGGTTGCAATTGGATAACCCGGTGCTTCTATCATTGCTGTGGCATTGCTGAGGACACCTGGCAGAAGCAGGCATTTTCTTCCTATCCCTTCCAGGTCACTCACATTCTCTAACATATTTTCCTTATGGTTGTTAGTTGCATGGAGTGTCTGCTTGCTCTGTAAGAATGGGTTATATGTTGAGCAGTGGGTGTTGCTATTGCAGTTATCTGTTTGCCCACTTAGATCAGGTCTTTGAAGCAATTGCTTAAGTTAAGTTGTGTGGGTGCATCTCAGTACTAAATAGGCATGGGTTTTCACGGCTCACTTATAATATGTACTGACTATATGTCATACTGTAGCCAAAATTCATCTCAATATGGTACCATTCTATCTTGGATAAGAAAATTCAAGTCTCTTTTGTTCAATTACACATACTGTAAAAAAATATAAGTACTGTGAAAAATAAATTATTAAATAAAAGGATACATTTTTCAATTAAGTTTGTGAATATGGTTACAAAGTAATTTTCCTTTATAATTATTAGTTTATTTGTTTTTAGAAATGATTCTTTTGAAAAACCATGAGAGAAGTGTGTTTCTGAGAAAGACCAGTTCAACTTGTGCTTCAAAATAGCGCAAGCAGTTATGCAGCAGTTCTATGCACCACAGATAAAAATAATGTATTTATTTCTCTTTGTAATTCATTCATTTGTGCAATACGTGTTCCAGGGAGTGTCTTAAACTTATACAGTATTACTGATGGCTAGATTTTGCTTTTGTATCTCTTAGTTAGCTAATGTGTATGATAAAATACATATGTAACCAAAGTGATGGTGTCTACACAGCTGACAATATTGAAGAATGCAAGTTATTTCCAGTTACAGTCAACCTTAATTTATAGTCATAATTATCATCCCAGTTTTGCCTTTTTTTCTTTCCTTTTATTAAATTGTTATTGATGTCTTTAACAAGTGACATAATATTATATAGTTAAGGTCTGATCCACAGCCCATTAAAGTCAATGGAAAGATTTCAGTGGGTATTGGCAAGCCCTTTGTTTTCAAACTTAATAAAATTCCAAGAAGAAAACTAAGCTGAATTCTTTCTGGCTTGCATACCATTAGTGGTAGTAAAGATTCCACATAGAACAGTCTTACTGATACTGCACAAGCTAGAAAATAATTCAGCTTTCTCTCTTTTGGCTCTGCGGGATTAAGTTTCTTATCCCATTTAAGTCAATGGAAAGGCTCTCTTTGACATTAATCAGACCAATAAATAGTAGCAACAACTTTTTTTTTGTCACTAAAGCAGATAGAATAGACTCTGAATCATACAACGCGCAGATTTGTTGAGTAAGATGATGCCAGCTTTTCATTAGTAGATGTTTATAGTATGAGAAAGTGACAAACTAAAGGTATCCATCCTTTTTCCAAATAGAGTATCTATTAGGAAAAAAAAGCTGGGATACTTATTTATTCTTAAGCATTTTAGATCATTTCATTTATGGGGAGGAATGTCTGATGCTTTTAAAATGGACTTCAGTTAACATTTTTCACATGCCACATCAGAATAGTAAAAAGGGCACTTTGTTCTAAATATAGGCTTTTTGTGCAAACTGTAATCCCATTATAAATGCCAACATAAGAAACTCAGAATATAAGAAAATCAGGAGTCAAAAACATTTTTTTACTATTAGGAAACCTGCGTATTCTCAGTTAAGCATTTCAACCCACATAAATTCACACTTAAAACACTTTTTGGTGACGACTACATGTGGATCTGATGGAAGTATTTTACCTTAAGCAATATTTTTTGTCAGCATTATTTCGCTCTCTATTTTTTCAGCCTACTTTCCTTTTTAATTATCAGCATTTTTCCTTGAGGAATGGAGAACACCTAATTCAAAACAAGTTTAAACGCTATTTTGCATATAGTAGCTGGGCTCTCAGCATTTCTTGGTAGGCAAACTGCTGACTTACAAGCTGTTGAATTTTCTCTCCCTAAAGAATTATCATAAATTGTAATTTATTGAAATGATAATTAATCAGAGAAGATATCTTTTTAATCTTCATATCTCTGTACCTGTATCTGTCTGCCTGTGCACTTGTTCATTTAAAGAAAAGCAGTAGAAATGCAATGTAACAAAATAAAATGTCTTAACCCTTATGTTGTGTGCATTAACAATTTCAGCAACTATGTTCTCTTACTACTGCAGATCATCTCCCCCTCAATTTGGGGCTGGTTGTATTCTCTTTGGGGCTGGTTCTGTTCTTGTTTTGCACCAGTATTACCCCACTAACTCCACTGAAATTACTGCTGACTTATACTATTATAAGTGAGAAGAGAATCAGGCCTCTACATTTCTAGCACTGTAGAAAAAATAACATCTTCTGTTCAATAGAAGAATGTATGTTATCAGGTTTCAGAGGGGTAGCCGTGTTAGTCTGTATTGGCAAAAACAACAAGGAGTCCTTGTGGCACCTTGGAGACTAGCCCACGAAAACTTATGCCAAAATAAATGTGTTAGTCTCTAAGGTGCCACAAGGCCTCCTCATTCTTTTTGTGTGTTCTCAATATCTCAGGAAGAGGAAGTGCCATACTCTGTAATGACACCTTTTGGATAATCAGAGAGAATATCTGAAGAGTAGAAAAGAGGATTCCTTTGAAAATGTGGGTTCACCCAACACAGAGCCTTTGAGGGAGCATGGAAATAAAGGGAGACTTTGGAGGACCTCCTCTTGCCTAGCCCTGAAATGAGAAGAAATGTTTTTCATCATATTAGTTCCCTTTGTTGGAGGACTAACTTGTTCCTTTTTATGAACAATATTTTTTTCAGTGTTGGAGCCCTCTTTTATTTATTTTTAATAGCACTTCTCATCAGTAAATCTCAAAGCACTTCATAATCTTCAACATATTTTTCCTCACAGCACCCCTGTGGGGTAGGGAAGTGAGAGTATCCCCATTTTACACATGGGGAATTGAGGCACAGAGAGGCTAAGTGACTTCCCAAGGTCACAGAGGAAGTTTGTGTTAGAGTAGGAAATCAAACGCAAGACTCCCAAGGTCTTAATTACTAGATCATCCTTCCTCATGATTATCCTGTGTCAGAGAGGTTCAGAAATGTCTTCAGTACTCTTTGAGGATGATGTTGTAACCAAACTAGTCTTTTTATAATGCCTTGTTAATCAGGGCTGTTAGGCCAGTGGTGCACAAATTTTTCCATTCCCCCGCACCCCCCGTTAACATTAATGGAATCTGTCCACATCTTCCCCTTACCATTACTGGAACCTGTCCATGCCCTGGCTCCATTATTGCACAGCCAAGCTTCTTCAGCAGCTGGCTGCTTCTAACTTGCAGCCAGGCAGCACCACTAGGGCAAGGCCATTACCTGCTCCTCTGCCCCTCCACCCTCGGGTTTTCAGGGTGTGGGGAGGCACATGCAACAGTCTCCAGGGGTAGAGCCAGCACTGGGCACAGAGGTTACCAGGAGTGGAAATCGGCCCGGGACACTGACCCACAGGCTGGGTGTCCCACTGAGATAAGTCAGGGTGGAGGTGGTGCTCCCGCTTTACCCCATGTGGGGGCTGGCCCAGGCCCTGTTGTGTGGGACTGGCACAAGCCACCCGGCATCACCATTCGCCGCCCTAACATTCCTCCACACACCCCTACAGGGGTGAACCCAACAGTTAGTGCACCATTGTGTTAGGCAATGCTTGTGCATATATAGTGAAATGTTCTACTTGAAATTTACATTATTATTATTGATCTAGACAATTTCATTCATGCATATTCTAGTGCTTATCAATAAAAGCAAGATCATAATCATAAACTAAATTATATTCCAAAAATAGTTTTCTATTTTAATATTAAAGTGCAATAATAGCCAGAAAAATGACTATCTAAAAGTTACACCTTCTTAATTGAGGAGGATGCTGTGCACTTTGTGTCTACTAAGGCCTTGGCTACACTTACCCGGTAGTTCGGCGGCGAGCGATCGAACTTCTGGGTTCGACTTATCGCGTCTAGTCTGCACGCGATAAGTCGAACCCGGAAGTGCTCGCCGTCGACTGCGGTACTCCAGCTCGGCGAGAGGAGTACCGCGGAGTCGACGGGGGAGCCTGCCTGCCGAGTGTGGACCAAGGTAAGTTCGAACTAAGGTACTTCGAACTTCAGCTACGTTATTCACGTAGCTGAAGTTCCGTACCTTAGTTTGAATTAGGGGGTTAGTGTAGACCTGGCCTAAGAGTCATAGTCTTGTTCATAGGGTTGTTTTGATTTTTTCCAACCCCCAAAAATTCACTGGAGGAGAAAAAAATCTTAAAAACTTGACTTTCTTGCCCCCCAGAAGTTTTATATTACGCACACACATTACTAAGTGATTCACTTTGTAAGTGCTCTTATTTTTTATACATAAAAAGGATAATATGTTGTCCAAAGTTTAAACTTTGCAATTCTGTAAGTGAAATAAAAGAACTAAAACTCCAGTCTGTTGTTGCAATGTCATCCACTTCCTTTGCTCTGGCAATGATGCCAGGTTTAATTATCTGTTAGTCTGCTTCTCCCATGCTTTCCTTATACTTAGCATGTAAGTACCATACTCCATGAGGAGTATGAAATCAATAAGACAACTCATGGACATGTCTGAATGTGAAGAAAAATATCAGGATATGGCCCTATGTAATTAAAACTTTTAGAAGACTACAGTAATTTTAAATTCAAATGATGATTGGTCTTGCTTCAAGTTTCTCCTTTACTAGAGAGAAGACGTATAGGTCCTTTGAGTCCTCTCCCTTAACAGATTTGACCTTTGGTCTCCTAGAGTGTGATTGAATATCTAGAGGCTGAAATTGGATAGCACAATGTTGTATGCATTTACTGTCTATCTAGTCCCTGGATTCAGTCACAGATAATCTTTTAAGAACATGAGAACAGCCACACTGGGTCAGACTAAAGATCCATCTAGCCCAGTATCCTGTCTCCCAATAGTGGCCAATGCCAGGTGTCTCAGAGGGAATGAACAGAACAGGTAATCATCAAGAGATCCATCCTTTCTCACCCATTTCCTGCTTCTGGCAAACAGAGGCTAGGGACACCAACCCTGCCCATCCTGGTTTAATAGCCATTGATGGACCTATCCTCCATGAATTTATCTAGTTCTTTTATTAACCCTGTTACAGTCTTTGCCTTCACAGCATCCTCTGGCAAAGAGTTCCACAGGTTGACTGTGAATTGTGTGAAAAAATACTTCCTTTTGTTTGTTTTAAACCTGCTGCCTATTAATTTCATTTGGTGACCCCTGATTCTTGTGATATGAGAAGTAAATAACACTTCCTTATTTACTTTCTCCACACAAGCCATGATTTTATAGACCTCTATCATATCCCCCATTAGTCGTCTCTTTTCCAAGCTGAAAAGTCCCAGTCTTATTAATCTCTCCTCATACGGAAGCTGTTCCATACCCCTCATAATTTTGTTGCCCTTCTCTGTACCTTTTCCAATGCTAATATATCTTTTATGAGATGGTGCAACCAGAACTGCACGCAGTATTCAAGATGTGAGCATAATGTGGATTTATAGGGGCAATATGATATTTTCTTCTTATTGTCTATTCATTTCTTAATGATTCACAACATTCTATTCGCTTTTTTGACTGCTACTGCACATTGAGTGGATGTTTTCAGAGAACTATCCACAATGACTCCAAGAGCTCTTTCTTGAGTGGTAACAGCTAATTTATCATTTTATATGTATAGTTGGGATAATGTTTTCCAATGTGCATTACTTTGCATTTATCAACATTTAATTTCATCTGCCATTTTGTTGCCTAGTCATCCAGTTTTGTGAGATCCCTTTGCAGCTCTTCGCAGTCTGCTTTGGACTGAACTATCTGTCTGCTGTAACCATTTGTTTGACTGGAGCTACTTTCAGGGACTGTTTGACCATGTGTTTGTTTGAAAAGTGTGACTGTTAGACCGTGTGGTAGTTTGTTTGGAAAGTGTGAATTGGGAGTGCTTTGTTCCAGGTGGGCCTTGAGTGGTTGATTGGAGGGAAGGCTTTGAGCCGGGCCAAATACTTTGAGCCAGCAGCCTTATAAAAAAGCAGTCAGTTGCAAACCGAGTGAGCAATGAACAGAGGACAGGCAAACAGAGGGAGTTTGACTGGGGGAAGTTCCAACAGAATTTTTTTTGCCTTTCATGCTTCTGTGAGCAGTAAATACAACATCTGAGGAGGCTCTTAGAAGGAAGACATTATGGATAGTGAGCAATCAGCTGTTGTGACCTGCACAGGATGTGCCATGTTTGTCTTTCTTCCAGAGGATAGAAGTGACTTTGTCTGTATGAAGTGGAAGCTGGACTCCATATTGGAAGAGAAGGTTAAAGGACTAGAAACCTAAGTATCAACCCTGCATTGCATTAGAAAAAATGAGGATTTTCTGGATAGAAGTCAGTGTTTGGTACTGCAGGCACAGCGTGCTGAAGAATCAGAAAGGGCAGTGCAGAACGGGGAAGAAATTTGGCCGCATGTGACCTCCAGAAGAAGAAAGAGGAGAACCCATTTACCCCCAATGCAAATAGAAGTAAGAACCCATTTTCAGGCTCTTTGCACAGGTACTATGGCGGAGAATGGTTTGGAAGAGTTATCTGAGGGAAGGGATCAGAAGGAGACCTCATCGACTGAAAGGCATGGGATGCATTGTCCTAGGGATGGGCGTTCCACGACCACCACTCCCAAGAGGAAGAGATGGGTGGTGGTGATCGGATCCTAAGGGGGACGGAATCATCCATCTGCCATCCATACTGGGAAACTCGAGAAGTGTGCTTCTTGCCTGGAGCTAGAATTCAGGATGCGACAGAGTGTCTGTCAAGACAGAAAAGCCCTCGGATCGCTACCCCTTCCTAATTCTCCACGTGGCCACTAATGATACTGCCAAGAATGACCTCGAGTGGGTCACTGCAGACTACGTGGCTCTGGGAAGAAGGATAAAGGAGTTTGAGGTGCAAGTCATCTTCTTGTCCATCCTCCCTGTTGAAGGAACGGTCCCAGGTAGGGAGCATCGAATTGTGGAGGTAAATACATGGATACACAAGTGGTGTCGGAGAGAGGACTTTCGATTCTTCGACCATGGGATGTTGTTCCATGAAGAAGGATTGCTAGGAAGAGATAGGATCCACCTAACGAAGAGGGGGAAGAGCATCTTTGCTGGCAGGCTTGCTAACCTAGTGAGGAGACAAAAAATCCAGTCCTGTTCTTAAAAAAGGTAAATTTTATTTAAAAAAAAAAAAAAGAAAAAAAATACATTTGGAAACTCAGGCTATTGCTAGATTTAAAAAAAAAACCACTTACAAGAATTAAGCATCAAGAATAACCTTCTTGAGGTCCAGCTTAAAGGTTACAAGCAAAACAAAAGCATTTGGGGTTAGCACAGAGGACTCCACAAGCCATAAAGAAATAAAAAGAGGTAAACCTAATCGTGTCTCCCTAGACATTTCCTAATCTACTTACATATCTGGGGATTTCAAGTGAGTAGTTTCTATGTATGATTCAGATGATTTTTCATACCTGGCCCAAAGCTTTTTACAGCTTAGTTGCTGCCCTGTTCCCCCTCTCCGGAGAACAACAACAGACAGAAAGGAAGTTTTTTCCCAATTTTAAAATGTTCTAGCCTTCCCATTGGCTCTTTTGGTCAGGTGCCCACTCCCTTCCTTTTACCAATGCATCGCAGGGAGACTTTTTAAACCTTTACAGGTAAAGCAACTAGAGAAGAGCTACTAAGAGGGATTTTACAGCTAGCTGTCTGGCTGGGTGTCCATAAAAGGGAACAACCCCACCTTTCATTTATCACAGATGGGTATAAACTGTTCAGGAAGGACAGCCAGGGAAGAAAAGGTGGAGGAGTTGCACTGTATGTAAGAGAGCAGTATGATTTCTCAGCACTCCAGTATGAAACTGGAGAAAAGCTTGTTGAGAGTCTTTGGGTTAAGTTTAGAGGTGCGAGCAACAAGGGTGATGTCGTGATGGGCATCTGCTATAGACCACCAGACCAGGAGGATGAGGTAGACGAGGCTTTCTTCGGACAACTAACAGAAGTTTCCAGATCACAGGACCTGGTTCTCATGGGAGACTTCAATCACCCTGACATCTCCTGGGAGAGCAATACAGCAGTGCAGAGACAATCCAGGCTTGCCCCCTCAGCAAGTTCATGGATGACACTAAGCTGGGGGAAGAGGTAGATATGCTGGAGGGTAGGGATAGGGTCCACAGTGACCTAGACAAATTGGAGGATTGGGCCAAAAGAAATCTGATGAGGTGCAACAAGGACAAGTCAGAGTCCTGCACTTAGGACGAAAGAATCCCATGCACTGCTACAGCCTGGGGTCTTACTGTCTAAGTGGCAGTTCTGCAGAAAAGGACCTGAGGATTACAGTGGACGAGAAGCTGGATATGAGTCAACAGTGTGCTCTTGTTGCCAAGAAGGCTAACGGTACATTGGGCTGTATTAGTAGGAGCATTGCCAGCAGATCGAGAGAAGTGATTATTCCCCTCTATTCAGCACTGGTGAGGCCCCATCTGGAATATTGCATTCAGTTTTAGGCCCCCCACTACAGAAAGGGTATGGACAACTTGGAGAGAGTGCAGTGGAGGGCAGTGAAAATGATTAGGGGGCTGGGGGCACATGACTTATGAGGAGAGGCTGAGGGAACTGGACTTATTTAGTCTGCAGAAGAGAAGAATGAGGGGGGATTTGATAGCAGCCTTCAACTACCTGAAGGGGGGGTTCCAAAGAGGATGGAGCTAGGCTGTTCTCAGTGGTGGCAGATGACCGAACAAGGAGCAATGGTCTCAAGTTGCAGTGGGGGAGGTCTAGTTTGGATATTAGGAAAAACTATTTCACTAGGGGGTGGTGAAGTACTGGAATGGGTTACCTAGGGAGGTGGCCTTTTTCCATCTTCAGAGGTTTTTAAGGCCCGGCTTGACAAAGCCCTGGCTGGAATGATTTAGTTGGGGTTGGTCCTGCTTTGAGCAGGGTGTTGGACTAGATGACCTCCTGAGGTCTCTTCCAACCCTAATCTTCTATGATTCTATGATCTTGATTAGTTTTGTTATCTGCAAATTTTGCCACCTCACTCTTTACCCCTTTTTCTGGATCATTTATGAATATGCTGAATTGGACTGGTCCCAGTACAGACCCCTGGGAGAAACCACTATTTACCTCTCTTCATTCTGCAAACAGACCATTTATTCCTACCCTTTGTTTTCTATCATCCAACCAGTTCCCGATCCATGAGAGGATTTTCCCTCTTATCCCATGACAGCTTACTTTGGTTAAGAGCCTTTGGCGAGAAACCTTGTCAAAGGCTTTCTGAAAATCTAAGTACACTATATCCACTGGATCTCTCTTCTCCACATGCTTGTTGACCCCCTCAAAGAATTCTAGTAGATTGGTGAGTGTGATTTCCCTTTACAAAAACCATGTTGACTCTTCACCAACAAATTATGTTCATCTATGTGCCTGACAATTTTGTTCTTTACTATAGTTTCAACCTCAGTTTGCCTCTAATTGCTGGGATCACCTCTGGAGCCCTTTTTTTAAAAATTACATTAGCTATCTTCAAGTCATTTGGTTCAGAAGCTGATTTACAAACCACACTTAGTAGTTCTGCAAGTTCACATTTGAGTTCCTTCAGAACTCTTGGGTAAATACCATCTGGTCCTGGTGACTTATTACTGTTTAGTTTATCAGTTTGTTCCAAAACCTCCTCTAATAACACCTCAATCTGGGACAGTTCCTCAGATTTGTCACCTAAAAAGAATGGCTCAGGTGTGGGAATCTCCCTCACATCCTCAGCCATGAAGACTGATGCAAATAATTCATTTAGTTTGTCCGCAATGGCCTTATTGTCCTTGAGTGCTCCTCTAGCATCTCGGTCGTCCAGTGGCCCCACTGGTTGCTTACCATGCTTCCTGCTTCTGATGTACTTTAAAAAAAAATGCTATTAGTTTTTTGAGTTTTTGGCCAGCTGGTCTTCAAATTCGTTTTGGCCTTCCTAATTATAGTTTTACACTTCATTTGCCAAAATTTATGCTCCTTTCTATTTTACTCACTATAATTTAACTTCCACTTTGTAAGGATGCCTTTTTGTCTCTCACTGCTTCTTTTACTTTGTTGTTTAGCCACGTTGGCACTCATTTGGTTCTCTTACTATGTTTTATAATTTGAGGTATACATTTCAGTTGAGCTTCTATTATGGTGTCTTTAGAAAGTTTCCTTACAGCTTGCAGGGATTTCACTTTTGGTACTGTAAAAGGATTGTTTTCCTTTATATAAATATTTTAGTATATAGATTCCTTGTCATTTTTTCAGTCATAAATGTAATAATATGATTAGACTTGCTCAATAATCTTCTGGCTCAGGCTTTTATTCATGTCTGATTCATTGTGTCTATTATTAAACCCAGCTGTTGATGTTTTTGAACAAACTGATTTCTGAATTAACTCTACATTGTGTTTTATAATAACCCTACTTCTGAATTGTCATGGGTTACTCCCAATTTACTTTTAGATAATTAAAGCCTCTCTTTATTTCTAGCCACGTTGCCTGTTTTATTTCCCAAAACACAAGGATGTGATTTCATTCATGTTGCTCTTGGGGTCTAAAGTTGATAATCATTTTTCTACATCTGCCCTCATCAGTATCATCTTGCAATATATGTTGCTCTACCATCATCCCTTAGCTTTTTTCATTAACATTCACATTCTCAGTGACATGTTGTGTTAGTCTGCCACAAGCCATTCCCTGTTGTTTTCTTGTGAAGTCTGTACCTTTGCATCAGAATTGTCTTAATTTCCCTAGCATATTAATCTTTTTCCCTTTGACTTGCTTACAAATACTATTTACATATGAATGCAGCTCTTTCAAACTAGTGACATCCTGAAATATCAAAAACATGCATTTCCAAACATCTGAATAAATATAAATGCAATATACAATCTAGTTTATTATAAAACATTTCAAGTTTCTGTTGCAAATATTTTTACTAATTAAACTCAGGCAGCTTAAAGCAAAACAAGCAAATATATCACACTTCTGACTGATTTTTTTAAAAACGATTATTGGGCTATATTGTATTATGGTTACCCATGAAAACCCGCTAGAAGAAAATGCACATAAGCCATCTATGAACAGCAGGAGGCCCTTCACCAGAGCAACAAGTGCTGTCTGTGTAGTGAGCCATGGCTTGAAGCCTGACTGAGAGGAATCCAGGAAACTATTAACTGACAAGTGGTGTCGGAGACTGCTCTTTCCTAGCTTCTCAATTAGCTTGCTTAGCTGGGGACTAGTTTACAAGGACACTAAGACTGAGTGATTATTTAGATTACATGCTCTGGGGTGGGTGATCAGAAGAGGTGCTGAAAGCCTCTGCTAGGAGTCAAGCTGTTTTCTGCTGTCCCTTAACTGCAAGGAAGACCCAGGGTCAGAGACAAGGGTGACGGACTTACAGCTTTCTGTGCTTCCATGACTAGTGTGTGCGTGTGTGTGTACCAAATTCTTGTAAGGAGGGCATTGTGTTTGCTTTTTATTTCTAGTGGCCATGAGATCCTTCCTAATGTGGGTGATACTTTCTGTGAAATAAAATGGTAAATTTCTTACAGTGAGATCTTGGGTTCTGGTCGGCAACGTTTGGCACGTGGCTCGCCAGGGTAAGCACCTTGGCGGGCCGGGCCAGTTTATTTACCTGCTGACGCGGCAGGTTCGGCCGATCGCGGCCCCCACTGGCTGCGGTTTGCTGTCCCAGGCCAATGGGGGCGGCGAGAAGCAGCGCGGGTGAGGGATGTGCTGGCTGCAGCTTCCCACTGCCCCCATTGGCCCGGGACGGTGAACGCGGCCAGTGAGGGCTGTGATCAGCCGAACCTGCCCCGTCAGCAGGTAAATAAACTGGCCCGGCCCGCCAGGGTGCTTACCCTGGCGAGCTGCGTGCCAAACATTGCTGACCCCTGCCATAGAATCAGAGAAATGTAATGCTGGAACCTTGAGAAGTCATCAAGTCCAGCCCCCTGAGCTGAGGCAGGACCTAAAGTATACTTAGACCAGATGTATGTTCAACCTGTTTTTCATAACCTCCAATGATGGGGATTCCACAACCTCCCTTAGAAGCCTATTCCAAAGCTTAACTACTCTTATCGTTAGAAAGTTTTTTTCTAATATCTAACCTAAATATCTTTTGCTGCAGATCAAGCCTATTACTACTTATTTTACCTTCAGTGGACATGGAGAACTATTGATCACTATCCTCTTTATAACACCACTTAACATATCTGAAGACTGTTACCAGGTCCCCTCTTAGTCGTCTCTTCTCAAGACTAAACATGCCCAGTTTTTTTAACCTTTCCTCTTAAGTCAGGTTTTCTAAACCTTCTATCATTTGTGTTGCTCTCCGCTGGACTCTACAATTTGTCCTTCAAGATTTTAGAACTAGCAGAGCACCCTCTCTCACACTTAGTTTTTTATTTATAGATTGGAAGGGAAAACCTAGCTTTCCTGCTTTTTCAATTCCCAGTCAGCGTATGAACTTTCAATGAATTAATCTTTGAACTGAACTAGTTGAATAAACTGAAATGAAGAAAGCATTCTTTCTGAACCCGCAAAAGAGGCTACTACTGCCAAAAGCAGGTTTAGCACTTTAACAATTACTGGTTCCAGATACTTAGCTAGTGACTTCCACTAACTTCTTCCTTTGTCATTATACGATTCCACTGCTTATTTTGCAGTAGCTTCCCTCTGAGGCAGGCACTTAGTTGATCACATTATTTTCATTTTTAAATATTAAAGGGTTTTATGGTTTAATGGTTTAGCTAATGGTTTTATAGTTTATACAGATTTTTCTCACGAATACGTGCAAATGTCTGCACTAAGTTTAAATCACCTATGTTTTTAAACCTAGAACAGCTGTGTGTGTACATGTGCTGTAGACACTGTTTTACAATCCAGTATAGAATGGAGATTATACAATTTCTTATTTCTGTAGAGTCCTTTTAGGTGAACAAGAACCAAATCCTCTCGGTGTCTGAGGGGAAAAAGGGTTCCAGTTTTAGAGCATGTACAAAACAAGAGAGTGGGCTTCATACATAACCCCAAACTTGTGTTCTCAATGCCTACCCCAGAACTAGCTACTGTGTGTGAGATAGAGTGAGAGGTGCAGACGGAGGAATGGTTTTAGTGTGCCTAGTAGTATAGCATGCTCTTCCATGTTTCCCTTAGCTGCAGGTGCCTAAGATTTGGGATGCTATGGAGGACCAAATGCAGCCCTGATGTAACTGAATACACCTCTACCCCGATATAACGTGACCCGATATAACATGAATTTGGATATAATGCAGTAAAGCAGCGCTCGGGGGGGTGGGGCTGCACGCTCCGTCGGATCAAAGCAAGTTCGATATAACGCTGTTTCACCTATAACGCAGTAAGATTTTTTGGCTGCTGAGGACAGCGTTATATTGGGGTAGAGGTGTACTTCTCAAGTGAAGTTAGTGGGTGTTGTGCCTGCTTATGGCAGAGCTGAATTTGGCCCTGACATTTTCTGTGCAGTTTATACAAGCACTCTTTTTCATATTGCATGAATAAACTGCCCCCAAAGCCAAAGAGGTGGGATTGAGATAATAAAGGGTATCCTGGAAAAATGTGTCTCACCCACCATCCCATCTCTTTTCTACAGAAGTTCAAACAGGGGTCAGAAGACTCACCTGGACTATTCCATGTTGAACAGATGGAGAAACTGAGGGTACAGAGAAGAAGTGACTTGCTTAAGATTGCCAAAGCATTTCAGTAGCAGAGCAGGAAATAGAATCCAGGTCTCCTGATAACTAGGATTATGCTTAACTCATCTGCCCATAATACTTTGACTGTTTCCCTGTCCGAAAAATGGAGATATTCTCTGCTGGAGAGGGCTCCACCCACAACCCACTTGATTAAAGTGAATTTCGCTCTCAGTTTCCTGGTCTCCTGATTTGGTGACATGGGAGGGTATGCAGGAGTGAGAGTCTACCTCACAACCAGCATGGGGACAGTTTTTGTGCAGTGCAAGTAACCCACATGGCTGGGCTGGGAGATTTGGAAGGGAACAGGGTATTGCTACAGCATCAGCAGCCTACAGGCAGCACAACTGACTATGCATTTCCCCAAAGTCACAATGTGTGTAATCTATTGCATTGACTGTAAGAGATGCTAGTTTATTATTAGCCTTGATATATCCCAATACATGGACATAAATTTATAAATCTAGGAAGAGACACGGCTGTCCTGAAATGTCTAATCTACTATGTACCAAATGGAAATGTTTTATCTTGCTACCTTTAAATGTTCATAATTTTTATACTAATTAACCAATTTTCTTCAAATTTGGCTTGTTTTTGTATATTTTATAGAGACATTACAAACCAATTTGGAAGCCTGTACCACCTTATATAGGTAGTGATATGTGGTTTAGGGGTATTATATACTGTATTAATTACATTTATGATGCTATACATTTTGAGCAGGAATTGAGTTTTCTTCCTGAACTTTGCCTTTCCTGACTTTGAGGGTTTGATTTCTCAACCTTGAACATTGTATTAATGCTAGATTATTTTCATGGACTATATTTTGATCACTACTTCCCTGTACAAAAATCACAAAACATTTAAACCATTTTAAAAAGTTAAAAAAAAAAAAAAAGAAAGAAACATATTTTAAAAGACCTGTGGGCAGTAATACTTTGGCCTCAGTTTGTTTGTTGGGTTAGTGTGTGGGTGGTGGGTTCATGGCCTGTGCTATGCGGGAGATCAGACTAGATGATCTTGTGCTCCCTTCTGGCCTTAAACTCTATGGTATCTGACATCCTTTATAACACAGTAATAAAAAGGATTGAAACCCCCATTTCAGTTGTATTTTACTAAGAAAACATGTACCTGCTAGCTCAAAAGTTTATTTACAGGCTCTTCTTTTCTTGCTTAGTAACAAACAGTTTGCCTGGCTACAGTACATAGCTTTAGATACTTCATGTAACCTTTTAAAAATTAAATTAAATCTTTGAACTCCTGACAGTATATTAAGTCCTGTGTTTCTGTTTACTTCTTTACTTTACATACAAGGACCTTCCTATAGTTTATTATTCCCCAAGAGGCAGTGCATTGTTAGTGTGCTGTGTAAAAATTCCAGACAAGTGCTGAGCCTATTCTAACAAAATATAGTCCTTATTTATTATGTGTCAAATTACTGTTCTGAGAGTAGACCTTTTAGGCTGCATTCAGCCTTTAATTTGACTGAATTTAAATAGCATAAAATGCCTTTTAGTTGGGCCTTGGCTGGCATATTATATATCTCATTTCAATGAAAAACATTCACATGCAAATACGGTTTGTTTGGAGTGAGTACAAATGCCACTATCATGACTGATGAAGGCTTTTGATCACAGCTCTACAAACTGAAACCTTAAAAAGGAAGAGGCTATTTGGACTGGCATCTGCAATCCCATGAATTATTTAGTTCACATTATTCATACATCGCTTTGAAGAGGAGGTTTAGGAGGTTTTAAGAGGAGTAGTCATAGTTGTGTTGCCAGTTTCTATTTATGCTGTAAGTGACTGACTGCATATGAAAACTTCTTCTAAGCTGGAAGGGCTGTGTTGAATATAAAATAAGTTACACACATGTACTTCCCAAAAATTGACTTATCCTTGTAAAGTTTTTTGTTTTGTTTTGTTTCCTACAAAAGGAATGGGACTGCATATTTATGCACTCTACATACTCACACACAAAAAGATTGGCATGACAAGAGTATGTCCGTCTATAATTTGGTCTACTACACAGATAGCAAATACGGGCCTGGTTAAATACCACAGAGCACATGTTCTCAGCTGGAATTTATTCTGCTCTTCATTCACTGAACTACAAATGTCTTTTGGCTGCAGTCCCACAGCAAAACCAAAAGAGCTGCTCCAGCATCCCCTTGCATTCTTTTATAACCTTTCATCACACTTCCTTACAAACAAAGAGATGACATTTCAAAATGATTCCTGTATCTAAAGCACTGAGTGAAGTGAAATATTGTCTAGTAATATGGCAATTGTATGTTCCATTTAGCATATCCATTTAGCTTAGTTTACTTGTAATAATTTTCACGTTTAGAAGAATGGGGCAGTGCTGCATCTTGTTATAGTTGCCAAGAAACAAGTTAGACGCGTCAATAGTAATTTGCTCATCTGAGTTTTTTAAACAATTCTTTTGGATTTATTTTTTTTAGTGAATGAATAATTTCAGTTTGCACTGTTGTTTATACTATGTACACAATTTGGAGTAATAACTCATTTTGTGATTTTGGAAAACTGCAAGGGCTACAAATGCAACATCTTTAGAGTCACAACTATTGTTGAGGATTATTTTGTGGTGTTAGTATGTAGAGTATACATAGTAACTGGCTTTTATCTTCAGAAGAGAGGCAAAATATTACCCTTAAAATAAAAACTTAAAGGGATTAAGCAATTAGTGTAAATTTTCTATACCAAGTGTAATATTGTTTTTTTTCTTTAAAAGATCACTATTTTTATACTTTCCTAGGATTTTACATATATGAGAAAATCTACTCAGATTTCTCAAAGTAGGGTTGCCAATTTTAGTTGGATGTATTCCTGGAGGTTTCATCACATGACATAATCTTTAATTAAAGATTAATCTTTAATTCCTGGAGATTCCAGGACAATCCTGGAGGGTTGGCAACTTTATCTCAAAATGAACTTCCATTTTGTTTTGTTTTTTAAAACAAGTTGTATCTGACAATAACTATTAAGCTCTTGCCTAATTCCATGCACTACTGGCTCAAATATAGCAATGTACTTGCTACTTTTCAGGCAACAATGCATACTAATTTTAGTTATGTGAATGCTTCCACCAGTGAGAAGGGAAAGTGAAAGGAATATAAAAAACAACAATCAGACATTGAGAGTCAGAGGCATGGATTGTGGGGAGGGAGGGAGAAGGGATGGGGTGAAGGGAGTTGGGGGAGAAAGAGAGAGAGTTCATGCGTGCACACACCTTCTTGCTTTATTTTAAAGACTGAATTTTCCAGAAAAAAAATTGCATAAATGGACCTGAAGAGTATAGTATTGATATAGTATAGATAGGTGCAGGGAGTCGACAGAGTCATGTCTGGTCTTAATAGAAGTAAGTCATTTAATAGTAATCAACTGTAAATGACAATTGCCAGCACTCTACTATTGTCTTAGGTGCTCTGAAATATGGTCTATTGTCTTACATAGTAGAAAGACAATTGAAACTATTGTATAGTCTTAAATTGTCTATTGCTTTCAATACCATATCTTCTCTCAGTGTTAGAAGCACTTTTTAATTTTGAAAAGCTTAACAAGGGCTACCTATAAATTTTAGGGGATGACAGGAATGTGACACTCCCAGCTTTCTATAACAGTGATTGTGCCTCTTATTCAGCTTGTTCTCTAGTAATAAACTCTGCTTCTTTCTTCTCTGGATCTTCATATTTTTCTTTCATTTTGCTTCACTCTTTCCCTTTCCGTCTACCTCTTCCCTCTCTTTCTTCTCACTGAAGCGTGGCATTTTTTCCTTCTTCATTCTAGACCAGGGGTAGGCAACCTATGGCACATGTGCCGAAGGCGGCATGCGAGCTGATTTTCAGTGGAACTCACGCTGCCCAGGTCCTGGCCACCGGTCCGGGGGGCTCTGCATTTTCATTTAATTTTAAATGAAGCTTCTTTAATATTTTAAAAACCTTATTTACGTTACATACAACTATAGTTTAGTTATATATTATAGACTTATAGAAAGAGACCTTCTAAAAACGTTAAAATGTATTACTGGCACCGGAAACCTTAAATTAGACTGAATAATTTCCAATGGGGGTGGCGGGAAGCGGCGCGGGTGAGCGACGTGCTGGCCATGGCTTCTTGCCGCCCCCATTGGCCCGGGACAGCGAACTGTGGCCAGTGGGGGCCGCGATCGGCCGAACTTGCCGCGTCAGCAGGTAAATAAAACTGCCCCAGCCCGCCAGGGTGCTTACCCTGGCGAGCCGTGTGCCAAAAGTTGCCGACCCCTCGTGTATACTGACAGAAGGAGTTTTTCTGTTGGTATAGGAACATCACTTCCCCGAACAACCTTAGCTACATTGACATGCCCTCTTCCGTCGGCATAGCTGCATCTTCCTGGGGATTTTGTTGACATAGCTATATTGGTCAGGGGTGTGGGTTTTTTCCATGGCCCCAACTGATGTAGCTTTGCCAACAGAACTTTTAAATGTAGAACAAGCCCCAGCAGTGACACAGACAGATAGCGGTAATGACAAATATAGTAAAACCTACATTAACTCATTAGGTGTGTCCTTAAGTATTAAGGACCATAATTTTAAAGGTATTTAGGTGCCTAATTCCAAATGGCACTTTAATAATCTGGTTTGGGTGTCTCCCACAAATAGCTGCAGTACAGCGAAAATGTAAATAAGTGAGCTATGATTTTAATGTTCAGAACAAAGGAAATTGTGGCTCTGCTAAATATTAATATAACAACATTCAGGAAAATTGTAGCCTCTTTAAAACTGTTCACTTTCAAATACCCGTTTAACAGTGCTACATGCACACATTTATGATTTTAGTATCTCTTCCTCTTCTATCTAAACAAAACCAAACCCCATTAATGGATATTTTAGAGTTTGAAGAATTCAGTGTGTAATTTGTACTCTTGAGATTCTGCATTCCCTCATTCTATTCCTAGTAAAGAACTAACTGCCTGCACCTCTTAAAATGCCTTTGGATACTAGTCTTCAATCTTGAATTGGTGAATCTTTTGTACAATCTCTAGCTCTGCCTCTTATAATGTAATAGTGGCATAATTTCTCACATAGCCATTAAGCATTCCCAATGTGGATAGAAATCTATAGAGTGAACTAGTAAGGCTGGAAGTACAAACAGGAGATATAATCGTATGTAACATGAAAAAATACAAATTTAATACACATGATTGGTTTAAAAATCTCAATCATTCAATGGGAGCAAATGTCAAAAAGGGTCTAGCATAAGGGTAAAATTCTCCCCTGATCATTGGGTCACTACAAAGTTTATGCACCACTTAAATCCAATTTAAGACATATTTTTAAGGCTTTAATGGCATATGACTTGTGGAAGCTCTCTGCACAAAGGCTAATTTTCATCCTCAGGGCATCAGTAGACGACAAATTGGTTATGAACTTGCAATGCAATATGGCAATACAAAAATCCACGTTTACTCTTTTGAAATGGGGTCCTGTTGTGTAAAGCACATATAAAGATAACTTGTTAGCATGTAAAACTGCTAATAGCAAATCACCATGTTTTAATTATTAGCAAATAATTCTCTGTGTGTGAAAAAGAGAGAAAGCGGGTGATTGGAAGTTGGTATATAATAGTTCTTCGTTCAAACTTTGGGGTGCAATACACAGTGCCTTTACAGTTTTTATTGTAAAAGTGTGTATACAGTTCTGGGACACTCAGTAGTAGAAAAATATTGAGAAAATAGAGTTAATTCAGTAAAGAGCAACAAAACTGACACATGGGCCAGAAGTATTGTCTTACAGGAAAGATAAAATGGATGGATCAGATATGCCAAACCCGTGAAAAACACGCAGAAATTGGACTTGTTTCTGGCTTAATTGGCTTGTGAGTTGCTTGTTGGCTAGTTTTTGGCTTATAGCTTGTTTGGCTTGTAGCTTGTTGCTTCCTATTTTTTTTTTATCGGCTCCTGGCAAGCAGGGGCAACGGGGGCAGGGAGTAGCAGGGGCAAGGGGCAAACAAGGGAAAGGGAGGGAGAAAGTCAGGGGTGCACAACGGGCCCACCACAGTCCCAGACTGCATGCCGGGGGGAACTAGTCACATCAAGTGTTGGGGTTCTTAGTGACTGGCTTGTTTTGGCCTTGTTTTGAAATGGGATTAGCTTGATTTTTGGCTTATTGTGAAAGCCGGGGTGCTTATTTACCACGTGAAAGTTGGCGACTGTGGCATGGATGACACAGTGTATAATAAATATAAAGTAATATTTTTATTATGGTTTTAAAGTAGATCAATATCTTTAGATATTTGAGGGACACTTGGTTAAATTAGATTTCATATAGAAGATGAGCATCTGCAGTAATTGTTCAAAAAATATTTTTGAACATGATCAGCTATTTCATATTGTTTCAAGTGTCTCTATAAAGAGGCACAAACAGGCCTTGAAAATATACTTCATAGAATAATTTATCATTGCATAAATACAGTATATATATATGTGTGTGTGTGTGTATATATATATAGTCTATATAATAGTCTAATAATTGAAGATATATATATATATATACACACACACACACCTTCAATTATTAGACTATTATAACATCTGTAAATTATACAACAGACCTCAATGGCTCCAAAGGGGCTATTACATTCCATCAGATTTAAAACCCACACTTTAAAAGGTCCTAGAGGAGCAATTATAATGTATCAGGGTCAAGACTGGGATAAAAGCTTTCCATATATTTCTTGACAAAATAGACAGTAATTTGTTGGGAGAATTTTTAAAGATCATTTTAAATGACTATTGAGATGTAAAGGAAATTTACAATTCTCAAACATAAACTTTAATTGAAAAAGAGGTAAATCTGAAAGTATGTCTCAGTGGAGCTCCGCTAAAAGCCCAGAATTACACTTCTTAAAATACTAATAATTCTAAACCTTTTGTTTAAATAAATAAAATGAACATTTAAGAGATCCATCCACTTCCCCGTCACTGTCGTCCTGCATTACTCACTATTAATTATCAACCTTAACTTTGGCTCCAATTTGTTTTTATGTGTTTTTGCTAAATTCATCTAAATGTACCCATCCCCATCCCTTCTCCAATTGTTGGTTAGCTAATATAAATACAGATGCTCTGTGCTGAACTATGTATACACACTTTTTGCATGAAGGAAAATATTTATAGGGCACAAGATGTGCTGAAATTATATTAAAGATCTTCAGATGCTTAAAAGATCTGCAAAGATGATTTGAAGGTAGAAATAAGTCCTTAGAACCTGCAGGACATAACCTAACATAATATGGTGGGGTGTTTTAAATTAGTACTTGACAGTATTTCTTTAATGAGTATTTCCAGAATTGTTTGATACCTTGGTTAAATATAAAATTGAAGACCAGAGGCATTTATTTTTGTTTATATTGTATATTACATATGTGCAAGTAATACTTGCTCAATATTTTATAGAAAGCCAGCTGTTACATGGTAATAAATTGCTTGCTTGCAATTTGTATTGCCCGTAGAAGTGTGTCTAGTTGCATTATAACACACATAATAGTAGTATTGTAAGACAGGCAAATCACGTTATCTAGATTCCTTTTACAGGAGCCTTTAGGGTATGATTATATTCATCTTCAAGTCTCACCACACAGTAATATACTGTGTAATGTATTTCAGACTTCAAAATCTCCTCAACTAATTTGTTATCATCTCCAGCTGGTATCCTGCACTCTAGCAAGGTTTATGCTCCAAGATGATACTGCTGATCTCTTCCATGCTAGTTATGATGAATATTCAGGACAAAATTACTATATTTATAGCATGCTTCTCAGACTGACTATGGAGCTGAATATTCTTCAGTATCCTACAGTTACTAATTTACCACGTAACCAGAAGAGTCAATGCATATGATAAACTAGTGACATATTTTTTTTTAAAAAAAATTGTCATTCAGCATGACATGTGTGAAAGATGTTTATAATTATTATAACTTTCTTGTCCCTGTCATTGTACTAGATCATTAATTAATACTTTTAAAACATATTTTACATGACATTGATTGAAAAAGAGATGCTTTAAATCCACTAAACTGATGTCTCATTACATGAAGTTGCAGCATTGAGAAATAATGTTGGAAATGCTGCTCTTTCTGCATATTTCTTTTCATAGCTTTACCTAATAAAATATACCCTCAAAAAGCCACCAGTATAAGTAAAATCTAAACAGTAACATACCTTTTAAAAGTAACTTTGTTAAACATTGTTACCACATAGCATAGCATATTAGGGTGGGGGTGAACTAGCTGATTTTATATGGCATATTTTCTAATCCCTTAATCATTCTCTTGTATCTTTTCTGAATTGGCTCCAATTCCATAAGGTTTTTACACAATTCATCATAAATTGGTAACCCAACTGTCATTGCTAAGTATGGCTGTGATGGGTCCTCTGCCCCACCCCTCTTCCTGGGCCCGCTAGCTGTCCCAATAAAGTGCAGAGAGACCTCCGGTTATGCAGCACCCGTGGCTTTATTTACACACACAGTTCTCCCACCACCAGCGTTGAGCTCTATACAAGGCAGGGCTGGCTCCAGGCACCAGCGCAGCAAGCAGGTGCTTGGGGCGGCCATCAGAAAGGGGCAGCACATCCGGCTCTTCCGCGGCAAGTCCCTCAGTCCCTCTCGGAGGGAAGGACCTGCCGCCGAATTGCTACCGAAGAATGATGAAGCGGCGGCAGTAGAGGTGCCGCTGATCGCGGCTTTTTTTTTTTTTTCCGCTTGGGGCGGCAAAAACGTTAGTTCCCTCTTTCCCTCTGCAGTCAGCCCACAGCTAGCAGATTGACCTTTCCCTGACTGGTTTTTCTTCTGGTTCCCAGCCCTTATAACTGCTGGCTTGTCAGGCCTGCAGATGGAGCCAATCCCCACGCCAGGCATCAGGTCTGTTTCACCAGCCCCAATCTATTTCTCTTGATTGGAGCTGGCTGAGCAGGGGTAATTAGGTGCTTTTGCACCAGCACCCTGCTACAATGGCCCAGATCCTAAGCCCATTGAACCTGATTGGTATCTGTCTAGTTATTTCAGTGGGCTTTGGATCAGACTGTATATATTCAATAGCACCTATTAGCAAGAATCATATTATTTTCCATATATAATAATTTATGCATCAGAGTGGGCAATAAAATATTGTTCCTAGCACACAGAGACTGATGCATAGCCATTGTCTGCAACTGCTGCTAGCATTCCCCCTCCCCCCCGGATTGGCTTAAAGAGAATACAAAAAAACCCTTCTGAGAAAATGAGTCAGAATGGTTTGTGCTAGCCCTCCTGGTCTCATAGGCTAAGCTCACCCAATTAGAGAATCAGAATTTATACCATATTATTTATGTGACTAGTCACAACCAATCAATCCACTTCAATTAAAAAAAAAACAGTTAAGACCAGTACTTAAGACATTTATTTTTCAGTCAACCTAATAGGCAAGAGATCATTCACAGGAAATTTCACTGGAAAAAAAAATCAAATTTGTAGAAAAATTGTCTCCACTTTCTATATATTTTTGTGAACATGAAAACTGGCCATTTGTGTCTAAATATTTTTCTTAGCAATAGTTCATCTAGCTCTAGTTATAGTCAGTGTATCTGAGTTGATGTAAACGTGAAAATCAAGTGGAAGCAATGTTTTTATAAGCCAGTAAAGGGCTCAAATGTGAAGATCTTTCATGTTTGTGGTTTCCATTGAAGTTAATAGTAATTCCATATTTGGAGTCTTAGGCACAAGGGTCTTTTTGATGGGCTATGAATGTGAGGAAATTCCTGGAAAGGGCAAACATATTGTGTCTATTGATTATGTGACTGGCTTTCATGTTCCTTCTGTTTTTGAAAATATGGCGCTGTCATGTTATAGTAGTAGTGTACTGAGGAACTTATTTAGCTGCATAAATAACATATATGATATAAAGTTGAGATGAAACCAAAGACACTTTCTTGACCTGAAGGCCTTTCTCAAGAACCTAAACATACATGGCTTTGCTGTCTCTTCACTTTCACCAGAAAAACATTAGGTAAGCTAGACAGCAGATGGAAATGTATCTTCTCCCCATTTATTTTTATTGAGTTATTGAAATAATTACAAGTACACAGGCTTTCAAAAAACAAAATCCAAAACTGAATAAAAGAGAAGGAAAAAAATCTATATAAAATCCTTCTAAAAAATGTCCATAAAAATGAACACCATCAAGACAGCTGAGTGTGGGCAAAATATTGAGTATTTTGTAACTATCATTTTTCAAAGAATGTAATTTAGAAATGTTGGCATACAAAAGCAAAAACTCAGAAAGATATATCATAAAAAAATAAAACACACAATGTATTATTGAATCCAGTTTTCACCTACAGGAAATAAATTCTGTTATTTATTTTTTTTAATAAGTTGTTATTAATTTATTTAAGCTGAGATAAGGGGAGAAATATTTTGCCATTATCATAGCAAAAAATACATTTTTAATTTAGCAGAGTTTTGTGGAATTTGTAATCTGGTGATTCTCCCACTCCTGAATTGGGCCATACTCTATAACATAGCATATATTCAATCATTCTTAGATCACAGGTTCAGCTAGGTTTGGGCACCTGCTTTTCTTCCCTTTAGGAGCTTGTGTCCAGTTTGTTACAGTGACCCAAAATAGCCTTCTTAAAATAAAGTATTGTTTAATGTTAATGGTAGGATCAAAACATAAGAGAAGACAACAAAAGTTCTACATGCATGTCTGTCGTACCCACTCTTTCCTTGGCAGGCCTATTTTACTCCAGACCCAAACTTCTTGTAGGTTTGTCTCTGCTTCTTCTTCTTAACTTTCTCTTCCCTGGGCCTTGGGAGCCTCTTTAAAACCAGCCAAAGGTCTTTGTTCTCACTTCTAAGGGCCTGGACCTGCTGTCCAAAACCAGTTTTATGAGTTCCCTCAGTGTTTTGCAACAACCTTCCCCCAAAGTGTTTGTTGAGGGATGTATTACCTCAAGTCATAGTCTTGCTTTCACGTTTGTTTCCCAGCAGCTCTGTTGATTTAGTCCAAGATAGTCATACAGTAAATATCCCAATAACCAGGTCAAGATATAGTATTCATAAATTATTGCAGGCACCAAATCCATCACAGAGAAGAGAGTACCTGTGCTGCAGCTAATAAGTTTTATTGTCAATTATTTACTTTAAAATATCATGAAATATTGAAATTTAATTTTCTTAAACTGTCTTAGCATTTCCAGACTTACTCACTGAGCTAATCTTTGTGGTGAAAATGACAATGGCCCCCATCCTACAATCACATACAGAAATGAGCAACTTGACATACAGCTGAGTTTGCAGGATTGAGGCATATAATAGTTCTAGTTACATTAGAAGCATATGGCAAAAGAGAGACATTGTTAAAAAGTGGATGGTTCACTCTCAGTATGTTTAAAGAAGGCTGTGCTGAAACTAATGAAAGTAAAATAAAAAAAATTGGCAAACCATCAATAGATTCAACAATATCCGAATATTTGTACATTTAATAATGTTTCCCATAAATTCTATTTTATGATGAGCAAGTATGTTCACTTTCATAAATACTCCTGTTAGTGCTATCCTTCTCTATAGAGAAATCCTTAATCTTATCATCCATCTCATCACCTTTTCCTACCTGGCTAATAATGCTATTCTGAATTTACAATCCTATTGGAAATAGTTTAATTTTGAACCAACTGTCAAATGTAGTTTGAAGTGTTTCCATTGCAGAGGAAATGGTCTCCAGATAGATGCAAGGACAGGAATGAGTTGAATAACTGGAACTGGATTTCTGTTCTGCTAATTTAACTGCTTCTAACAGAGATACAGCTAAAGGAGATCATGCAGGTGACTGAGGGAGAAAATGTCTAATCCCCAAAATATTATACCCACTTATTATTTATATTGTATTTGTATGACAGGGTTGCCCACTGACATCAGGAACCTGTTGCACTAGGTGTTATACATTCAGGGGTGAAAGTAAAGCCGAAGACTTACCAGTATGGGGACCAGCTCCGGCTCCCGGAAGGGGCGGGGCTTCAGGTGGAAGGGGCAGAGCTGGAGGGGTCAGCGTCCCCCAGCCAGCCCTTCCACACTGCCTGGCCCGTGCCACCCAGGGCTCCAGCAACAATTTAAAGGGCCAGGGGCTCTGGCTGCTGCTGTGGTAGTGGCAGCGGTGTCCGGAGCCCTGGGGCCTTTTAAATTGCTGGCCCTGGGGCAGCTGCTCCTTCCACCCTCCCCACCTCTCCCCATTGGCGGCCTGCCGGTAGGGACCCAGCAGAGCCACCAATGGGGGCACAAAAGGGGCAGTGACATTAAAGCACTGCCGTGGCAGCACTTTAAAGTCAGCTGGGTACTGGCCGGTACTGGCGGACACTTTTTACCGGTAGGCCGTACTGGCCCGTACCGGCTTACTTTCACCCCTGTGTACATTCAATACTAAGAGATCATCCTTTCCTCAAAGAGCTTACAAACTAAGGCTTGGTCTACACTACCCCCCTAATTTGAACTAAGGTACGCAACTTCAGCTACGTGAATAACGTAGCTGAAGTCGAAGTACCTTAGTTCGAACTTACCTTGGTCCACACTCGGCAGGCAGGCTCCCCCGTCGACTCCGCGGTACTCCTCTCGCCGAGCTGGAGTACCGCAGTCGACGGCGAGCACTTCGATTTCCAGCCGTCGAACTAGCGGGTAGGTGTAGCCAAGGCCTAAATAAATCAGACAGGCAAAGGGAGGAAAGGTGCAAGAAAGGGAGTGTTGAGAGCTGAGGCACAGAGAGAGATTAAGTGGCCTACCAAAGGTTACATAGGGCATCTTGTGATGCAGCCAGAAACCGAATGCAGATATTTTGGGTGAAATATTGGCACTAGTGAAGTAAATGGGAGTTTTACCATTGATTTCAGTGGGGTCAGAATTTCACTCTCTGAGCTCCCATCTTGTGCTTTAATCACAAGACCATCCCTCCTTTTTCAGTTTGCAATTTTGATAATATAAATGTTGGCAAATTCCTCTTTGATTTCCTTCCTCCTGTTTGGTGAAATGATACTGAAAAGAGGAGAATAAAAAATATCAAGACATTTTAGGAGATGAGGGGGAAAAATAGCTCCTTTAAATCAAAAGTTCTTCTCTGTAATGCGCCTCACTGCAGGAAATTCAGAGAGAATAATAAGGGAAAAATAGATATTAAAAAAGGAAAGTATTTTCCCACCTAAACAAAAGAAAACATTCATATAAGTGACAACAGAGGAAAAATAATTCTGTCCCTGCCAAGCATCAGGTGGTGGGTGAAACATTGATGAAAAGAGCCCCAGCTGGTTCCATGCAGTAGACAGAAATATATTTGTAAAGACAACTTTCAGCTAATTTGGCTGTTGTGTGGTGTGAACTTTACCAATTGACTTGTAACTGGACCATTCTGTCAATGGGAAAAAAACCTTACAAGTATTGAACATGACATTTGTAAGAACATTACTGTCATCTAGGCCACTTGTATTGAATATGCAGAAAATTATAATTGGGCTAACAAGCCTGGTAGTTTGGCCTACTTCCAATTATACTGTACAGCCTCACTCATGCATATCTTTTATTTACTAGTGTACTGTAGATACAAATTCTTCAGGTCTCATGTCCCACTCAGGATTTTCAAAACCATTAAATATTGTGGATCGTTAAAAGATAGGGAACCACAAACACTTTGTGACTGAGTTAATATAGTTACAGTCTTGAATTAGGATGGATCCGGCTCACTGTTAGATTGTTCTCTACCCCCCATCCCTAACACTTACGTGCCTGACCAAAGGAGGGCTGCTGGAATGGCTCTGGATGTGGGAAGAAAGGAAGGGCTGCTTGAAACTCCCACTTGTGAACAAGTGAAAGTGGAAGGTGCAGAAAGTGTGTGCAGGGGTTGATGATCCTTGGTTCTTCTATCTTGGTTCTTCCTTTCCCCATACCTGCTGGGAAGAGTAGGTGGCTAGGTGCATGGTGGGAGTAAGAGGCACCCCAAAAAGGGGTGAAGTAATTCTTTCCCTCCCCCAAGCCAGGGGGTATCAGAGGAGGAATTGTGAGTTTCTGAGACACAATTCCTCCACAAAGTTCTTCATGGAGCAGTGCAGTGTCACAGTGCGCCCTATGCTTTGGGCTGAGTCTAAAGGCACAATCTTGCCCATAGTATCTTAGTGCAATCTACATTTGACAAGAGTGACTCAGGTTAAATTTCAGTCTCTGGTTATTAATACTTCTATATTATGTATTGCACTAGTAGGCATATAGCCTGGATAATGGAAGATAGTTCTCATGATGATCTTTAGAAAATTTATGGGAGGGAAGGCAAATGTGGAAATACACGTCATGTGTTTCTTCATCTTTATGTCTAGATTGTACACTTACACACCATCCTGAGTATGGAGTGTGTGTAGTTGTCCCACTCCAGGGGAGCACTGCTGTCATTGTGCCTCAGAGACACCTATCTGAGGCACAATTTCTCTAGAGCTCCTCTTGTTCACTCAGTGCGAGTCCTTGACAAGATACAGCATGCTTCTGCTCCCTTGCACGTCCAACCAGCTTGGATGGCTAGTGCATGGGAAGGAAATGAGCCATGGCTGCACCTACTCCTGTCCCTCCTCTCTCTTCCTCCTCACTCCCATTTTCTAATGTGAGAGAGTATTGGCTCTCAGCCCCATCTTTCCCATTTTGTGGCGAGAGCCACAATCCGTGCACAATATATGCAGCCATCTAAGGGAGTGGGAACCTTTTACTCTCCTTCATGGCTGGGCACAGTAGGCTTTGATTCTGCACTACTCCACTTCTGTGGATGCAGGATTAGGCAAGATGACAGCACAGTGAAATCCTATATGTTTAGGTACAAAGTGTTACATAACATAGGTTAGCAACAATTGGATATATATATTCAGAGCTGTCAGATTATTTGGAAATAGGCCTGTAAAACCTTTGGACAAACTTCAGTCTACATATCCTTGCACAAATGTAAGATTTAGCTTATTTTCTTTTCATCATTTAAAAAAAATCCAAATATACAGGAAAATAAAACTCTGAGAAATAGAATCAGAGGGGAACTAATGCCTGCCATGCCATTTATGCAATCCAGCATGGAGCACTCACAGGGAAAACTGTCCTGTAAGACTAATACATTTTTAGAGTTTGGAAATACACCTCTACCCCGATATAACGCTGTCCTCGGGAGCCAAAAAATCTTACTGTATTATAGGTGAAACCGTGTTATATTGAACTTGCTTTGAGCCACTGGAGTGCACAGCCCCGCCCCACCAGAGCGCTGCTTTACCGCATTATATCCAAATTCGTGTTATATCCGGTCACGTTATATCAGGGTAGAGGTGTATGTATAATGTTGAAACTGATATTTATGATTAATGGTAAATGTACTGTACTTCTTGCCATACTTTTCAAAGTTTTTTTTTTTTTTTTTGGTCATATACTAACTAAATTCAAAACACAGGTCATCTCTCTTGACAGAACCATCGGTCAGAAGAAACTATACACGCCTCAAATAAATTGGTCAAATAATGTTAGAAATAGTTTTTGTTAGCTCTGAATCAATATTGATAAAGTTTCTCTGTATTCTTAGTAAGTAGACCCTCTGTCTAATCTATCTTTGTTCTCTTCTCCTTGTGCAATCTTTTCCTTGGTTCCAGCGGCTGCTACCAAGAACAAAGTTAAAGGTGAGTTTCCACTTCTACTCTTTGATTTTCATTGCATGGTTCTGCAGTACACATTATCTCCCTCGACTTATCTTTTTTTTCTTAATTACAATCTGGCAAAGGCATCTATCAGAGTTATGCTCTGATAGATTACCCGTTTGGGCTTCTATAATTGCCTATAAATGCAAAGTGTTTACTACTGGTTATCAGCCATCACTCTGTTCTTATATTATAGGTTGCTAGAGTTGCTATAGTATGACGGGAAACATTTAAAAAAAATAAGTTCGATAAATAAACCATATACCCTGTAATTTGCTCTCTTTCATATGTTTCATAATAGGATAAAGCTATTTGAATTTTTTTCTAATCAAGATATACATAAAAGCTAAAACTTCTTCTATATTCAAAAATGCCTAATAAGCAGGGATGCTCAGAGCCAATAAACCAAATTGTAAACTGTGTTTATGATGGCAATCACTTCAAGCCAGGGAGTGCTGCTGCACCCCCAGCACTCTTAGTCCCAGCTTCTATGCCAATAAGTAGTGTTTAACTATTCTCTATATTTTTTTTATCTCTAGACCTTGTCATAAAATGTCTTAAATATTTGTCAGTAGAGAACATTAATGCCTCTAAAGCATTCCCCTCTTTTTTCTACACTAGTATAAAAAGCTCACAATTCTTTATTTCTGACACCATACCCATGCCCCAGAAACATACTATAATCTTATAGACAGAGAATTATAACTTCATCATAGAATCAGGAGGAATCTGAAGAAAAGGAGTCAGTCTACAAAGAAATAAAACTTAATTATGAACATTTTATCTTCAAAAATTAGCCATGAAAAGAAGATTATAAATTGTTACCTCACTTTCATATATCTGCAGTACTCAGTACTTTACTCCTAGACATAAAGGAATCTCTCTCATTCTGACCACCCTTAGGTGTTGTTGTTGGACCAATCAGTATTTTATTTCTTATTCTAATATTGTAGTGGCATAACCCTTTAGGGTGTGTGCAGTACAGCAGTGGCTTTGCCTCTGTTTTCCTCCTGGTGTTCCACCGATCTACCCAGCCTCTAACATCTTTTGGTTTGAAGTGACTTTGCCTCCAATGAGGTCACATTAAAGTTCCATCCCTTGTGGGGTGCCCAAAATCCAAAGAGAACCCAAATAAATGCAAAATATTCCAACCCTACGGGTGGGTTATTTGCAAACTCTTCACTCTTCTGGGCTATGTAGTATACTAAAACAAATCCTTCCACCCTGCCTGGACTTGTGCAAACCACAGGGGACATCTGCACTGCAGCTGGGAGGTGTAATTCCCATCTCAGGTAAATATACACACACTAGCTCAAAGCTAGTGCTAGAAATAGGTGTGTGGCTGCGGTAAAAAATACAAGATTCCTTAATACCATTAAATATTTTAAAATTAGTAATATATTTATGTATCAGAGGGGTAGCCGTGTTAGTCTGAATCTGTAAAAAGCAACATAGGGTCCTGTGGCACCCTTAAGACCAACAGAAGTAAGTGACTTGCATCTGAAGAAGTGAGGTTCTTACCCACGAAAGCTTATGCTCCCTATACTTCTGTTAGTCTTAAAGGTGCCACAGGACCCTCTGTTGCTTTTTAATATATTTATGTTTCAAGTTGCCCCTACCATTTCTTCTTCTCCCATTTTTTCTCCTCCATTATTTTTAATAATTTTAAAAAGAGATATTATATATGTTAGGCTGCTTTGTAGCAGGTCTGACAGTGTGGGCCCAATTACAGAATCAAGACCTAGAAGTCCTTATTTTATCTGTGTTATACACAGGGATTTTTTTCTGATTATGAATTTCCAAATGTAGTTAAGATTTCTTTAACAATGTGCTTTTCACCCTGAAGATTGCTAAATCTCTGATTTTTTCCTATTTTTAACAGTGATGATTTTAAAGTTTTATCCTTAACATATAGTTCCTTATGTATTTTTTTTTAACTCTGAAGGAACATTGTTGAGTAAAATGTCACTTATGTGCCCAGACTCCAATGTATACCTGCTTTATAGCAAGTATAGTTTAGCTATTTTATTCAAATTCAGTTTTCAGAATGGAGAGAGGTAAATAGTGGTATCCCCCAGGGGTCTGTACTGGAACCAGTCCTATTCAACATATTCATAAATGATCTGGAAAAAGGGGTAAACAATGAAGTGGCAAAATTTGCAGATGATACAAAACTACTCAAAACAGTTAAGTCCAAGGCAGACTGCGAAGAGCTGCAAAACGATCTCTCAAAACTGGGTGACTGGGCAATAAAATGGCAGAAGAAATTCAATGTTGATAAATGCAAAGTAATGCACATTGGAAAACATAATACCAGCTGTACATATAAAATGATGGGGTCTAAATTAGCTGTTACCACTCAAGAAAGAGATCTTGGAGTCATTGTGGATAGTTCTCTAAAAACATTCACTCAATGTTCAGCGGCAGTCAAAAAAAGTGAACAGAATGTTGGGAATCATTAAGAAAGGGATAGATAATAAGACAGAAAATATCATATTGCCACTATATAAATCCATGGTTTGCCCATATCTTCAATATTGTGTGCAGATGTGGTCGATCCATCTCAAAAAAGATATATTGGACTTGGAAAAGGTTCAGAAAAGGGCAAGAAAATGATTAGGGGTATGGAACGGCTGCCATATGAGGAAAGAATAATAAGAGTGGGACTTTTCAGCTTGGAAAAGAGACGACTAAGGGGGGGATATGATAGAGGTCTATAAAATCATGACTGGTGTGGAGAAAGGTAAATAAGGAAGTGTTATTTACTACTTCTCATAACACAAGAACTAGGGGCCACCAAATGAAATTAATAGGCAGCAAGTTTAAAACAAACAAAAGGAAGTATTTTTTCACACAACGCAGTCAACCTGTGGAACTCCTCACCAGAGGATGTTGTGAAGGCCAAGACTATAACAGGGTTCAAAAAAGAACTAGGATAAATCCATCAATGGCTATTAACCAGGATAGGCATGGATGATGTTTCTAACCTCTGTTTGCCAGAAGCTGGGAATGGGTAACAAGAAATGGATCATTTGATGATTAGCTGTTCTGTTCATTCCCTCTGGAGCACCTGGCTTTGTCCACTGTCAGAAGACTGGATAGTGGGCTAGATGGACCTTTGGTCTGACCCAGTATCACTGTTCTTATGTTCTTATAAATTAAACAGTTTAAGCTTGCTGATCTTATCACTATACATCACTCAAATATGAAAACTTAGCATAGGTATTTAGGCTTTACATAGGAATTAAAAGATAAAGGATAGGACTCAGAGATTTATGTTGAGATAGGCCAGATTTAAAAGAGAACGAAGAACTCTGATATATTCCATATTTGACAAATCCAAGTATTACATAAGTATTATTAATTGAATGTTTTTAGATGTAAATACAAAAATAAATAAATAAAGCTAATTCAAGTAGAATCTGACTTAGTTGGCTGATGGCCCTTTGTTGCAGTATTACAATAGTGAAACCATTAGTTAAGCTGCAGATCAACTTGTTTCTACTCATGCATGACTTTTAAAAAAAGATTCCTTTTTGGCTGAAACTTTGCATGCATTCGTAAACTTGGGGGAATCACGGTACATAATCTCTGACTGAAAATGTGCTTTTGTGTGTGCATAATATGAAATTTCCTAGTGTCAGTAGTGACAGTATGGAGTAATGTTAAACTATTGCACAACTTCATAATGAATAAGCAAGCGAACAAGAACACACACATAGACACAAACCACTGGTATCCATAAAGAAATACTCCAACAACCAACATTTGCCCCACGTATGTATGCACTGCCAGTCTTGGACTTTCATGCATGAACACATGAAGAGAACCAAATGCATACACAAGCTCCACTCATCTAGGAACATTGACACACCTTTCTCACTCACAGAAATACACACACACTAAATAGATACACTGCAACCATCTTATAGTAAAGTGATTTTAACATTGTAACAAGCGCAAATCTTTTATAGGTTTGGCTGTTCATTCTCCTCAATCTCCTCTTGCTCACCTCCCCAGTGGCTGCAGGGAAGTCACTGGTTTTTCTTTTCTTCACTGCCCATAACGTTGAAGCAGAGGCACCAAATAGCTTCAGGAAGTTGACCACCACACTGATCCTATGGTCCAATATGGTTCACTATAGCTCTAGAAAGAAATAACTTTCTGTGGTGCCAGGACTGAAGCAGGTGGCCTCTCACTGCTTCTTCTTATTGCTGTATCTGAGTAGTGAAGAAGGTTGAATTTCTAATCCCCTTGAAGTGCCACACTCAGTTGTCAGGTAGTTGTCTAATACTGCATTTGAAATTGTAACTCACTAACCATTGAAGGAACACTTCACTTCAGGAGGAGTTTCTCTGCTGATATGAATCTCAGCAGATCCCCACTAATCTCAACAGATGCCCATTTTTGGTGTCTGTGCCCCTACTTGTGGGCATGGTGGCAATTCTCAAAGTTCTGTACTTTCAATTCCAGCCCAGGGCATCTCACCCTTGTCCCCCTCTGAATTGTAGGAACCCCACAGTGGTGCTGTAGTGAGCTTCTACCTCAGAATTTTGAGGAATGAGTTCTTATGGAACCACTCTCTAGCACAGGGCTCGGCAACGTTCGGCACGCGGCTCGCCAGGGTAAGCACCCTGGCGGGCTGGGCCAGTTTTATTTACCTGCTGACGCGGCAGGTTCGGCCGATCGCGGCCCCCACTGGCCGCGGTTCGCCGTCCTGGACCAATGGGGGCGGCGAGAAGCGGCGCGGGCGAGCGATGTGCTTACGTTGCCCAAAAACGTTGCCGACCCCTGCTCTAGCATCTTCAGAGAAACTATATCCTGGAACTCCTTGCCACTTTTTTGGCTTGTTATGCTGTCAGTCTACTGCAATTTTTGCCACCCAAAGAAAGGAGGAACCCACAGTTATGTGACTGACTCCAAGCAGACTGTTGGTGCCTTTGGCCTTGGCTACATCCCCAGATTTCAAGTCCACTTATGCCTATTCTTTTCTTGAAATGTTCTCTCAGACTTTGTTCAGCACCATGTGTGTTAGCTGATGTACCAGGATTGTTGATGCCTGCAGCTCTCCCTGCTTTGGTGAGTCTTGGTTCCCTCCTTGTTTGCTCATAGAGAGTTTCATAGTTTTATCTCCTATTTTCCCTGGTATTTTCTAGTATCTAGAAGAAACTGCCAAGCAGCTTGAAGGAGATTGGTTCTTGGCCCTGCGCTATTTAACATTATCAATGACTTGGAAGAAAACATAAAATCATCACAGATAATATTTGCAGATGACACAAATTGGTGGAGTGATAAATAGTGAAGGTCACTGATACAGAGCATTCTGGATCTCTTGGTAAGCTGGGTGCAAGCAAAACAATATGCGTTTTAATATGCCCAAAGGTAAAGTCATACATCTAAGAAGAAAGAATGTTGGCCATGCTTACAGGCTCAGGGACTCTATCCTGGGAAGCAGTGACTCTCAAAAATATTTGGGGATTGTTGAGGATAATCAGCTGAATTTGAGCTCTGTGTGTGACACTCTGGCCAAAAGAGCTAATGTGATCCTTGGATGCATAAACGGGAATCTCAAGTATAGAGGTTATGCTCTGTATTTGGCACTGTTGCAACTGCTGCTAGACTATCATGTTCAGTTCTGGTGTCCACAATTCAAAAGGATGTTGATAAATTGGAAAGGGTTCAGAGAAGAACCACGAAAATTATTCAAGGATTAGAAAACATGCTTTGTTGTGAAAGACTCAAGGTTCAATCTATTTATCTTAACAAAGAGAAGATAATGGGGTGACTTGATTCCAGTCTATAAATACCTGCGTAGGGGAAAAAATTGAGAATGGGCTCTTCAGTCTAGTAGAGAAAGGTGTAACACAGGGATCGGCAATCTTTGGCATGCGGCCCATCAGGGAAATCCACTGGTGGGCCGGGATGGTTTGTTTACCTGCAGCATCCACAGGTTTGGCTGATCGCAGCTCCCACTGGCCGCAGTGTACCGTTCCAGCCAATGGGGCTGCGGGAAGCGGCGGCCAACACATGCCTTGGCCCGCGCCACTTCCCGCAGCCCCCATTGGCCTGGAACAGCAAACTGCGGCCAGTGGGATCTGCAATTGGTCGAATCTGTGGACGCTGCAGGTAAACAAACTGTCCTGGCCCGCCAGCAGATTTCCCTGACAAGCAGTGTGCCAAAGGTTGCCGATCCCTGGTGTAACATGATCCAGTAGCTGGAAGTTGAAGCTAGACAAATTCAGACTGGAAATAAGGCATACATTTTTAATGGTGAGAGTAATTAACCACTGAAACAATTTACCAAGAATCATGGTGAATTTTCTATCACTGGCAATATTTAAATCGAGATTGGGTATTTTTCTATAAAATATGCTGTCAGAATTATTTTGGGGAAGTTCTATGGCCTGTGTTATACAGGAGGTGAGACTAGATGATCACAACAGTCCCTTCTGGCCTTGGAGTTTATGATTCTATGAAACTCCAGATGAGGTAAAAACATGTCTTTGATATACAAGGATGACTCATTCTTGCAGTGCCTTTGGGCAGTTTGACTGCTTCAGGGGTGACAGCTGCTCACAGATATTGCCACAATCATCCAGGTTCTGGATACAGTATATTAAATGTCTCTTGGCCTCCAACACTTCCAGGAAGCCTGGTCCAGAATGCTTGAAAGATTCAGTTTCGAGAGCCAAGCTGGGCATCCAAACTGGGCACTGCAGCTTTGAATTGGTGCTGACCATGATGAAGCGGGCTTGCTGGGACAGACCGTAAAAACACACCTCAAAATCTTTGGGGAGCCAATCTAGACATGATTTAGGGCCACCAAACTGTGTAGAGGCTTCACCTTCAGTTTCTTGATGCACCACTCCAGAGTTGTTTAACAGATTCCTCACAGGAGGTGTTTCCTCTGTGCCAAAGCACCAAGCTGATTTCTTCCTTAAAAGGGCTCACTTTACTCTGTACAGAATACTATCACTTCCTTCAGCTTCCGGCAACAACCAATCAAGTTATCCAAAGCCAGCAATGATGAACCAGTTTCAGACAGGAGATAGTATTGGTAAGCCTGGTGTCTTTCTTCAACCAAATGAGTCAGCTCAGAAATTGAGGTTTGTGTCCCATGAGTCAACTTTCCTGGTGTAGTAGCAGACAATCTTCATTGGCAGAGCCTGCACCAGTGACTTTGATGCTGTATACTTGCTGTAACAACCTTGACACTGTAGCCATTCAGAATCTACACAGCAGCTCCTGACATCTATATTGGCAGATGGGAATGGACTAGATGAATATAACAGGGACTATTTCTGAGATAACGAGGACTCTTATAAGACCAAGTATTTTTATGGGATGAGAAAGGTGACAAATTCTCCAGGAAGACCTCGCATGTTTATAGTTTATTGAAAAGGATGCCAAAGATCTTCCACTTTATTTTGGAGGATACTGAGAATATACATTTCTAAAGCATCCAGGGAAGGTGCATTCTGCAGATAGTTGGCAGTGCCTGACAGTCATATTCTGAAATTGTTGCCACAGGAAGAGTGGCAACAGCTGCATATTACCCAATCTATAGTAAAACTGGTAGACAATCATCTATCTCCCCCACCACAACACACTTCCCCCTTCATCAGTTTGAACTGATGATAAAGTTCTGCTTTTTTATTGATTCTGCCCGTAATCAAAATATCATGAGCCCATCCCATCTGCACCACTTAGTAAGCTCATTCTATGTCTGAAGAATGTATACTGCTCTCTCTCTTTCTCTCTCTCTCTCTCCATGGGTACTGCAAAGGTTGCACTTCAGTGGGGTCCTAGAGGAGCTTCCACTGTGGAACTGCTCTTTCTGTGGGCTATGGCTTAAAGCTACATTCGAACCATATGTGTTGTTCATTTTAGTTCATTTCCAGCACTGGTTTAATGCTATAATACCAATGATCTGTAACCTAGTGGGCAGCCGGCACATTTTGTGAAAAATCTTAGTATTGCTTTGCCATGCTTATGGGGTCCAAACAAATATTTTTTTTCTTTTGTAAACTCAGAAAAAATGTGATTTCTCTACAAGAGTCATCTCTAGTGGAGTTGTAGATATACTTTTGTGATTTGCTGTGGCATTCAAATGAAGACAACTCAATTGCCTATGATAAGACCGAATTTAGCAACTACCGGTAGAGATTAGCTTAAACAACACGACTTTAAGGTTCTCAATTTCCAACATAAATAAATCATCATAGCAGTTTATATTCTGTCTAAACACATCTCATCCAAAAGCCAAAGATCATTTTGGACTTCATTTATTCACCTGATTCATGTTGTTCCCCATTATGCCAATGAAATTGGCTTGTTTATTCTAAGATTAAGGCAGCAGGGGTGCTGTAAAGGATGTAGTAGTAAACATACTGTATAGTACCCTAAATGCCAATGCAGTGATACCCATTAACTTTAAGCCAAGGGTCAAATTTCAGTTTCAGGGCATTGCCTGTCAGTCACACCTGTCAGTCTTCTCCTTGATATCACAATGTCACATGGAAAGAGTAATATTTTACTCTATGAGTCATCTTTTTAATAAATAATTAAATGTAATTAAACTATATCCCCTTTTTCAATTGGGACACAGACAAGCCACATATGTTAATCTTGCGCTGACGAGAATTCCATGTCATATAGTATGTTTTGTGTATTTGGCTGCTTTATAAAACACAGATGCAGTCAGCCAATCAGATTACTGAGTTATGGCGCACATTCATTTGTTCTTGTTTTCCAAATAAAATTACCGAATGGCTGGATAGTGCCATTGATGACTGGAGAGAAAAATGTAATCATTGTTATTTTATTTGTTTAATTTATATAAACAAAATTTAATGCTGGATATCAGAGGCATCCCTACTCTTTATCATTCCCCAGCATACGATACCTGCCTGCCTTATTCTATGGTGGCCACTCACGATGGACACCATGTATTCTGCATGGGGACGTGGGAAACCAGTGTCCAGCCTTCTCTTCTCTTTTTTCAAGATGGCCAGAGAATAAGGAAAAGATGTGCACTGACTTATTAAGTATATTTATATAACACGAGTGTGGTGTTAGATTGTCAGGTGATTTTTTAAAAAATATGTTCATAATAGAGCTGAATGAAAACTATTATTTCCATCCTATGGAAAATTCTGATTCTTTTCCACATTTGTTTTCATCGTGAATCTGAATGAAATATCAAAATTTATCATTGAATGAAAAGTTTTTAAAAAAATAGAAATTTTAATTTGTTTTGTTTTGCGTCAGTTCATCATTAAACTGCATCTGCCTAAAGTGCATTAGTGCCTCAAGGGAAACATAAATTGGGTGCTGCATGCCCTCAGTACTTCCTATGGGCTGGGGTCTGTAGCTGGATTAGGTCTCCTATGATGCACTCCAATCAGGTGACACCCATAATGGACCACACAGCTTGATTAGAGGAAAGATGGAAGGTGAGATCTGGCTTAGGAGCCATAGAAGAGAATGGGGGTGCATGAAGCTCATGAACTACAACTACCCTGTGGCACTGTGGCACCTTAGGGAGACAGTTTTATGTCAAACTGACCCAAAATAAAATATTTACTTTTGATTTTCCTAATGGAATATTGAAAAAAAAGGCAAAATCAAATTTTTCTAACAGAAATTCCCATATAGTTAACCCCCCCTGAAATTTTGATGTCATTCTTCAGAACTGAAAGATTCTTCTTCAGCAGAAGCTGGAAAGTAATGTTCTTCTGCAGAGAATATTCTCAATAGAACTGAGGCCACGCAGAGATGGCTGTTGTCTCAGTCATCTACTCCTCCCAGCCTGACAGCACAGGAGTAATTGTTCTCTCCACTGGCATTGGGAGCAATAGGAGAGGGTGGCCATTTTGAAAAGAAGCAATTCTTTGTGAGTTTCTATGAAGGGGAAGATTGCATGTGCCATCTGTGCTGACAGAAGAAGGTTCCATTTTGAAAAATAAAGGAAAAATAACCATTCATCCTAAAATATTTATTTTCAAAAGCTACTGCTTGCACCAGATTTACTCAAGAAGCCAGGTGGGAGGGATGGGGAAACTAGGGTGTGGCATGTGTCGGTATTTGCAGGGGAATGTTGGAGGGTGCAGGAAGAAGAGGAAATCTTGAGGAGGGAAATATGGAGGACAGGAAAGAGGAAAAAGATTGGGTGAGGTGCAAGTGAATATAGACAGTGCAAATGGAAAAGGAAATTGGGAGTGTAGGTATGAGGAAAGAGGAATGTGGAGTATGTGAGCAGGGGCTTGAGGAGAACAGAAAGGAAGGAGGAAAAAGAAAAAAAAACATCTAATGTGTCTTCAAAAATCAGTTTAATCCAATCTGGGACTATGTACACTTGAATCAAATGATGGCATTACTACAGGGAAGAGTTAAAGTTATTTGAGTCCTTAACTATGCATTTTTATACTTTAATAATAATAATACTTTTTTAACTTTAACTTTACATTTCATAGGTTCATAACACTTGTTTTGGGGAAAATTCCCATTGCTCTCTGGGAATACACACAACATAGTATGCTGAAATCACTAGAAGATCAGCAAAACCGTATATGTTGGAATTAACTTAGAAGGTACTTAGGAAATTGCTAAGGGTGCTTATTTACGTAGCAAGGGCCAATACTACACATATTTTTGTACAATATATAAGAAGTGTGATATAGTAATCATTATAACCTTTACTGCTAGCCGTTCACAGTTTCTAATGTAAGGGGACATGTGCTTGGAATGCCTGCAAGATCCTGTGCAATGTGTTATCTATCGGTCCTGCGGACACATTTCTCTTATTCAATTTAGATGTAAAAGGGCCTGAATTACCATTTTAAAAATTAGTGTGTCAAAAAAACAATAGACACGGTTGGCCACATAACAAAAATGCTGAGGGGAAGAGTTTTCTATGGAGCTATTATACTTCCATAAAACAAGAGGCCCAAACATGTAGGATAGGTCCATAAATGGTTATTAGCTAGGATGGTCAGGGATGCAACCCCATGCTCTGGGTATCCCTAAACCTCTGACTACCAGAACCTGGGACTGGATGACAGGGGATGGATTACTCTATAATTGCTTTGTTCTGTGCATTCCCTCTGAAGCATCTGTCATCGACTACTGCCAGAGAACAGGGTACTGAGCTAGATGGACCACTGGTCTGACTCAGCAGGGCCACTCTTATGTTCTTAACGTAGCCCTAAATTCCAAATCCTGTCTGAAACCGCAGAAGCTTTTCCTGTCATCAGGAAATGAAGTAAATGAACTGAACAGAAAAAGAGACCCAAGTAGTAGTATTTATCTTATTTGCATTATCTTCCAAAAGTTTGGAGCTGTTCAGTTATTAACATCAGTCAGACAGTACTTTGGTTGTTACAGAATGGTTTGTTATGCGGGATAAATAAATCTGGGCATCATCTGCATAAAAATGATATACTGCATCATAATGGTAAAAAATCCAAGCCAGTTGAAGTGTATAGCTATTGAAAAATGTAGCTCCAATACAGAGTCGGGGAAACTCCATAATTCAAAGGAGCATTATCAAAGAACCATTATTTATGGTTACAGGCTTTCACCATTGAGACAAATAGAAATGAAAACCTGCCAGATTCCATCTTTAATAGAGGGTCATTACAAAAACTTGTTAAGGCAGTCTTAGTAGTATGGTCTGATCTAAACCTGCTAGGAAATATTCTGGTACTATAGTACCACTGGGATAAAACAGCATTCCCTTTTCTACAGACATCTCTTTGTCCTTTTGCTGGGATAGATTGATTTGAAATAGGGTAGACATTTAAGAGTTCCCTTGAAGACAGTGGAAGTGTTCTTAATAAGTGTAGGTGGTTATTGGAAGTTTTCTGAGGGAGACTATCATGGGGTGTATATACCCCATGCTGGACCAGCAACCAAGGAGTTAATGCAGGTACTGTCGGGCAGTGCTGATTGGCAGCTTCACAGCAGCTGGGAGAGTAAAAGAGGTGGGAAGCAGATGGGCAAGGCTGCTGCCAGAGGAGCAAGCAGCCTGGAGAAGGGAACTCCTGGCAGTAATCTGCTGAGAAGCAGCTCCAAGACAGCATCCTGAGCAGGGAGGACCAGACCAACAGGCTGAAAAGCCTACAGAAAGCACGAGAAGTAGGAAGTAGCTCAGGGCATGGCCAGAGTTGCTGAGTCCTGATTGTGCCGAGCTGATGTAAGGGCCCTGAGCTGGAACCCAGTGGAGTGGGTGAGCTTGTGTACCCCTACCAACCCCATGAGAGACTTAAGAACTGAGGGTGGTTTTCAGACCCCCTGGGCATCAGGACCAGATGACCAGTAATAAGGAGAAAGTGCACACACCGCAGTGGGACTTGGGCAAGAAGGACCAACTGACCATCCTGCCAGACTGAGTAAACTCTGGTGCAATTCTCTGCCTGGCCAGAAGGGGTGCTGTGGCATTAACACACCAGCCCACAGAGAGCATTTACGTCCAAAAGAAGTCCATACCCAACATGTTTAGTTCTTTATCTGTTTACTTTTTTGGTGCCTAAATGGGAGCTGTGCTCTTTTCAAAATCCAGTCCATAGTCTCTTTATCCTCTCCACTCATCCAGTAGGGATCACTGGGTAAGAGGGCTCAAAGAGGAAAGAAGTCTGAAAGGCATCTCTGTGAGGAGTGCAAAGCTAAATATGCTTTGCCTGGTTGAGTGGCTAGGCTGTATTGAGAAGAGAAAAATAGTAGTGAAGAGGCACCTGAAATATGTACTGCTGCTCCTTTTTCTGTGTTCCCACCAAAGGTATTAAGTGATTGCTCAATTGGGATTAGTTGCAAATAAAAAATTTTGAAAGGAATTGTCTATTTGTTTCCTGCTCTCACTGGAAGAAAACAGTTGGGAAGTGTATAAAATGGCAGGCAGCCTCAGTTCTAGTTTTCCATACCATAGTTCTTCAGTCCCCCTACTGTTTTGGGAGAGGAAGTTGGGAGCATAAACCACGTCCTCCATCAGGATGCAATCTTCCCTGCGTATGGGAATCTTTCTAAATGTAAAAATAATGTGTTAATGATAACTTCATCTATCTATCTATTTATTTAAAATTAGCATTTATCGTCCAGAAATTAGTACAACAGGCCAAAGCAAATCAAGACAGCAAGTGTGGGTCACAAGTGCAATAATTCATCCAGTAATAATAAGCACTGCAACTAGTTTAAAATCTCAAAATTACACTACGGGATGTAGTTTAGAATCAATAAATAATATGAGTCAGAAGAAAATTTGAAGATATAGGAATGGTATGAGCTCTGCAGTTTTCAGAAAGTTCACAAAACTATCGACATGTTTTCCTCACACTCTAGCTCTTCCTCAGAGGAATAAACTGGGATTCATAATAGTGATAATAGTTCTAAATAAAGTTTCTGGCTGCTCTTTATT
This sequence comes from Chrysemys picta bellii, assembly GCF_011386835.1. Lineage (NCBI taxonomy): Eukaryota > Metazoa > Chordata > Testudines > Emydidae > Chrysemys > Chrysemys picta. Next base: position 172,182,170 of record NC_088791.1, on the reverse strand, counting down.
GGAGAAATAACTGACCCTGGTTTCTTTCAGAGCTTTCCAATCTGGACCGGCTCTAGGCACCAGCAAAACAAGCACCTGCTTGGGGCGGCACATTCCCAGGGGTGGCACAGCGGCTGGTAGCAGTGGTGGAGGCGCAGCTGGGACCGCATGGTCTCAGCCGCACAGTGCAGAGCACAGGGCATCTGCAGCACGTGGGCGCCGCTCACCACCTCGGCCAGGTTGTCCTGGCGCATGTCGCCCATGCCGGCCCTGTCGATGAGCAGGCGCAACGCCACATAGCTCACCCCCTTCACCTGCAGGATGTCCGGGGACTTGGCTGCCAGCACCAACTTGTGGGCTCGGATCCACCGGCCGGACACTTCGATCACCAGGTCCGGCTCCTCCGAGACCAGCTGCTGCTGTGGACAGTAAGTGCCAGGCGGTGGCCAGGCGATGTCGCCTCCTCCCGCCTCGGACTCGGACGCGCGTTGTTAATCTCCCACTGGCTCTTCCCCACCCGGCTGCAGGAGGAGGCTGCTCCGGGATCCTGCTCCGGGGCTTTGTCCCCCGCCCCGGACGAACTGGAGCACAAGGAGGATCTGAAACCCCTAGGAGCTTGCGGTTTCCCCACCCCCGCTCTCCTCTTCCCCAGCTGATGCGCTCCCTTCCCTGGAGCCGGGCTGCTGCTGGCTGCCCTTGCTTCTCTCCGCTTCCCCCAGAGCTTTCCCTGGTGGCCCTAGCTGCTGCTCTGCTTCTCCGCAGAGCCTTTTTGGATAGGCTCTAGCAGAGGCTGGACCTGGCTAATGCGCGCGCGCGCACACACACACACACTCCCAGCTCAGCAGCACAGTCAGCCACCCCTTTGCCTTCTTCTTCTCCCCCCCCCCCCCTTGCCTTTTTCCTTTTTTTCCTTTGCGGTTTAAGGTTGAATGTTACTGTGGGGTTTCCTTGCTCAACTCTCCTTCTTGGCACATGGTCAATTTCAGCCTTGTTTCCCAGCCTGGCCTCCTCTCACATGCTGACAACAGAAAGAGGTGTGGGGCAGCAGTCCCTGCAGCCACTCACTGCTGAACTTTTCAACTCCACTAATTTCAACATTGGTTAGATATCTGTAACCATCATATGTTTGCCGCAGCTTGATTGCTCAGACTTTCCGTGAGTGGCATTGACAGATCAATGTATAGTAATAAAGTATCTCACTTCCTGTTCCTTGGGGGAGTTGGATTTTTTTTCCCCTGGAGCAATTTAATTTTCTATGAGCCTTTTTCCTAATTTTTTTTCTTCAGAGTAGGACCTTGTCTACACTACGAGAGTAGTTCGATTTTACTTGCATCGAATTTTTGTAATCGATATTGCAAAGTCGAACGTGTGTGTCCACACTAAGGACAGTAATTCGACTTTGTGCGTCCACACTAACGGTGAAAGCGTCGACATTCGAAGCGGTGCACTGTGGTCAGCTATCCCACAGTTCCCGCAGTCCCCTCTGCCCATTGGAATTCTGGGTGTAGCCGGCAATGCCTTCTGGGTAACAAAATGTGACGAGGGTGCTTTTGGGTAACTGTCGTCATCCGTCCATCACTCCCGCCCTCCCTCCCTGAAAGCGCCGGCGGGAAATCATTTCGCGCACTTTTCCAGTCATTGACAGCGCGGACGCCACAGCACTGCGAGCATGGAGCACGCTGCGACCATCGCTGCAGTTGTGGCCGCTCTCAACGCCTCGCAGCTTATCATACAGGTTTCCCTGAGGCAGATGCAGAAAAGTCAGGCGAGGAGGCTACGGCACCGCGGTGATGTCCTGAAGTCTGAGAGTAGCACGGACCTGTCAGAAAGCAGGGGACCCAGCGCCAAGGACATCGCGGTGGCAATGGGTCATGTTGATGCCGTGGAACGGCGATTCTGGGCACGGGAAACAAGCACTGAGTGGTGGGACCGCATAGTGCTGCAGGTCTGGGATGAATCCCAGTGGCTGCGAAACTTTCGCATGCGGAAGGGAACTTTCCTTGAACTTTGTGAGTTGCTGTCCCCTGCCCTGAAGCGCAGTGACACCCGCTTGCGAGCTGCACTGAGTGTACAGAAGCGAGTGGCCATAGCCCTCTGGAAGCTTGCAACGCCAGACAGCTACCGGTCAGTCGCGAACCAGTTTGGGGTGGGCAAATCTACCGTGGGGGTTGCTGTGATACAAGTAGCCAAGGCAATCGTTGATGTACTGCTGCCAAAGGTAGTGACCCTGGGAAACGTGGAGGCGATCATAGATGGCTTCGCAGCGATGGGATTCCCAAACTGCGGTGGGGCCATAGATGGAACTCACATCCCTATCCTGGCACCGGACCACCAGGCCACCCAGTACATTAACCGAAAGGGCTACTTTTCCATGGTGCTGCAAGCACTGGTGGACCACAGGGGACGTTTTACCAACATCTACGTGGGATGGCCGGGCAAGGTTCATGACGCTCGTGTTTTCAGGAACTCTGGTCTGTTTAGACGGCTGCAACAAGGTATTTACTTCCCGGACCACAAAATAACTGTTGGGGATGTGGAGATGCCTATAGTCATCCTCGGGGACCCAGCCTACCCGCTAATGCCCTGGCTCATGAAGCCCTATACTGGCGCCCTGGACACTGAAAAAGAACTCTTCAACTACCGGCTGAGCAAGTGCAGAATGGTGGTGGAGTGTGCTTTTGGCCGTCTCAAGGGGAGATGGAGAAGCTTACTGACTCGCTGTGATCTCAGCGAAACCAATATCCCCATTGTTATAGCAGCTTGCTGTGTGCTCCACAATCTCTGTGAGAGCAAGGGGGAGACCTTTATGGAGGGGTGGGAGGTTGAGGAAAATAGCCTGGCTGCTGATTACTCACAGCCAGACAGCCGGGCGATTAGAAGAGACCAGCGGGAAGCGCTGTGCATCCGGGAGGCTTTGAAAGCAAAGTTCCTGAGTGAGCAGGGTAACCTGTGACTTTAAAGTTTGTGTACTGAGAAGCTAAACCTGCCCCCGTTTCTTTACCCAGTTAATGTTGACTATCCTATCCAGTTACATACCCCCTTCATCCCCCTTCCAACACACGTTTCGAAATAAAAATAGTTCAACTTTGTTAAAACACACCGTTTTCTTTAATACTGTTTTCGCGGGAATTTTTTAAAACTGGGACGCAGACTGTGGTGCGGAGCGGGTGTAGTGTAGTGACGCGAATGCAGCTTCTAAACTCAAGGATTGACAGGCTCCGCTGCGGTGGGATGGTTGTTTCAACGGAGCCTGTCACCCCTCCTGATCGGGACTGTGTGTATGGGGGGGTCTATGTGACTTTGTGGCAGGGGGAGGACGGTTACAGATCCCCTGCTGTGTGGCTCTGTGATCCTGCCTAAGGACCGCCGCTGAAGATCTGTAACTGCCCTCCCCTGCCACAAAGTCACAGAGCAACCCACCCCCCACCACATAACATGAAAACAACCTCCCAGACTAACCAGGGTAACTAGTCACTGCATCACTGCACTGTGTATGTGCCCTGCTGCTGTGCCTGCCCCCGACTATGTACCCTGCCAAAGGTGACTGTCCTGTCTGATTACCAACCCCCTTTCCCATCCTCCTCCAAAAGAACATGATTGAAACAGTAGTTTACAGAAACGTATTTTTTATTATCAACTACACATGGCATTGGGAGGTGAAACTTGGACGGGGGCTTGTGTCAGGCGGGAAGGAAAGAACTTTTCAAATTTTGGGAAATGAGAGCCTTCTGCTACTAGAGCTCTCTGCAGGGGTGGAGTGAGACTTAGCAGGGACTCTGCCGCCTCTCCTTCTTTGCACTTTGGGTGAGGTGGGTATGGGACTTGGTGGCAGGGGAGGGCGGTTAGAGATGGACTGCAGCGGGGCTCTGTCCTCCTGCCTCCGTTCCTGCAGAACATCCACAAGGCGCCGGAGCGTGTCCGTTTGCTCCCTCAGTAGTCCAAGCAGCGTTTGAGTCGCCTGCTGGTCTTCCTGCCGCCACCTCTCCTCCCGATCCATGTTGGCTTGGTGCATTCGGGTCAAGTTCTCCCGCCACTGGGTCTGCTGTGCTGCCTGGGCTTGGGAACAGGCCATAAGCTCAGAGAACATGTCCTCCCGTGTCCTCTTCTTCCTACGCCTAATCCGCGCTAGCCTCTGGGAGTGTGATGCCAGGCTAGGTTGTGAGACAGTCGCAGATGGGGCTGTGGAAATGGGAAAAAGGTAGTGAATTCCTCAGAAAGAAAAATGTAGTTGTGAACAAAGAACATAGTCTTTCTCTGTGAACAAGACCATGCACAGCACCTATCACATGCGCACTCAGCACAAGGTCGAATTTTCGGCCTTCGCATTCAGTGCCTGGGGTCTTGCACAGCACATTTGAGAAGCGGGGCAGCACAACGGAATTTATGTTGCAGGCAGACATGGTAAGCCGTACACTTGTGGCAGTTTAAAACTTTTATATTACCACTGGCCTCATTTCACATTTAAAGCTATGTCAGTTCCTGCAGCCAGCAATCCGGCAAGCGGGAACTCTGCCCCTGTCCCACCCCCTCGCGGCTGTCCCCGGGAACGATCCCTTTCGGCTGCCCCTCTCCCACCTCCACCGCGTGGCTACAAACCAGCGGTTACAGTTCTGTCAAGGAACGGGAAAGCAGTCCCAACACTAACATTCCCCTACCTAATTAAAAGCAGGTCACCATGGGCGACATCACCCTGATGAGGATCTCTGAGAGCGACAGACAGAGAATGCTCCGGGAAAGCCTCCAAAGACCAGGGCCGTATGCCGCCCTGCTGTGCAGAGCAATGATTCCCGAGTACGTGATAGTCTCGTGGCGCGGCAACGTGTCGTACTTCGGAGGACCCAATAAGGCCGCTCTCCCCAGGAACCTCCTGCAACGGCTTTCAAATTACCTCCAGGAGAGCTTCATCGAGATATCCCAGGAGGATTACTGCTCTATCCCCGGACATATAGACCGCATTTTACTGTAGCTGCAGTAGCAGGGAATAAACAGTAGAGCGGCTTGTGCAGGACAATCACTGAAAACCGGACATTGCTAGATTTTTTTTCAAAACTTGCACTGCCCATGACTAAACCGTTAAGCGCATAGGGCACACTAATCATGAACAACCCATTCTTGTAATTGTTAATATTCCTGTTTTGTTAAAAAAATAAATGTTTAGATGTTTACAACACTTACTGGCTGATCCTTCACCAGATTCTGTGTCCGGGGTAACGGCTGGGGACGCTTCATAGGGGATCTCTGTAAGGGTGATGAAGAGATCCTGGCTGTCGGGGAAATCAGCGTTGTGAGCACTGCCGACTGCCTCGCCCTCCTTGTCTCCTTCCTCATCTTCCCCGTCCCCTAACATGTCGGAGGAACCGGCCGTGGACATTATCCCATCCTCAGAGTCCACGGTCACTGGTGGGGTAGTGGTGGCGGCCGCACCGAGGATGGAATGCAGTGCCTCGTAGAAACGGGATGTCTGGGGATGGGATCCGGAGCGTCCGTTTGCCTCTTTGGTCTTCTGGTAGCCTTGTCTCAGCTCCTTGATTTTCACGCGGCACTGCGTTGCATCCCGGCTGTATCCTCTCTCTGCCATGTCTTTAGAGATCTTCTCGTAGATCTTTGCATTCCGTCTTTTGGATTGCAGCTCGGAAAGCACGGACTCATCGCCCCACACAGCGATGAGATCCAAGACTTCCCGATCAGTCCATGCTGGGACCCTCTTTCTATTCACAGACTGCACGGCCATCACTGCTGGAGAGCTCTGCATCGTTGCCAGTGCTGCTGTGCTCGCCACGATGTCCAGACAGGAAATGAGATTCAAACTGGCCAGACAGGAAAAGGAATTCCAATTCAAATTTTCCCGGGGCTTTTCCTGTGTGGCTGGTCAGAGCATCCGAGATCGCACTGCTGTCCAGAGCGTCAACAGAGTGGTGCACTGTGGGATAGCTCCCGGAGCTATTAGCGTCGATTTCCATCCACACCTAGCCTAATTCGACATGGCCATGTCGAATTTGGCGCTACTCCCCTCGTCGGGGAGGAGTACAGAAGTCGAATTAAAGAGACCTCTATGTCGAACTAAATAGCATCGCAGTGTGGACGGGTGCAGGGTTAATTCGATGTAACGGCGCTAACTTCGACATAAACGCCTAGTGTAGACCAGGCCTAGGTGACACATGTTCTTTAACAAGTGAAAGATCACTGAGTTTTAACAGTTTTGATTTACCTAGATGTTCATATCAGCCTGCATGCAACTCCCAAGATCAGTTTGACTAATTGCACTGTTTTATTTCAGCTCAAATGGGAGCTAAAGATTTTCCTTGGACTTTCTGCTCTGAAATTTGCAGCAACTGAGTCAACTAAACATGCTGATGTGTGATTATATTCTGCGATTATTTCCCCAATATGTAAACATGTGTAAAAGCCAAAAAAAAGGGGGAGGGGGCCGCCAACATTTTTTTTGCTTGGGGCGGCAAAAACCCTAGAGCCGGCCCTGTTTCCAATATTGAGACAACATTGAGATTTCCACATAATATTGTGTATTCATAGCCCAAATGCGGCTTGTTCTTCCAGCCAGCATCCTTGTATCCGTCAAGGCCTCAAGCTCTGTTACATAACAAGAAAACTGCCAAAATATGAATCAGAAATTTTGTCTGACTCGAAGCAGTTTCTCAGCTTTAATGGAAATAGTAGTTATACAATTCTACAGCATCCTCTACTGTTTTTAGTATGGTTCATTTTGTATTTGTTTTCCAAAACATCCAGAGCAGTCATACCAATAGCAATATAAAATGCACAGTAAAATCACAGTGAGCTTTAACAAAGCAGACTTAACAAACTGTAACCTAAAGTGCAGTACACATTTTCACTGGAAGGAGTGAGGTGGGGGCAGGCTGTCAACCTGGGACAGGCCTGGTGTGGTGAGACAATTGGCTGAGTGCAGGTGCTCCACAATCTGTCATGCATTTCATCAGCTCGGTTGGTGGCTGCTTGATGGGGCCAATCGAGAGGAGTGTATCAAAAAACCAGGACAAAACTGTATTTGTTTACTTGTGTGAATTCCATACACAACATGTTTGGTTTTGTGTATTTGTTTATTTGTGTGAAACAAATGGACATCGACAGTGACATTCCCAGTTTTTTAGGAGAAATAATTGTCTTGCAAACATGCCAACTATCACCTCTCCCCTTAGAAGAAACAATAAAAAATCCTAACAATTTCTTAGATTTTTAAATTCTTGAAACTTGGAAGAAGATAATAGAATAATGCTGTTGGTAATCACATCACAGATTAAATATGCATACACACAAGCCCCTCTATTAAATTTAATGGGTTCAATTAAAATGCATCTAATAGTTCCAAAGCGCAATAAAGTTGCATCATTTGTTACAAGAGAATTTAAATCCCTCCCATGAAGGAATCTGTCAGTCACAAAGATCACAAAAGGTTGGGGTTAAGTGGGAGAAGGATCAGAAAATTTCTTAAGAGGAAATGGTTTCAGCAGCACCAGGGAAGATGCAATTTCAGAGTTTTGGGGTGAGGGAAAAGGAGAAGATGGAGAGCATAAAGGTCAGAAAGGGAGTAGGAGTGCTCACTGTAACAAACCACTTCTTTGGTTATTAGATTTTGTGATTCTGGCTCAGAATGAATAACACGATAAAATAATAATAAATTAAAAATAGCAATTGTGAGATACTCATATTTTGTTTTCCTATTCCTCTTATCTTTCTATCTTTATTTTAAAATGTCTTAAGAATTGAACCTCTTATATTGTAAATGCAGTATTTTTCCATATTTGGATGTATTGCTGTTTATTTTTTACTATGTAAACTTTGTTCAGTTTTTTCCTCACTTCCTCTAATTTTCCTGTGGTTTTCTTTTTTTAATTTTAATTTTATCTAGTAAATGGCTTTCCCCCCCACAATCGGCGACCAAAAGCTTCTTCATGTATTTCCCTCCTCTCCCAGCCCCCAAGTGATAATACTTGAGTGCTGATACAAATTCATTATTATTCAATTATTTTATTTTGTCAGATTTTCAGAAGTGCTCAGCTGCCAGCACGCTCTCACTGTGACACTTACACAGATTTTCAGAACAGCTTGGTACATTTCAGTTGAGCTCTTTTGAAAATCTGACCACTTTATGTGGTGTATAAATGGGAGCTCTCTTAATACTCTGGCCCTGAGTGTAGGTGCTGAACTCTTACAAAAACCTGGCCAAAGTGTCATAAGAGTGCATGGCACTTTGCAAACAAGGGCTCTGATTGTGCAACTGACTTGGCCCAGGGTACTCTTGTACAGAACCCTATTGAAGTCTTTGGGACTTGTCAGGGGTGTATAGACTTTCCTGGTCACTTAAAGGTTAATAAGGAAACTGGCTGCCTGCTCAGCTGGGGCTGATTGATGGCCTCACAACAGCTGCAGAAGAGCAGGGTGGCTGCTTGAGCAACTGAGCCTGCTAAACAGATTGGTGAGAAGCCACCCAGGAAACCAGCAGATTCTCTGGGAGAGAGGAACACAGAGTGTGAGTTTGGGAAATAGCCTCTGAGAGAGGTTTGGTGGGCAGCAGTAAGAGTGTGCAAGAAACTGATTCCAACTGCTTCAGCTTGTATTGGAACCCAGAGGAATGGGCAGGCCTGGGTTCCCCTGCAGACCCTGCCAGAGAGGTTTTTAAAGTCTGCAGAGAAAAAGTGGTCCAAACCCCAAGAGAGCAGAGACTGTAGACAGTGGCAGATCAGCCACTGGGCTGATAGGGCCTGTGAACTGGGGCCCCGGCCAGTTGGCATGCCTGCACCCCGACCCCACTCCCAGGCAGGCGCGCCAAGCAGGGTGGAGGAAGCCCATGCACTCCCACCCCACTCCCTGGCAGGAGCACTGTGGGAAACCCCAGCACCCAGTCCCCGGCTGTGACCCAGGGACTGGAGGAGCTCTAGGTCTCTGCCGCAGCTTCAGGACTGGAGGAGCTATCCCTGCTATGGCTCTGGATGGGGCAGAGCTTCCTGGTTTTGGGGCCCCAGGAAAGAGGGGTGAGAAAGCAAATGGGTTGTGGGGCCACAGTGGGAGTTGGAATGGTGCAAACAGTGGGTGGAACTGGGTAGGGCCACAGGCGGAAGGAGCAGAACAGGGGCAGAACTGCAGGCAGAAGGGTTATTCTATGGGTATCCCACAGTATTCTTGCCAGCAAGTTAAAGAAGTATGGATTGGATGAATGGACTGTAAGGTAGATAAAAATCTCGCTAGATCATCGGGCTCAACAGGTAGTGATCAACGGCTCGATGTTTAGTTGGCAAGTGGCGTGCCCCAGGGGTTGGTCCTGGGACCAGTTTTGTTCCACATCTTCATTAATGATCTGGATGATGGGATGAACTGCACCCTCATCAAGTTCACGGATGACACTAAGCTGGGGGAAGAGGTGGATATGCTGGAGGGTAGGGATAGGGTCCAGAGTGACCTAAACAAATTGGAGGATTGGGCCAAAAGAAATCTGAGGGGGTTCAACAAGGACAAGTGCAGAGTCCTGCACTTAGGACGGAAGAATCCCATGCACTGCTACTGGCTGGTGACCTACTGTCTAAGTAGCGGTTCTGCAGAAAAGGACCTGGGGATTACAGTGGACAAGAAGATGGATATGAGTCAATAGTGTGCCCTTGTTGCCAAAAAGGCTAACAGCATATTGGGCTGCATTAGTAGGAACATTGCCGGCAGATGGAGGGATGTGATTATTCCCCTCTATTCAGCACTGGTGAGGCCACACCTGGAGTATTGCGTCCAGTTTTGGGCCCCCCACTACAGAAAGGATGTGGACAAATTGGAGAGAGTCTAGCGGAGGGCAGCAAAAATGTTTAGGGGGTTGGCGCACATGACTTATGAGGAGAGGCTGAGGAAACTGGGCTTATTTAGTCTGCAGAAAAGAAGAGTGAGGAGGGATTTGATAGCAGCCTTCAACTACCTGAAAGGGGGTTCCAAAGAGGATGAACTAGGTTGTTCTCAGTGATGGCAGATGACCGATCAAGGAGCAATGGTCTCAAGTTGCAGTGGGGGAGGTCTAGGTTGGATATTAGAAAAAAATATTTCACTAGGAGCGTGGTGAAGCACTGAAATGGGTTACCTAAGGAGGTGGTGGACTCTCCATCCTTATAGGGTTTTAAGGCCTGGCTTGACAGAGCCCTGGCTGGGATGATTCAGTTGGGGTTGGTCCTGCTTTGAGCAGAGGGTTGGAATAGATGACCTCCTGACATCTCTTCCAACCCCAATCTTATATGATTCTAAGGGATGCGGTGGGGAGCAAAGAGCCTATCAGCTAAGGGCAGCTCTGCTTCCTCCCTTCTTGTGAACAACAAGGACAATATGATATCCCTGATCCTCCTTCCCATCAGTATTTGCCCTGGGAAGAGGTTGTGGAGTGTCTGGAGTTGCATCCCCACAGCCTGGGAAAGGAGAGAGGGGACCCTTCTGCATCTCCCCACAGTCCTGGGAGAGTGGTGTGAAGAACCCAGGGGGAGGGGAGCTGAACTGAGTGGATGGGGTCTGTATGGGGACAGAACTGATTGGGGGTGGAGGACAGGATTAATTGCTGGGCAGAGGATGGACAGATGTGTGGACGATAGCTCCTGTAGCAGGGGCCAAAGTCACCTTACCCATTACATTTGGGAGAATGGGCAACACTAATTCTCACACACACATACCGGTGATGGGTGGGGAGAGTTCAAAAATCAAAAGACAGAAAACACAATATAATAGGATTTATCTTTTTTTTGGGGGGGGGGGGGGGGGTCTTATGATTTTGGGGAGGGGGCTCATTCTTGATTTTAATCGCTTGAGGTTGGCAATACTACACATGGACATACCAGTCAGGTGTCAGATTTGGGCCAAATAAAATCCTGTTGAAGGGTTTGCAGTCAGTGTTTAGACACATCATAATGGGTGAAGACAAAGGAAGTAATGAGGGTAGATAAATGGGCTACCACAAAAGATCATATGATTGTTTTGGTTATTTTTGCATGTCTCTTGTGCAGTTAAAAAGTACATTTCTGTTCAGTGTGTGTGATTTAGTACTTATACACCAAAGGGATTGGTGGAAAGGAAGTAAGAACTAATGAGGAATCAGGGCCCAACCCTGTACTGAGGACCATAGGGATTTCACTGGGGCTTCTCACTGGCTCAGGAGTCTTCTAGAATCAGCGTGTTGGTCTCCATGTAGGATCAGAGTCTTAATATCTATATTTTTTGATGGAAAGAGAATAATAACGAACACTATGAATGAAATTCACCCAGGAGCTGAGAACTACTGCAAAGTCCTTCAGACATTTCAGTCACACCTTGGGTTTGCATACCAGGGATCCGGAGTTAGGAAGGCCATAAGCAGAGTTGGCTGCACGAGGGGTTTCTGCTCCCTCTAAAGGCCACACTAGGGGCTTGTCTATGCAAAGACCTAGTGTGCAGCAAGCCAGGGTGCAAATGTCCAGCACACTAACTGGTTATGTGGATCCTGTAGCCATGCAGTAAAAGTTCCATAGTGTGCTTTGACATACTGTTCTTTAAATAGTACTACATCAAAGTACATTATTATCTTTGGAAAGTCATGGGAGACGGGAGAGATTCCAGAAGACTGGAAAAGGGCAAATATAGTGCCCATCTATAAAAAGGGAAATAAAAACAACCCAGGTAACTACAGACCAGTTAGTTTAACTTCTGTGCCAGGGAAGATAATGGAGCAAGTAATTAAGGAAATCATCTGCAAACACTTGGAAGGTGGTAAGGCGATAGGGAACAGCCAGCATGGATTTGTGAAGAACAAATCATGTCAAACCAATCTGATAGCTTTCTTTGATAGAATAACGAGCCTTGTGGATAAGGGTGAAGCGGTGGATGTGGTATACCTAGACTTTAGTAAGGCATTTGATACGGTCTCGCTTGATATTCTTATCGATAAACTAGGCAAATACAAATTAGATGGGGCTACTATAAGGTGGGTGCATAACTGGCTGGATAACCGTACTCCGAGAGTTGTTATTAATGGTTCCCAATCCTGCTGGAAAGGCGTAACGAGTGGGGTTCCGCAGGGGTCTGTTTTGGGACCGGCTCTGTTCAATATCTTCATCAACGACTTAGATATTGGCATAGAAAGTACGCTTATTAAGTTTGCGGATGATACCAAACTGGGAGGGATTGCAACTACTTTGGAGGACAGGGTCATAATTCAAAATGATCTGGACAAATTGGAGAAATGGTCTGAGTTAAACAGGATGAAGTTTAACAAAGACAAATGCAAAGTGCTCCACTTAGGAAGGAAAAATCAATTTCACACATACAGAATGGGAAAAGACTGTCTAGGAAGGAGTACGGCAGAAAGGGATCTAGGGGTTATAGTGGACCACAAGCTAAATATGAGTCAACAGTGTGATGCTGTTGCAAAAAAAGCAAACATGATTCTGGGATGCATTAACAGGTGTGTTGTGAGCAAGACACGAGAAGTCATTCTTCCGCTCTACTCTGCTCTGGTTAGGCCTCAGCTGGAGTATTGTGTCCAGTTCTGGGCGCCGCATTTTAAAAAAGATGTGGAGAAATTGGAGAGGGTCCAGAGAAGGGCAACAAGAATGATTAAAGGTCTTGAGAACATGACCTATGAAGGAAGGCTGAAAGAACTGGGTTTGTTTAGTTTGGAGAAGAGAAGACTGAGAGGGGACATGATAGCAGTTTTCAGGTATCTAAAAGGGTGTCATGAGGAGGAGGGAGAGAACTTGTTCATCTTAGCCTCTAAGGATAGAACCAGAAACAATGGGTTTAAACTGCAGCAAGGGAGGTCTAGGTTGGACATTAGGAAAAAGTTCCTAACTGTCAGGGTGGTTAAACACTGGAACAAATTGCCTAGGGAGGTTGTGGAATCTCCGTCTCTGGAGATATTTAAGAGTAGGTTAGATAAATGTCTGTCAGGGATGGTCTAGACAGTAATTGGTCCTGCCATGCGGGCAGGGGACTGGACTCGATGACCTCTCGAGGTCCCTTCCAGTCCTATAATCTATGATTCTATGATTATAGAACTTTGTGATGTGTGGCAAGGTTCATGCAGTCACTTACTGCAGGGCAGGCTAGTTCGCTGTACATTTTCACCCTGGCTTGCTGGGTACTAAGTCTCCATGTAGACAGTGGTGGATTAACAAATTTGCCGCCCCTAGGCCCTGAAAAAATTGCCGCCCTCCCCCCCCCCCCCCCACCATGCCAACTCACCTCTGCTCCCCCGCGGCAAGCCTGGGGAAGAAGGGGAGTTGCGGTGTGCTCGGGGGATGGCGGTGGTGGAGCTGAGGTGAGCTGGGGCGGGGAGCAGTTCCCTCCCCCCCCCCCCCCCCCCAAGGGTTACTCCCCACGCCCGCCGGCCCCAGCTCACCTCCGCTCCACCTCTGAGCGTGCCACTACTTGCTTCTCCTTCCTCCCTCCCAGCACTTTCGCGCAGCAAGCCTGGGAGGGAGGTGGAAGGAGGGAAGCGCGGCGCGCCCGGGGGAGGAGGCGGGCTGGGGATTTGGGGAAGGGGTGGAGTTGGGGCAGGGCCGGGGAGGGAGCGACCAAATTTGCTGCACCCACAAATTTGCTGCCCTAGGCCTAGGCCTTGTTGGCCTAGGCGATAATACGCCACTGCATGTAGACAATCCCTGTGATCTGCACACATGCCCCCCCAAAATGGCCTACGTGGAGAGGGTCAAGGAGAAGGGTCATGAGATTGTTTACATGGCCCCAACATGCTGTTTAAGTGGCACAAAGTGGCTGGAGTAGCAGATTCTGTAGGAAGTGCTGCTGCCCCATGCTCCTAACTCTCAGTTGATGATGTTGGATTTAACCTTCCTTGTGTCCCCATATGGTTGACTATGAATCACTCAATTATTTGGATTTTATGCTGGTGACATGAATTTCACCTAAAAAAAAACTAATTAGCACAATCCAGATATATTTACATTACCTCTCCCTTTAAAGTAGAAGAACTGAAAGTTCCATTTTGTCTGTTTACTATAGCTAAACATTTAGGAAAGGGCTTTAGCACTAGGGTTGCCAACTTTGTACTCTCACAAAACCAAACACTCATACCCCGCTCCTATTTCGATGTCCCGCCCCCCGCCACTCACTCCATCCCCCCTCCCTCTGTTGCTCACTCTCCCCACCCTCACTCACTCATTTTCACCGGGCTGGCTCAGGTGGTTGAGATGCAGGAGGGGGTGAGGGCTCTGGTGGGGATGCAGGCTCTGGGGTGAGGGATTCGGAGTATGGGAGGGGGTTCTGGGCTGAGGCAGGGTGTTGGGGTGTGGGAGGGTGTATGGGCTCTGGGCTGGGGGTGCAGTTTCCAGGGTGGGGCCAGAAATGAGGGGTGCAGGGTGCAGGAGGGGGCTTCTCTCTGGGGCAAGAGGTTGGGGTGCAGGAGGATTGAGGGCTCTGTCTGGGGTGTGGGCCCTGGGGTGGGGCTGGAGATGAGGGATTTGTGGTGCAGGAGGGGGCTCTGGGTTGGGGATGAGGTGTTCAGAATGCAGGAGGGGGATCAGGGCTGGAGCAGGGAGTTGTGGCATGGGAGGGGGGAGGGCTCCGGGGTGGGGCCGTGGATGAGGAATTTGGGGTATGGGAGTGGGCTCCGGGATGGGGTTGAGGGGTTTGGAGTGCGGGAGGGGACTCTAGGCTGGGACCCAGGGGTTTGGAGGGTGGGAGGGGGATCAGGGCTGGGGAGGGGGTTGGGGCACAGGACAGGGTCAGGGGTGAGGGCTCCTGGTGGTGCTTACCTCAAGCAACTCCCAGAAGCAGCGGCATGTCCCCCTCAGTCTCTTATGTGGAGGTGTGGCCAGGCAGCTCTGCGCACTGCCATGTCTGTAGGTGCTGCCCTTGCAGCTCCCATTGGCAACAGTTGGCCACTTGGGGCGGGGGTAGCGTGCAGAGCCCCTTGCTGTCCCTATGCATAGGGGCTGGGATGGGACATGTCGCTGCTTCCTGGAGCAGCGCAGAGCCAGCGCAGGCAGGGAGCCTACCTTAGTCCTGCTGCACCATCAACCGAACTTTTAATGACCCAGTCAGCGGTCGAAAACAGGACACCTGGCAACCCTATTTAGCAGTCTATTTTTAAAGTAACTGTAAGATATTATCTGTATGCAAAAACAAAAGAGTAAATTGTGTTCCTGATCTTTGGTGATGGAATTATGTCAGGACGTGTCATTCTCTAATAGCTGTACCTAAGGAAAACAGGAAATCTCAAAAGATCTTTTTTTGGGGAGTCTCTTCATATGAGTCTAGTTCAGAACCTGAACTCATGAAATTTTTAAATTTTTTTTTGTGGTGAGTTTTGTATGCTGCCATTAGAAATTTCTAGTCACTTTATCAAATTCTGGCTTGTGTTGACTTAGTATGAATGTAACTGAAGATAGAATTTAGCTCTAGGATTTTATGTTACTGCCCTACAAAATATCCACCATTCTACAATATATCCAATTGACCTCCCATAGGTCTTGCATTATATTTCCTTTACTGCTGCTGAGAATGTTATAATGCCTTTTGATTTGACAGATATTATTTCTCCATGTGTTTCCTCTAATAATTATGATTTGTACATTTATCCACACTCAGGGCTACAGATTTCCTATTAGGAGGACTACTTAAATGATTTACTGTATTTTGGTTTAGTAACCTCTTATTTTTTTTCTGTGTACCAATTGCAGCAAAGCTAGAAACTTTGTTTTCAGTACCACCTTCTAGGTGGTTTATATAAATAATAAAGCCACTAAAGTCTCCTCTTTGTTCCCAGAGTACCCCACTGACCTCTTTCTATCTTGAAAAGGTTCCAGCTACTGCTGATCTCTTTATGCCTTCCTAATGGCAGTTTTCAGCCTACTGAGTCTCTTTTCATCTGTTTTCTTGACTTAAGAATTAATTATTTAAATTTGTCAAATGTTCTCTGAAAATATAAGTACATCAGGTTTTATTTCCCTTAAAAGCTGCTCTAAAAGAGATGGCAGAATTTCTAGCCCTGCATTTCTTCACATTGGGTTTTATGTTGGGTTTTTTGGCATTTACAAATGCATAGAACTATGTAAAAACAGTCATACTGTGTCAGACCAATAGTCCATCTAGCTCCATATCCTGTCTCTGACAATGCCCAGTGCCATATGTTTCAGAGGGAATGAACAGAAGAGGGCAATTTCAAGTGATCTATTTCCTGTAATCCATTCCCAGCTTCTGGCAGTTGGAGGTTCAGGGATACCAGAAGCATGGGGTTGCTTCCCTGACCATGTTGGCTAATAGCCATTTATGGAGCTATCCTCCATGAATTTATCTAATTATTTTTTGAATCCAGTTATGATTTTGGTCTTCACAACATCCCATGGCAATGAGCTCCACAGGTTTACTCTGTGTTAGTTTTTAAACCTACTGCCTATAAATTTCATCATGTGACCCCCTAGTTCTTGTGTTAAGTGAAGAGGTAAGCACCTCATTATTCACTTTCTCCACACTATTCATGATTTTTATAGTGCTTTTATCATATCATATATCCCTTAATTATCTCTCTTTCTAAACTGAAGAGTCCCAGTCTTTTTAATGTCTCCTCATAGAAGCTGTTCCATTCCCCTAATCATGTTTGTTGCCCTTCTCTGCACCTCTTCCAATTCTAATATATATATATTTTGAGCTGGAGGGTAACCAAAACTACACGCCATATTCAAGGTGTGGATTTATATAGTGACATTATGGTCTTTCTATCCCTTTCCTAACAACTTTTGACTTCTGCTGCAGTTTCAGCAGATGTTTTCAGGGAACTATCCCTGATGCATCCAAGATGTTTCTTGAGCAGAAATGTCTAATTTAGACCCTGTCGTTTTGTATGTATAGGTGGAATTATTTTTTTTCCAATATGTGTTACTTCCTGCTTTGTAACTGTTAGTTAAGTCCAAAGCTGACTTCTATTTTGAATAATTTTGTATTGTCTGCAGATGTTACCAACTCATTGTTCACCCTTTTTCCAGATCATTAATGAATATGTTGAACAATGCAGGTCCCAACAAAGAGCCTTGGGGGGACCCCACTATGTACCTCTCTGCATTAACTAATGAGTTAACATCACTACATTATCTTCAGATAATAATATTTATAAAAGATGAACAGGCTTTTATCCATGCTCTAATATGCTTATATCATTTAATTTTCATAATAAATATTGGAATAGACTGCCCATCGCACTTCAACAATGAATATGCCCCAGCAACAGTAACAAAATAAAAATCTCTCCCCAGCAAGCATAATATTCCTTCAGGCTTCAGCACACTCTCTCCTCAAAAGCCCACAGAAAAGATGGGCTATACACCATGTCTGAAAAGTTACAAAATCTGGGCTCTGGTAGCAGGGCCGGCTCCAGGTTTTTTGCTGCCCCAAGCAAAATAAATAAATTAATTAATTAAATAAACGCCAGAGTGCTGCCCCTTGAAAAGTGCTGCCTGCAAAGGGCCGGAATGCTGCCCCTTGAAAAGGGCCGCCCCAAGCATGCGGTGCCTAGAGCCGGTCCTGTCTGGTAGATCAAGTGTGAAGCGAGTTCCAAAGTCAGGTACTGCACACAGGGAGTGCTCTGCCAACCCTGCCTTCTCATTTGTATAGAGAAAGCTTACCCTTAAATGCCTCTGATCTCAACCGTTGTAGTATGATGCTATAGGCTGCTTCCTACCTCCTCCTTCCCCCCTACCCCAGCCAAGACAGCCTATTTGCCCTATCTCTGACTTTGAGATGCTGCTGCTATTTATTTTCTTTGTGTGATTCATCTCCTTACCTGAGTAATATACTGGGCAATATCCTACAGGATTGATTCTCTCCCACCCTCCTGCTCCTATTACTGTACTCTTGTGCCTGCCTTGTTTTGACCTAATTTTTTCCTAATTTTTAACTGATTATGCTTCCTGTGTACTTTACTAACATCTCTTCACTTTCTAATAGCAAATTGCACTTCCATAAGTGCCTCTGTGAAGAGCAAAAAGTTCCTCCCAATGGGAGTTCCTGAAATTAGATGGCAGATCAGAGATTTCTGCATTCAACTTACAAATCTTAACTGGAGCTTGTTATATTTTTCAGAAAGGTCACAAATTTATGATTGTCTATTTAGAGTATAACACTTTAGACCATTCTAGCCCCTTGCCTACATGGCAAAAAATCTGTTTTAACATTTCCAATTTCTTTTGTAAATCCTATCACGTTTGCATTGCATTTCAGTGCTTACTTTGGTGATTCCAAAGAAAATTGTAATGTTGTCAGTCTTTTAGATCCATAAACCCTTCAACCTTTTCAATAAATTCATTGTATAAGCTACTGTAATACCAGGATACAAGTAACTGTGTTAAAAACACTTGAATACGTTTATTAATGAGGGCAAGGATGGATTTGTGGGTAAACATAGGAATGAAACTCAGGAGGGCTGGATTCTCTTCCCAGTTGTGCCAAAGCCTTCCTGTGTTAGTTTGGTAAATTTAGTTTTAACTTCTCTGACTTAGTTCCCCAGTGTGTAAAATTGGAATAATAATACTTCCCTACCTCAGAGGGATGAGGAAAGTTTAAATAATTAAAGTTTGTAAAATACTTGAGACTACCTGATATAAAGTCCTATACAATAGAAAAGTGTTATGTATGGTATAGATATATCCCCTAATAATACAACAACATAAACTATATCCCCATGAAAAGAGTAGAATTAAGTTTTCAATCCGATAATTTCTATATGTGAACTTTATATCATTTTAGATGTTTTGGCCTACAGAGAGAACCTTTAGTTCCTTCAATTAGAATTGTTCTGTTCACCATATGTATGTACAGGTGTTAGGCAACAGAGAGTTCTACAGTTTCATTAAACACACAAGTGAAACATTGGATCCATTTGAGTCATACTGCTATGTCCTGGTCCTGCAAACATTTACATATGTGCATAAAATTAATCCCATAAATAGTCCTGCTGAAGTCAGTGTAACAACTTGTGTGCTTAAAATTTAAGCACCTTCTAAGTTTAAGTGCGTGCAGGACTTCAGTTACTATGATGCTTTTCTTAAAAAAAAAACAAAAAAACAAAAACATGGCTTCCCTGATTCAGGGCCAGGCCTGCATTTTTTTGCACTCCCCTCTCAAAACTTAGGGTGTGTGTCACCTCGCACACTTGGACCCTCTGTATAAGTCAGAGATTTCTATGACATTGTCTACACACAAGTTCTGATTTAAATATCTGAAATAAATGTAGTGATGGAATTGTATAGCTAAGCCAGGTACTATTCACTTAACTCTCTTTTTAAGCTTGCTGAAGGATAATGATGAGTTGTTATAGATAACGATTGAATTAAATACATCTTTTTTTTGTTGCCAAGTCTGGAATTTTTACTCTGTATGACAGGTGAAATATTTTTAATATTAAGACTTCATTTTCTTTCAGCCCTATGCCAAGATGTAGCAGAAAATTCTATAAGGGAGGTGGAATGTAATTTTTTTTAAGGATTTATTGAAAAAATGGCCAACCATACTGTTTGGGGGTGAATTAATATTTCAGGAAGTTGGAACAAATGCTGATTCAAGTGCATACTACATAGCTAATTCTGAGGCCTTCTTCTTTCAGATGGAAATAGCAAAAAATTTACAAATTAATAGACAGGTTTGAAATCCATTTGAGGGCTTTAGGAGATGCAGCGTGTGCCTTGGCTATACCTCCTGGAAATGAGAAGATGGGGCACTTGTTCACAAGGTGTTCAATGGTTCACAGGTCTCTGCATTTGCACTGCAGTGAATTCTTGATTCTCCAGTTGCGCACCAGATGCATTCCATGTAATGTCTTAATATGGTTGATGTTTGTCCACTGTCTTTAGTGGGACTTTAAGGCAAGTGTGAGGTGGGTGAATAAGGCTGTCATGGAGCAGGAGCTTGTACTCTTGCAACATACCATAGCCAAGAGATGGCTGGGGGAAGGATGTTTGAGAGACATAAGGGTGTTGGTTACAAGTCTCATAGCTGCATTTAGCTGGATCTCAATGAGGTCTGTCTGTGTGCTTCTTCCCTAAACAGGTGCACAGTACTCAGCTGTGGAATAAAGTAAAGCCAGAGTTGCTATTTGCAGTATGTGAGCATCATGACCCAAGCTGGAACTTGCTAGCTTTTGGATTATATTGATGTGACCCTTCGTTTTATGGCTCACCTCCTTCAGATGTTGATGAGTAAAGCTGCAATCAAGGGGGACTCCTAGGTAGCAGGATTTAGGATTGTGGGAGATTGCCTTGCCGCAAAAGTTTACGCTAGTCATTGTCTTATCTTTAGAATTGCGGAAATGGAAAACTGAGGACACTGTTTTTGATGGCTTGAGTTTGAACCGCCAGTAATGACAGTAGTTTTCCATCCTCTTCAGATCATCATGAAGGGTGTCTTCTGCTTCCTAGAGTGTCACTGTCTGTGTTACTAGTGCCAGATTGTATAAATTAATTTGTGGCATATCATTTTGGTCACATCTTACATATAAGCTAAGAAGGGATGGTGCTAGTACTGATCCCTGTGGGAGGCCATTGTGCAGATTCTGCTTTTTGCTAAACTGAATTCAGAGTTAGACATGGAACGTTCTGTCTGAAAGCATTGACCTAATGAGTTGAAATGCCTGGTTGCATTGAAGGGGTTGGATAGCTTCAGCAGTAGGCTCTTGTGCCAGACGGTGTCATAGGCTGATGACAAGTCTATAAAAGCTGTGGCTGTTTTAAGCTTCCTCTGAGGTGCTTCCTGCACATCTAATAAATGTATCCATCTGTCACCCAGCATCTGATAGTGAAGGATGCTACAGCATGTTTATTAGGAAGAATACATGTTTTATTAGCCTGAATGCATACATTTGGGTATATGTCAGTAAATGCTTGGGCTTGGCCAGTTCCCCATACTAGATTCTTGCAAATTCTTTTGTACTCCTTCTCTAGCACTCCCAAACACTGTTGAACATCTGCTTAGTGATTCCATTGATTTATCTTCTATGTATTGCAACAGATGGATTTTAAAAATCCTTTATGAAGTTATATTTTATTAGGCACCACTGCAATTGCCACATCATGCAGTAAATGGCTTTATATGCTAGTTCTAAGATGTATACTGTGTGCTTTTTCTTAAGAAATCTGCACCTAGTTCAAGCACTTCTCGTGTAACTTGTACTATTATTTTGGTCACTTTCTTGTCCTTGTGGATCTCTTGTACTAAATGAATTTATGTAATACCTGTTGAATCTTCACCAGGTTATCCCTAGTTTTGTTAGAAAAGTCTTGTCTGACTTCGTGTCTGGCCTCTTTCCCAATTGCCTTTAACATTCTATAATTCCTCTAGTTTGCTGCTTACCTTCTAATTTCTCATGTTCTGTCCCTAGGGGAAAAAATCTATATCCCCTTTATTTTCTAAGACATACATGCAAAATCATTCTATATTTTTTGTAATCCTCTCACTTTATCTCTCTGCTATTCTGAAGAGAACTGAACTTTCCCTACATCACTTATCTGCTGAGTCTACATTTAAAATAATCATTTTACTGTCTGAGACATTCTGTGCATTTGATTCTCATTTTTGTTTCTTTTAGTACAAAAGAATGGGTGCCAGGGGACAAACGAAGCTAGGAAACTACAAATGAAGTGTTGTATGTGGTGGTTTTTTTTTTTTTTTTTTTTAATGATATAATGGTAGATGCAGCCAGGCTATCTTGAATAATGTTTCCACTAAATGTCTGTACTTCTAGATGGAAAAGAATGTAAGTGAGATTTTTGCTTGAAGTAGAAGTGTGTGTTTGAGAGAGATGACTAGTAAGAGAAAAGAAGAATGGGCACTTGAAGAAATAGGATTCTACTATTGTCTGTTTGGTCTGTGGACTTCAGCCTGTGACCTGTGAACATCTTTGTAAAATGAATTATTTCTTCTATAATATGTGGGTGTAACATGACAGGCTGGCCTAAAAGAAAAGGGCAAGTGAGAATCTGATACTGTTCACGGGAGTCTGTCCAATAACCAATTCAGATGCCTTGGGTTTTGTTTCTTTGTTTGCATTTTTTTTCAGTGTATGTGAGAGAGCATATGTACACAATGAGGCACTAAAGTTGAAGAGAGAAAAATGCATTTTATCATTTTTGTAAGTTGATATGGTACAAGTGTGTGTGTATATATATGTGTGTGTATATATATATATATATATAATATTTTAGCTAGCAAGTAAAAGGTAACAGAAACAAGTCGGGAAGGGTGATTATTTTTGAATTATAGTGTACTTTAGTAGCAGATCATGGGCTCAAAGGGCTGTGTGTCCTTGCACGGCCCTAAGAGCAGACTAGGGATTGAACTGTGACTCAGCAAGTCACCATGATTCAGCCCTTCCTCTGTGGGGGATGTTAACTGTGCCAGCTTTTTACTTGGCTCAGATTACTTACCTGTATGCACAAGCAAAGCTGTGCTGTGTAATGCATTTGAGAGGTGGAGTTAAGACTACGCCCAGCTCTGGCTCATTCCCTCTGATACTATGATCTGGGGCTCAGGT
Source organism: Chrysemys picta bellii (assembly GCF_011386835.1). Lineage (NCBI taxonomy): Eukaryota > Metazoa > Chordata > Testudines > Emydidae > Chrysemys > Chrysemys picta. The sequence continues at coordinate 172,159,690 of NC_088791.1, read as the reverse complement.
AGCCCACAGAGGGCATAAGAAAGTTATTGGCCAAGTTGAGTGAGGCTTTATGCTCAACTTGATATCACTTCTGTTTGTCTGTATGTAATGTGATAACTTGGAACACTGCATATAATCAATACCAACATTAAAAAAAAAAGTATATTGAATGGGGAAAAAAAGGAACAGTTGCATACATACAAAATGGGAAATGACTGCCTAGGAAGGAGTACTGCGGAAAGGGATCTGGGGGTCATAGTGGATCACAAGCTAAATATGAGTCAACAGTGTAATGTTGCAAAAAAACAAACAAACCATAATTCTGGGATGTATTAGCAGGAGTATTGTAGCAAGACATGAGAAGTAATTCTTCTGCTCTACTCTGCGCTGATTAGGCCTCAACTGGAGTAGTGTATCCAGATCTGGGCGCCACATTTCAGGAAAGATGTGGACAAATTGGAGAAAGTCCAGAAAAGAGCAATAAAAATAAAAAAAGGTCTAGAAAACATGACCTATGAGGGAAGATTGAAAAAATTGGGTTTGTTTAATCTGGAGAAGAGAAGACTGAGAGGGAACATAACAGTTTTCAAGTACATAAAAGGTTGTTACAAGGAGGAGGGGGAAAAAACCTGTTGTTCTTAATGTCTGCGGATAGGACAAGAAGCAATGGGCTTAAATTGCAGCAAGGGCAGTTTAGGTTGGACATTAGGAAAAATTTCCTAACTATCAGAGTGATTAAGCACTGGAATAAATTGCCTAGGGAGGTGGTGGAATCTTCATCATTGGGGATTTTTAAGAGCAGGTTGGACAAACACCTGTCAGGAATGGTCTAGATAACACTTAGTCCTGCCTTAAGTGCAAGGGACTGGACTAGATGACCTCTCAAGGTCCCTTCCAGTTCTATGCTTCTATGAGACATCATTCAGTCCCAAACTAAACTGTTTCATTTGCAAGCTTGTTTAAAATTTTACTCTTATTACTATTTTAAATTTTTATTGCTTTTCCTAGAGAAACAAATAATGACCAGTACACACATGACTAACATCTTGTTGTGCTCCTGAGTACTTCATTGCATTTGCAATAGAATAATGCAATTTTACAACTTGTCAAAGCTGTGAAACCAGACAATACTACTCAACACATTAGGGTGGAGGTTACTGTAATATAATAGTACATGTACATGAAGAGGGAGGGGACAGAAAAGGAAGAGAGTTTGGGTGCTCAAAGAATGGCAGATCTCTTCCAATCTCAGTATATTTTATCCAAATGTATCTAGAAGCTGGTCTAAACATCTTTGCATTAATATACCTGATCTGTATGGTGATAAGCTATTCTTTCTTTGTCTGTTAACTCAATCAGATCTGACAATCATTCATCTACCCTGGGCATAAAACTACCCTTCCATTTTTGTAAAATAATTCACTTGGTGATCATTGGAACCCTCAAGAATAAAAGTCTTTGTGGCAGAGTTAAACCCACTTTAATAGGAAAGTCTCCTATGATGATAACTTTCAGCAGAGGTTTGGCTGTTGAAGTCAAGCACCATTTTAACTCTAATGTCCACCTCTTTTCACAGTTGCCTGACTGTTGGACATTCTCATAGCATATATGTTAGGGTCCATATTTCTCTACAAAGGTCAGAGGACAAGGCTTTTGTCTTGTGCAACTGCTGCAAAGTCCAATACATTTTGAATACAACCTTCTGTTGTTTTGAGCATTGCCTGAGAGCCACAGAGGCATTTTTAACATTACATAATATTTTCTGCCATTGGGATTATTTTGAGAGCTGCCACAAATCTCCTTCCCACACTTTCAGAAAGAACCCTAAGCTAATGGAACTCCTGTTTATTAACAAAGCCCATGTAGTAGACATGGGCCTGCAGAGTTTATGAAACAATTTCAAAAGTTCTCAATAGTTCTGGTGGCTTTTGTCAGTTCTAGGGCATCTGGACCAAATTGATAGATAGCAAGTGTATTCATTGAAAGTACACCACTCCACTGAGGGGGGCAGGTCTTAGCAATGCTTTTGTGTTACAGAAGGAAAAAAGCTCTCCTCATTAACTAATTGAGAAATCCATATGATGCTCCTGCTCAGCCAGATCTTCCAAATGATAGGTTTGTTCACAATTTGCACGTCTGGATTGCCCCATATAGATGCTTTTCGAAGACAGTGTGGATGAAATTGGTACCTTTTAGCTACCAATTTTGTAAAGCTACCAGACCCTCTGTAAAGCTACCACTGTAGGCACCTTATTTTTCTTCATCGGACAAAAAGAGGAGCCCAAGAGACCTCCTAGGGCAGTGGTTCTCCACCAGGGGTATGTGTCTTCCAGAGGTTACATCAACTCATCTAGATATTTGCCTTGTGCAGTGTTTCTCAACAGTTGTGGGATAGGTTTTGGGGAGCGGGGTCGCAAAGGCTGGTGTTTGGGGATGGCAAGCAGGGCAATTGCTTAGGGCCCCTCAAAGCTGAGTTTCATGCTTCAACTCCAGATGTGGGGGCTCAGGCTTCAGGTACTCTGAAATGTAAGTGGAATATAAATATTGTAATTGATTGATTTTTATATTCATATGTTAACAATGAGAAAGTAAGCAATTTTTCAGTAATAGTGTTCTGTGACACTTTTTTGTGTTTTTTATTATGTCTGATTTTGTAAGCAACTAGTTTTTCAGTGAGATGAAACGTGACAAATCAGACTCCTGAAAGGGGTACATTAGTCTGGAGGGGTTGAGAGCCAATGTGCCAGGGAATTCAGACGCATTAATATTTAGTTTTCACCCATGTAAATCTAATGGTGTTAGCATGCTGGAATTAGTCTGACATCTGTGACATGATACAAGCATAATAGTAATTTTATAGGTCTAGGTGCTTAAACACTTCCAGGAACTATAGACAAGTAGGGAGGGGAATTCTTTAAATGATAGCTGTGGATGTTGATCTGTGCGCCACAGGAAGGCTTTCATAATGCTGTTAAAATTTCTTAAAATAAGACAGGACTTTACACAGCAGGCTTTTTGGAATATAGAGGAGTCTAGGCAGAATACTCACTTTCATTGTGTTAACTCCTCCCTACAGGCTCAGGGTTAGTGGATGCCCCCTATTTGTATCACTAACCATTTCAGAGTGTACAGGATCTAGTGTATCTTCACCAGTTTAATATTCTTGGTGCTCTTATACCTAAGAACTTGCTTGCATCAGTTTGTCTAAGAAAATTCCATTTTTAAAAAAAAATAAAATGGAAGTACATTTTGAATTGAAAAGCCATTTTGAATAAATTAAAAAAAAATTGTGTGTAATGTATGTGCAACTACACGCCATAGTGAAAAGCAAACTGTGACAGATTTTCAATACCAGTCCACCCAGATCCACAGTTGATCAGGCTGTGGCCATAGGATCTTTTGGGGAGGAGATGACGAGGCACACCAAGGGGCTAAATTTTAAAGCTTTATTAATAAAATAATAAAATACAGCAGAGAGTGCTGGGAATGCTCCCATGTCACTCGGGGAAGAAAGAAAACATTAGAGCCCCAAGCTCTAACCCACTTTTATACTCACACACGCACTACCCAAAGCTGGCCAGGCCTGGGTGTAACGTAAGAAGAAGAGGGGGAGAGGTGGACGGGAGTTCTTGCCCTGGGCCCAGGTCGTCCAGGGAATCTGCTGTAATCTCCGAATTGCTTCAGCTGTCAGGAGGGTTTTAAGTCCTGGGTTCCTTTTGGGGGGGTGTCTCCTTCAGGGACCTTTGTTCCCCATGCTCTCTGTACCACTTCAAACCAGCCTTCCATGGCTTCCTCGGTTTTCCAAAACATCCCTGCTTTGGAGACTTTATTTTCCCTTCTGTTGGTCTTCGCTGTCGCCATCTCATTCGCTTTCACTGTTCTCACAGCTATCTTTGCAGCTCTGCATCTCAGTGTATTTTTTCTTTTCTCATGGTTGGCTGAAAACTGAGTTTTTGTCTGTAGATTTCTCATTGAGCACATGACCTTGGGCCTTATCTTCACATGGAGCTAGCTAAAGTGCTGAGTTAACCCATTCTCTGCTTTTTTCTTCCCCCCTCCCGCTCTTGGATTCTCGTACTCCTGCAAAGGAATCTTCCATTCCCCACTCACACACCTTTGACCCTCCCCAAAATGCTTTGCGATGCTTGCAACAGCTTTAGCCACATACAATGCTGATCTGCCTTCCCCGGGGACTCCCTGAGGGATGGGGCCATTGGGGTTTGACAGAACCGTGCCCATACAATGGTACGTGAATCAGTGAAAGACGCCAGCAGCATGGAAAGGCTTCAGCAGCTCCCGCATTTAGATCCCTTCACTATAGAAAGGACAGGCTTCAGGGTTGGTCAGGGGGACGTAGCAGGGAACCCCCCTTGGTGGAGCTTTTCCCTGCTGCTGGAGTCTTTCCTTATGGCAGGCTGCTGGCTGAGTCGTTCTGTGCTGTTCTCCCCATGCCAGGGCCTTTTGCTGCTGGCAGAGTCTCTTCCTGGAGCAGGGAAAGGTTCCAGAGCAGTGGTGCAAATACGGTGGTATGGTCCAGTACACTGTACCAGTAAGATACTTATAGCTGGTACAGCGTACGGGAGAGATAGACGAGGAGCCCACCCCAGCCCCTCCACACAGCTGCATCTCCTGAGTGCTCCTGCCTGGGGTCTGAACAGCAGCCCCGCTAGAGGACAGGACTCGGTGAGTGGGGCTGAGGGTGGTACAGCAACCGCACAGGAGGAGAAGCTGCTGGTGTGGAGCTGCCTGGTGGCCCCACGTTCTTCTGCTCCTTTTGCCACTGTGCTTCTGGAGAGCCCTGATCTCCTGCAACAGCAGCGGTGAAAGGAGTAGAAGGCCACCCCATGCCAGCAGGTCCTCCGGCGTGGCTCTTCCGCCCCCAGCCCTTCCATGCAGTTGCATCTCCTGAGTCTTCCTGCCTTGGGTCTGTACAGCAGAAGTCTCCGGCACAGCTGCAGGAGGACAGAGCCTCCCCAGGTAACGTGAGATGGCTGTGGAGCATGGGGAGGGAACAGGGAGAGTGTGGTGGCCCTGGACTGGGGGCAGGGTGGGGAGGAGTCATGTGTTTCTCTCCCCCCCTCCCCTTATGTCCCTCCCATGAGTGCAGCGTACTGGCAAGAAATGATTTCTGGTTGCACCACTGTTCCAGAGGTGGGGACGCAGTGGGACACTACACTGCTGAAAATAATAGTGTAGCCAGTGTGGCATTGCTTGGGCAAATAGTTGTGTAGGGGATGTACTCAGGTACATACCCACCTCATTCAGGCATATCTTTACTCTACTCACCTAAGCCATGCCTCACCAGCTATGCAGTTTATACCTGTGGTGTGTGTATGAGGAGTCGGGGGGCTAAGCGCATATGTACTCTACACACTGCCGAAAGAATCATGCAATGTGGATGTACCTAAAGTGGGATTCAGGAGTGTCTACGGTATGATGACTGAGAATAAAAGGAGCCCTCCTATGCAGCTATTTGCATTTTAGGTATCACAGTAAAGTAGACTCTTTTATTTAATCCCTTTGTCTCTTTTTGATGCAGCTATTCACCACAATTCCCTGATCTTTACTCCTTGGAGTCCTAACAGTGTCAGAAGGTATATCAAAATCTTCTAGAAAACAAATTCCAAGTTCTTCTTCATGCTGGAAATTTGTCCCTTAATTTTTAGGATTAAGATTAATCATGTGCGCACTAGCTAATGTACAGAGTTTTTCAGGGATTACTTGGAAGGGTACTATGGTAAATGGGGAAGAAGGGTTTCTCACGGCTAGATGCAACTGGACAGATCTTGGATACATAATCCAGGGCTCCTCTTGATTTCCAACCTCAGTATTATGTTGGAAAACAGTGGCATGTCACATGGGAAGCAAAGGCCTAGAAAAGGCAGGGCATGGCAAGGCTTGCTTTGCTCAAGATCTGGACCAGTTGCATCTAGCAGTGAGAAACCCTTCTTCCCCACTTTGCGTCCAGATCTTGAGCAAAGTGAGCCATGCCATGCCCTGCCTTTTTCTAGGCCTTTGCTTCCCATGTGACATGCCACTGTTTTCCAACATACTACTGAAGTTGGGATTCAAGAGGGATCAGTGGCTGTGCAGATTTAATCAAGAGTTGGAAATCCGCACACTATTTGAGGGAGATGTAAATGGCATAGTTGTTGGATATGGAAATTACTCCTTGGGCTCAGGAAAGGAAGCAGGAGTGAAGAGGGACACAACGCCGAGCAAAAATGAAAGGGATTGAAGTTATTCTGGAGATACTGAAAAACCGAACACCAAAACTCTTCCAAATAATGTTGAGTCCTATGTCACATGAGTGTCTTTAGGGTCACATTTTTTATAAGCAAAGGCAAATAATCATAAACTCTAGTGACATCTGGAAACATGATCTCACCTAACAGGGTGGGGGGGTGTGTGTGTGTGAAATGAAAATTGCGTCCATTTGGATGGGAAAGCAAACATTTTTTCTTCTGCTTTATTTCTAATTCTATGTAGTGAAACAAAGCCCCATAAGCGGAAGGATCCTGTCTCGGTTCAAACCACTTAGTTCATCAATTCATAAAGCACTTTTTTGTATTTTAAAATGTTGTGACTCTTTAAGTTTTCAAGAGAAACAAACTGGTCATAATTCTCATTGTTCTTAAGGAACAAGATCCCTTTCTGAAAATTAAATATTCATGATGGAGGAAATATTCAAATTGGTATGCCAGTTGTTACGTTCACAATTCCATTATTGTTAATGGGATTTGGATGCATAACTCTTATATCGTTATTTGAAATTTTACTCAGCTGTGTCCTTGAAAGACATATGAGAGGGAAAACAATTTTATCTGAGCAGGCACTCTTCAATTTATCCATTTGTATGTTGATGGCAATTCTTAAAATGTTGGATCCGTGTGTACAAAAGAAAAGGCAGTATTTGTCTGCTGTTTCCTGAATGACTCACAAGCACTCATGAACATGAACTCTAGCACCTTAGCACAGTTCTGGTATTGGAACCTGCTGCATAATTCATCATAAAAGAACATGAGGTATTCAGCAGTCAGTGCTCATTCAGAGATGTTCTGCATTATTAGCAGCACTAGTAAATATGCATTCTCCATACATAATTTATGGTTCGTAGCAGAGGTAGTTTTATGCTTCATAATATGCTAGGTTTGATTCCTTTAAATTTGTTTGTAAAACTTAGAGGTTGGGCATAAAACAAAGATTTTAAATCTTTTATATGTTGCTTGTTTTGATGTTCTTTATTTTCACAAGTTAATATGGCAGAAATTGATTATGGACCACTTCACATTCTAGGAAATGAGATTTGCTGCAATGGATTTCTTGTATAAGACTTTTAATGTGCTAATTCCTTCATCCCCCAATTTGGAGCAGAATGAAAATTGGTTGGAAACCTAAATTGGGTGGTCAGTTTTGTACTCATGCTCACAAAACTCTTGTATTTCTCATTATCATGTGATAGAAAATGCCTTGTCATTCTCTGTTTGGAGTCCCCTTTTTGATATTTAAATACAAGTGGGTATACTTAATAATACAAGCTAAAATATTTAGAGCTGGTTGAAACTTGGAATTTCTGTTCTATGGGAAATCTGACTTAAAAATGCCTTCGAAATTGGAATAAAAATTTAATTGTGAAACTTTCCATTAAATGAAATTTGTGAAAAAAACAGTTTTGGCTACTCAAAACATTTCATTTTGCTAAATTTGAAATGCTTCATTATGATTTGATTCAGTCAGTTTTTAAAGACTAAAATATAAAAATAGAACAAAGTAATAACCTAAAGAAGTAATGTTAAAATTAATATTTTTCTAAATGAAAAACCATTTCAAAACAAAAAATGGAAAAAATTTTGACAAGGTTGAATGTTACAATCATCACAAAAAAACAAAATCAAAACAAAGTATTCAGAATGAAATATCATAACTGACACATTCACATGGAATGCTTTGGTTTTAACACATTGGCATTTTCTGATAGAATATTTTTGGCCAGCTCTACAAAAGGTACAAGTGGGCTTTTGAAAGTACTTCAGTAAACCATGTGGTTTCACCCCAAAATGTGAAAATTGGAATCTGTACAAAGAGAGCATTCAAGTTATCATAAAGATCTTACTAGATGGGGTAAAATCCTTGTTCTTTTCCTGACTCATTCTATAATATGTTACAAACTGAACTTTTTGCTGTTAATCCCTCCCCTCTACTTCCATTCTCACCTGTCTCCACTGACAACTGCAGCATCCTTCCAGTTTTTCATCTTGTTGTAATTTTTTTGGTTTCTCTCCCCCCGTCCTCCCCGCTAACTCGTCTATATCTTTTTGCTTTTTTCCGTTTAGTCTATCACCACAATCCAAATGTTCCTCATTTTCCCCATTCCTAAAACCCTTGTCAATGCCTGGATTGTTATGGAGAAAGAGTTTCAAAATTAACTAGAGCCTGGGGTGGGGACGGGAGGACATAGGCCAGGAGCTGCTCTCAGGCACCCAGTCCCCTGTACAGGGCAGATGGAGCATCTGGGACTCCCTGCAGTAGCCCAGGTTCCCTGGGGGCTCTTACCCTGGCCTGACTCTGGGCCTGGCCAGGGCTTTGTGGCAAACGGGGGTTAAGACCCACCTCAGGCCCCACCAGGAAGAGGATGGCCTCACCCCTGAGCTTTGGGCAGGCATAGAGCAACGCTGCATTCAACCCACGGTCCTTGAGCCAGAACCCGAAGTAGAGGTTAGGTCCAGGTTCCCCTGCCAGCTACTATGGGAGTGGCACTGTGAGGCAGTGAAACAGAAGACTGCCTGAGACTGCTGGAGAGCAAGAACCTTGATACACTCCTCCCTATCCATGCTCTCCTCCTAAAAGAGTAGGGTGGCCAACTTTCTACTCTCACAAAACCAAACACCCTTGCCCTATCCGCAGGCTCTGCCCCCGCAGCTCCTAGAAGCAGCAGCATGTCCCCTCTCTGGCTCCTATGCAGGTGTGCACGCTGCCCCATCCACTGGCACCAGCCCTGCAGCTCCCATTGGCTGCAGTTCCCAGCCAATGGGAGCTGCGGGGGACGGTGCTTGGGGCAGGGGCAGCCTGCAACACCCCCTGGCTGCCCCTACGCATAGGAGCCGGAGGGGGGACATGCTGGCTGCTTCCGGGAGCCGTACAGCGCGGAGGCTAGCAGGAAGCCTGCCAGCCCTGCTGCTCGGTGGCACCAACCTGACAGTCAGCGGCGCTGACCAGAGCCACCATGATCCCTTTTTGACTGGGTGTTCCAGTCGAAAACCAGACACCTGGTCACCCTATAAAAGAGGAGACCACAATAGTGACCTGGCCAGAGGGCTGAGTCATGAAAAGGATGCTGCGGCTCCTGAGAACGAGAGAGGGGTTGAAACGAAGAAGTTGATGGGGTGTAATTGCTGAAAGGGGTGTTAGCAACCTCTCTTCCCCTCCTCTTTTATATATTCCTTTTTAAAATTCATCCCTTCAAACAGTCCTTCTTAATGTCCTCCTAAGAAACAACCAAAGGCATCCCTCCTATCTGATTTACCTGTGCCTTCCCTAGTCTAATAATAAATGTTTCAAAAATGCCTAAGTCCCGTTTGCTTTCTGAGAGACTTGGGCTCCTAAGGATATGTCTACACTACGAAATTAGGTCGAATTTATAGAAGCTGGTTTTATAGAAATCGGTTGTATACAGCCGATTGTGTGTGTCCCCACATAAAATGCTCTAAGTGCATTAAGTCGGCGGACCGTGTCCACAGTACCAAGTACCAAGGCTAGCATCGACTTCCGGAGCGTTGCACTATGGGTAGCTATCCCACAGTTTCCGCAGTCTCCGCCGCCAATTGGAATTCTGGGTTGAGACCCCAATGCCTGAATGATGCAAAACAGTGTCGCGGGGGGTTCTGGGTACATGTCGTAAGGCCCCTCCCCCTCCATCAGAGCAACGGCAGACAATCGATTCGCGCCTTTTTACCTAGGTTACCTGTGCAGACAACGTACCACACCAAGCATGGAGTCCGCTCAGCTCAGCTCACCATATGTCAGCTGGGTGCCGGCAGACATGGTACTGCATTGCTACACAGCAGCAGCTAATTGCCTTTTGGCAGTACACGGTGCAGTATGACTGGTAGCCTTCATCGGCGATCTGGGTGCTGGCAGACGTGGGGCTGCATTGCTACACAGCAGCAGCCCCTTGCCTTTTGGTAGAAGATGGTATATTACAACTGGTATCTGTCGTCGTCGTACTGCCTTCCCAATGACTATGATGGCTATCAGTCGTAGTATGATATTTTCTGCCAAGCGCCCAGTATTTTCTGCCAAGCACCAAGAAGATGCCGAGGGCTATCAGTCATGCTGCACTGTCGTCTGCCAGCTTAAGATGTAAAAAATAGATTTGTTCTGTATTCATTTGCTTCCCCCCCCCCCCCCCCCGCCCCGTGAAATCAACGGCCTGCTAAACCCAGGGTTTTGAGTTCAATCTTTGGGGGGGCCATTCTGTGTGACAGTTGTTTGTGTTTCTCCCTGATGCACAGCCACCTTTGTTGATTTTAATTCCCTGTACCTGTACGCCATGTCGTCACTCGCCCCTCCCTCCCTCCCTCCGTCCATCAGATACTAGTTTCGCGCCTTTTTTCAGACCAGATGCCATAGCACTGGGATCATGGAGCCCACTCAGATCACCCCGGCAATTATGAGCACTATGAACACCACGCGTATTGTCCTGGAGGATATGCAGAGCCAGGACATGCCAAAGCAAAACCAGGACCAGCCGAGGAGGCGATTGCAGCGTGGCGATGAGAGTGATGAGGAAATTGACATGGACATAGACCTCTCACAAGGCGCAGGCCCCAGCAATGTGCAAATCATGGTGTTACTGGGGCAGGTTCATGCCGTGGAACGCCGATTCTGGGCCCGGGAAACAAGCACAGACTGGTGGGACCGCATCGTGTCGCAGCTGTGGGACAATTCCCAGTGGCTGCAAAACTTTCGCATGCGTAAAGGCACTTTCATGGAACTTTGTGACTTGCTTTCCCCTGCCCTGAAGTGCCAGAATACCAGGATGAGCACAGCCCTCGCAGTTGAGAAGTGAGTGACGATAGCCCTGTGGAAGCTTGCAACGCCAGACAGCTACCGGTCAGTCGGGAATCAATTTGGAGTGGGCAAATCTATGTGGGGGCTGCTGTGATCCAAGTTGCCAGGGCAATCAAAGACCTGGTGATATCAAGGGTAGTGACTCTGGGAAATGTGCAGGCCATAGTGGATGGCTTTGCTACAATGGGATTCCCAAACTGTGGTGGGGCGATAGACGGAACCCATATCCCTATCTTGGCACCAGAGCACCAAGCCACCCGCAAGGGGTACTTTTCAATGCTGCTGCAAGCCCTGGTGGATCACAAGGGACACTTCACCAACATCAACGTGGGATGGCCAGGAAAGGTACATGATGCTCGCGTCTTCAGGCACTCTGGTCTGTTTCGAAAGCTGGAGGAAGGGACTTTCTTCCTGGACCAGAAAATAACCGTTGGGGATGTTGAAATGCCTATCGTGATCCTTGGGGACCCAGCCTACCCCTTAATACCATGGCTTATGAAGCCGTACACAGGCAGCCTGGACAGGAGTCAGGGCCTGTTCAATTATAGCCTGAGCAAGTGCCGAATGGTGGTGGAATGTGCATTTGGACAATTAAAAGTGTGCTGGCACAGCTTACTGACTCGCTCAGACCTCAGCGAAAAGAATATCCCCATAGTGGATTGCACAGCAAGCAGCAATAACAATCTGTGAGAGTAAGGGGGAGACGTTTATGGCGGGGTGGGAGATTGAGGCAAATCGCCTGGCCGCTGATTACACACAGCCAGACACCAGGGCAGTTAGAAGAGCACAACAGGGTGCGGTGCGCATCAGAGAAGCTTTGAAAATGAGTTTTGTGACTGGCCAGGCTACGGTGTGAGACTTCTGTTTTGTTTCTCCTTGATGAACCTTCCCCCACGCCCCCCCCCCCCCCACACACACACCTGGTTCACTCTACTTCACTGTAAACCAACCACCCCACCCACCCCTCCCCCCCTTGAGCACCGCTTGCAGAGGCAATAAAGTCATTGTTACTTCACATTCATGCATTCTTTATTAATTCATCACACAACTAGGGGGATAATTGCCAAGGTAGCCCGGGATGGATGGGGGAGGAGGGAAGGAAAAGGACACACTGCAGTTTAAAACCTTTAACTCTTATTGAAGGCCAGCCTTCTGATGCTCGGGCAATCATCTGGGGTGGAGTGACTGGGTGGCCGGAGGCCCCCCCACCGTGTTCTTGGGCGTCTGGGTGAGGAGGCTATGGAACTTGGGGAGGAGGGCTGTTGGTTACACAGGGGCTGTAGCGGCGGTCTCTGCTCCTGCTGCCTTTCCTGCAGCTCAACCATACGCTGGAGCATATCAGTTTGATGCTCCAGCAGCTAGAGCATCGACTCTTGCCTTCTGTCTGCAAGCTGACGCCACCTATCATCTTCAGCCCGCCACTTACTCTGTTCATCCCGCGATTCAGCCCGCCACCTCTTCTCTCGTTCATATTGTGCTTTTCTGTAGTCTGACATTGACTGTCTCCACGCATTCTGCTGTACTATGTCAGCGTGGGAGGACATCTGGAGCTCCGTGAACATGTCATCCCAAGTCCGCCGTTTTCTCCTTCTAATCTTCACTAGCCTCTGTGAAGGAGAAACATTTGCAGCTGGTGGAGAAGGAAGAGGTGGTTAAAAAAAGACACATTTTAGAGAACAATGGGTACACTCTTTCACGTTAAATTTTGCTGTTCACATTACACAGCACATGTGCTTTCGTTACAAAGTTGCATTTTTCCTCTTATATTGAGGGCCTGCCGGTTTGGTGTGAGAGATCACTCACGCGGTGCCAGGCAACAGAATTCAGCTGGCAGGCAGCCATGAAAAGCCACAGTCTTTTGGCTTTTTTAACCTTCTTATCATGTGGGAATGGTTTCAAACAGTAGCGCCCTCATTTCCCATACCAAGCACCCATTGGGTTGGCCATTTAAAATGGGTTTGCAGTGTAAAAGGAGGGGCTGCGGTTTCCGGGTTAACATGCAGCACAAACCCAACTAAACCCCATCCCTCCCCACACCCAATTCTTGGGGATGATCACTTCACCCCTCCCCCCCACTGCGTGGCTAACAGCAGGGAACATTTCCGTTCAGCAGAGCAGGAACGGGCACCTCTGAATGTCCCCTTTAATAAAATCGCCCCATTTAAACCAGGTGACCGTGAATGATATCACTCTCCTGAGGATAACAAAGGGAGATAAGGAATGGATGTTGTCTGCATGCCAGCAAACACCGGGACCATACGCTGCCATGCTTTGTTATGCAATGATTCCAGACTACGTGCTACTGGCCTGGCGTGGTAAAGTGTCCTACCATGGCGGACAGGATAAGGCAGCCCTCCCCAGAAACCTTTTGCAAAGGCTTTGGGAGTACATGAAGGAGAGCTTTATGGAGATGTCCCTGGAGGATTTCCGCTACATCCCCATACACGTTAACAGACTTTTCCAGTAGCTGTACTGGCCGGGATTGCCAGGGCAAATTAATCATTAAACACGCTTGCTTTTAAACCATGTGTAATATTTACAAAGGTACACTCACCAGAGGTCACCTGTGTGCCCTCAGGGTCTGGGAGCACACCTTTGGGTGAGTTCGGGGGTTACTGGTTCCAGGTCCAGGGTGATAAACATATCCTGGCTGTTGGGGAAACCGGTTTCTCCTCTTCCTTGCTGCTGTGAGCTATCTACATTATCTTCATCCTCATCTTCCTCGTATCCCGAACCCTCTTCCCTGTGTGTTTCTCCAGTGAAGGAGCACACGGTTGGGGTAGTGGTGGCTGCACCCTCTAGCACGGTATGCAGCTCTGCGTAGAAGCGGCATGTTTGCGTCTCTGCCCCGGACCTTCCGTTTGCCCCTCTGACTTTGTGGTAGGCTTGCCTTAGCTCCTTAATTTTCACGCGGCACTGCTGTGCGTCCCTGTTATGGCCTCTGTCCTTCATGGCCTTTGAGACCTTTTCTATATTTTGCCATTTCGTTTACTGCTACAGAGTTCAGCTAGCACTGATTCATCTCCCCGTATGGCGAGCAGATCCCGTACCTCCCGTTCTGTCCATTCTGGAGCTCTTTTGCGATCCTGGGACTTCATGGTTACCTGTGCTGACGAGCTCTGTGTGGTCACCTGTGCTCTCCACGCTGGGCAAACAGGAAATGAAATTCAAACGTTCGCGGGGCTTTTCCTGTCTACCTGGTCAGTGCATCTGAGTTGAGAGTGCTGTCCAGAGCGGTCACAATGAAGCACTGTGGGACAGCTCCCCGAGGCCAATAACGTCGAATTCCGTTCACACTACCCCAATTCCGACCCGCTAAGGCCGATTTTATCGCTAATCCTTTCGTCGGAGGTGGAGTAAAGAAACTGATTTAAAGGGCCCTTTAAGTCAAAAAAAAGGGTCTTAGCCATGTGAATGTGTCCAGGCTTAATTCGATTTAACGCTGCTAAATTCGACCTAAACTCGTCGTGTAGACCAGGCCTAAGTGATTTTTGAAAATGGGTCTTAGATTTCTACTTAAGCACTCTAGAAAATGTTATTTTTTTTTAATATTGTAAACTTTGTTTGTGACACTATAAACTTATTCCATATGATTTATAATAATAATAGAAGACTGCGCACACCATAAATCCAACAAGGAATGTAGGAAAACCTTTGTTTTGCTGACTATTTGACTTCAAGTTCTGTATTCAGTAATCTGTGGATGATCATGTACAGTACTAGCAAGGCTCATTTTGCCTTGGTAGGAGTTTGCTCACTTGATGGATAAATGTAGCATTTTCACCTCATTTTTAATAGAAGAGTTGCTGTAGGGGGAATGAATGTGTTAGAGAAATTACCTTTGTATTCCTTATTTTTTCATTTGTATTATCATTATCATTTTTTTTTTTTTTTTAGTGTTGAGCTGGCTGTAATTAACTCATATTTTATGTCCTCTCTTCTTGGGTAGTGTTCTTTAGTTCATACCAAACCAGGCAAATGTTACCTGCAATAGATTTTCTTGGGCTGATTTTCCATGCTGATGGCAACTGTTTTTGGAAAAATTTTCAGGTGTCATGGACATATTTTTGATTGAATGTGTTTGATTTCAGTAACTCTAGTATGGCAATGTGCTTAATCTCCTTTCAAATAACATGTGGCTGCTCTCACTGTTCATATCTGAGTTTTTATTTGTATTGGAAAAGATTTCTTAGCACCACAGGGGAGATAGAGTGCTTGGTTTTTGGTTTTTAATCACTAAGAGCAAGTAATATTGAGCAAATATTTTCTACAAAGTTGACAAATCTAGAAAGGGAGTCACAATCAATACTTTAAAGCCAACAGACATCCTATAATAAATGAGTTGCAGAAAAAATATTTCTTTAATTCCTATGCCTTAGCAAGTGAACATGTTAGTTATTTCAGATGCAAATCCATTTGCTGTTGCATATCTGTTCTTGGTGCAGGTGGTCATAGCTTATGCAACTGGTGTGGTTTTGGGAAGTTGGAAGATGTTCTTTATTACAGCACATTTTAGTCTAACATTTCCCCGGTGAATACTTTAAAAATTGATGTGATCTAAATTACTTTTGAATCTTTCTTTCTCCTCCACCCCCCTTCCTTCATTCTGAATTTTTCTATAGTAGATACAGAACTGGGTGGAAAAAACTTAAAATTATAAAACTTCAGTGAAAACTTTCAGCAAAAGATCTGCAAAAAAATCTTTTGTTTTTGTTTTTAAACATTTCTAATAATTTATATACGTCTCATACTCTTTTTTTTTTCAGTATCTTCAGTCAGGAATTGGGTAAAAAAGACACTCTGGTCCCTTTTTCTTATTGTGAGAAGGGGGTGGATCAAGAGGCTCTTGATTGGCATATGGCAAAAATACTGGATTAGAAAGTTGAGAAGGAGACACTTAGCTCTGAGTACCACAGGTGTGGCAGACCTCCGACCAACCATCAAGTGGGTCTTCCACGCCACTGTAGTACACTGTCACCTGTAATCCCCAGGTATATAGTGCTCTTTCTCTTACTCCCCACCCCCTTTAGCACAGTACCAGCTTAATGTGTAAAGACTACATGATCATGGGATGAATGCGTGTGATTCTGAGTTCAACACCCTGTGACGGGTTGGATCACAGAAACGCCCTTGGGAGCTGCCACCCAATGTACCAAAACTACTTCTGTTCCTGTTTTCCCTGCCAGCTCAGGACTCCAGCACCCTGTCTTGCTGGCCAGACACTCCCATCTGCTCCAACACAGACCCAGGGTCTGAATCACTTGCCCCAAAGCTGCAAGTTTACCTGAAAACAGCTCACAGAAGTGTGCTTGTCTCTAGCACTCAGATGCCCAACTCCCAATGGGGTCTAAACCCAAATAAATCGGTTTTACCCTGCATAAGGCTTATGCAGGGCAAACTCATAAATTGTTCGCTCTCTATAACACTGATAGAGAGATATGCACAGTTGTTTGCTCCCCCAGGTATTAATACATACTCTGAGTAAATTACTAAATAAAAGGTGATTTTATTAAATACAGACAGTAGGATTTAAGTGGTTCCAAGTATTGCAGCTCAGGTGATATCTAGGGGATTCTTCATGATGGCTCCTCTCTCCCCTTTGTTCTGTTCCACCCCTTTATATATCTTTTGCACAAGGCGGGAACCCTTTGTCCCTCTGGGTTTCCACCCCCCGTCACTGGAAAAGCACCAGGTTAAAGATGGATTCCAGTTCAGGTGACATGATCACATGTCACTGCAAGACTTCATTGCCCACTTGCCAGCACACACACACACTCACAGGTAAACACAGCCATCTGCAGACAATAGGCCTGATTAATGGGAGTCATCAAGATTCCAAACCATTATTAATGGCCCACACTTTACATAATTACAATAGGCCCTCAGAGTTATATTTTATATTTCTAGTTTTAGATACAAGATTGGTACCTTTATACAAATCGGATGATCACAGTCAGTAGATTATAAGCTTTGTAATGATACCTTACAAGAGACCTTTTGCATGAAGCATATTCCAGTTACGTTATATTCACTTATCATGTTTTTATAAAACCATATAGACTGCACAACGTCACACACCCACTCTCCACACAGCTGCATTCACTTTTTTTTTTAAGAGTGTATTAGTAATGTTGCCAACTCTCATGATTTTTATCACAAGTCTTGCAATATTTCATGCTTTTCTTAAAGTCCTGACTTGTGGAATCATTTGAACATGTGGAAAAGTAAATTTGCCTCATGGATGTGGAGGAAAATTTAAAAATATGAAACCAGAACCTAATATTTATTATTTAAGATCTCAGAATTCCTTTGGGCCTGTTCTGCTTTTTGAACACTTTAGTTTTCCAACACTATGTTAATGAGGGAGTACTGACCCTGTGGCTTGTTTCAAGGACTAGGCCAGCAAACAAAATGTTCATTGGCCTTATGGCTCAGTGCATATATACACAACTATGTTTAAATAGCTCTTGCTGAACATATAAACAAGATTTTACCTCTGCCCCCACAGAATGGAGCCATTAAAAGCCATTGTTATGAAGGACATCTTCTGAGGATCCATGCATATTCCCAGAAAGGAAATGCTCATGCGTAGAAATGAGATGCATAAGCTACAGAGATTTTATACTTTCAAAATAATTGCCCAAAAGCTGTGTAAATAATGTTGGGTTTTTCAGTGGAACAGACACTGTAACAGTTCCCTTGTTTTGTGCTGCTCAGAAGACAGGGCAAATTTTATGTTTTAGCTAAAGCCACACAATTTGTTTTCGTATTTTAAAGACATACATTTATATTTCACAAAGAATGCATAATTTGCCTGTGTATGTGGATTTAAATGATGTGAAGAAACAACTCTTAGGCTAGGCTTTGAGCCATCTCTAATGTTAACAATACATTCTTATTCAGTGCATATTCTCCTCTGTCTTTTCTCTCTTTCCCACTCACGCACATAGAGACAGTTACACAGAAGAGGTGGGGTTGACAGAACACATCAGGGAACCTCCTTTGGCTGGTGGAAGGTGGTTTTTTTTTTTTTTTTTTTTTTTTAAATACTGCAAATGGAATTATTTCTCAATTTAGATAGCAAGGGTTGGCAACATTTGGCACGCGGCTCGCCAGGGTAAGCATCCTGGTGGGCTGGGACAGTTTATTTACCTGCTGACGCGGCAGGTTCAGCTGATAGCAGTCCACACTGGCCGCAGTTCGCTGTCCCGGGCCAATGGGGGCGGCAAGAAGCGGTGCGGGCGAGGGATGTGCTGGCCACGGTTTCCCACCGCCCCCATTGGCCCAGGACAGTGAACCGCGGCCAGTGGGGGCTGCGATCAGCCGAACCTGCCGCGTCAGCAGGTAAATAAATTGGCCCGGTCCGCCAGGGTGCTTACCCTGGCGAGCCGTGTGCCAAACGTTGCCGACCCCTGTTATATAGATTTGAATTAAGGCTCTCATCAGCCTGGAAGATCAAATTCTTGTTTTTCCTGACTTCCTATAAACAGATTATTTTAGAATGGGCCAGACTTTTCCTGCCCTGTACTTGACTCTTCTTGGCAATACTGGTTTTGATTAACCAATGTTCATGGTTATTGTGCTGGGAGAGAGAAACTGAAAAATGAAGTGGATGCTATAGAAATGAATTGGAAGTCTGTTGAACAGTCTATAGATCTCTCTCAAACTCCTAATAGTGCTCAAGACCAGAATTCACTCAGGCTTACTGTACGAAGTGTTGCATTCAAAAGCTTCTTTACTGCTGTTTCTTGACATCATCAAGCCTTTGGTTCCTCTACTTATAAGTATGAAGCAACACATAAAAGTGAATAGAGCATAAATAAATGTTACTAGTACGTGCATTTCTTTTACTGTTAATGATATGAAAAGTGATTTGTTATTGGCTTTTAAAATGCTTGTCCTGGTAAGTGTTATGTGATGTTGTTACATAGTCTTCTATATTCCTTTTTGTAGCTTGCAAACGAGTTCAGTCTTGGGAAAATGTTGTGTGGTGGCCATTTTGTTATGAAAGGTTCTGAGTAGAGGGAACTGCGCAAGCAGCAGGAGTGTTTGCTCACAGCCTGGGTCTCTGATTGGACTCAGTTCTTGAGGCAGAGTCATTCTCTGGGGATTGGGCTGAGATTTCTGAAAGCAGGGGTTGCCTGTATACCATTTGTGTCCATGTAAATAAAGCAAGTTACAGTTAGAATATACCCAAACTCCGTGTCACTGAGGTCTTCTCCACTAGGAAGTAGACTGCAAGGCCCAGGACATCTGGTAGCTTTCAGCAGAGGGTAGCAATACTAAAGAACTGGTTGCAAAATAGGTTAACATCAAGCAAGCATACATACGCAAATGGGGGGGAGGGAAGGGATTTGAGGGCAAAACCAAGTAGCAATTGTATTTTTGTTTGTTTTTTAAACAACTCTGTTTCATTCCCTGCTGCTCTATGGTTAAAAAAAAATAAAACAATTTTGCTCAGATATGGCATATGACAAACTCAGTAAGCAGGTTAAAACAATTTGAGACCTGACCCCAAATATGAATGATAGGGGGATGTACTTCATAACAATAACAAAAGCTGAATTCAATAGAGAGTTAATTTAACCTTGAATCAAAGACAGACATCAAATCAGTATGTGTCTTGTAATTTTTGACCTGCCCTAGGCATGAATAATATTTGAAGTATTCCACTTTACTGTGAAGAGCTGACTCTGTCTGTTTACAGTAGTGTTGCTAGTGAGTACTGCCCTTATCACATAACTGTGGTTTCTTTCTTGTCTGTCTTCTTTTTAAGGAGTCTTTCTTTTTAGGAATTAAAATAATTTTGTATGGGAGCTGAAAAAATAATAATCTTTTATTATATCAAATATCCTCCTATCTCTGTGACCCTGGGATGTACTTCTTGTGAGGATGGGAGATTTTAAGGGTTGTACAAATCCCCCAACACTGCAAATCGTAGGTGTTCTGGGTAAATATGTTGCTCAAATGTTTCCTTTCAGATTTGGCCTAAAACCAGAAACCTTAAATACTAATTTAGCTAAGATAGATTTAGCGGAACCGTTTGGAAAGAAAACTATACAACTGTTACATGCAGATGTGCTTATTACAGCTCAAACTGTTCACTCACATAACTACCCACTTTCTAAACTGCATGCAGTCGGGGTGTAGCCATGTGGGTCCCAGGACATGAGAGACTCAAGGTGGATGAGTTAATATGTTTTATTGGGTGAACTTCTATTGATGAGAAAGACAAGCTTTTGAGCTTACACTGCTCAAAAGCTTGTCTAAGCTCAAAAGCTTGTCTTTCTCACCAACAGAAGTTTGTTCAATAAAACATATCATCTCACTCACGTAAGGGTGACCAGGGGTCCGGTTTTCAATCATAACACCCGATCGAAGAGGGATCCTGGCGACGCCGGTCAGCACCGCCTGCCGGCTCCAGTCAGCATCGCCAACCAGGCCGTTAGCACCACCGACCGGACCTTTAAGGCAGGCTGGTCCCTTCCTCTTCTGGCACTGTCCTGTACCCCAAAACCAGCCAGCAGGTCTGGCTTCTGGGCGGGGCACAGGACTCCGTGCACTGCCCCCACCCCGAGCATCAGCTCCGCACTCCCATTGGCTGGTTCCCAGCCAATGGGAGCTGCAGAGGCAGTGCCTGCAGAGAGCAAGAGCGGTGTGCAGAGCCTCCTGCCCCCCCTTCCCCCCAGCTACTAGTGTCGGACCTGCTGGCCGCTTCCAGGGCACATGTAATACAGTGTCAGGACAGGCAGGCAGTCTGCCATAGCCCCGCTGTGCTGTTGATCGGGAGCCACGTGAGGTAACCCCGAGCTTCCCCCCCCCACAAACTCAGAGCCCCACTCCTGCACTCCAAACCCCTCAATTCCCAGCCCAGAGATCGACCACACACACACACACACACACACACACACCAGAGCCCCCTCCTGTACCCTGAACCCCTCGTTCCCAGCTGCACCCCAAACTCCTGCTTCAACCCCTTCCACATTCCGAATCCCTCAGCCTGGAGACACTTCCGGCACCCCAAAGCCCTTATCCCTGGCCCCACCCCAGAGCCTGCACCCCCAGCTGGAGCCCTCACCCCCTCCCACACCCCAAGCCCCTTTCCCAGCCCAGTGAAAGTGAGTGAGGGTAGGGGAGAGTGAGCCACCGAATGAGGGAGAATGTAGTAGGAAGGGGTGGGGCCTCTGGGAAGGAGCAGGGCTAGGGTGTTTGGTTTTGTGCCATTAGAAAGTTGGCAACCCTACTCACCTTCTAAATTGACAACTCCACATTAATAAATACTGCTAGGATCCCTATTTTTCTCTGCATTCTTTAACTACTCTACACACTTAAAAAAAATTAAAATATTTTCATCCTTGAGTACTTTTGTTAATTTTCTTGTGTGGTTCTCACGCGTGTGCATCACAGGACTTGTACCTGTCCTCCATCCTTGAACCACAAGTGGGACTAATTGTCCTTGATACCTGAGCAGTTTTTGCTAATTACTGAAGTGGAACAGAATATTATAGTGCAACATCACTTTTTGAAAATGTGGAGTTTGGTGTCTGTGAGGATGTGTGTTGCACTCATTCATTCTGACACTATAATCTGGGCACTTGGCAGCTACTTTCCATTCTAGTCTTTACAGATACTACAACAACTGCACTCCTTCTTGTTACTCATGATAAAATACTGTTGTCGTTTAGTCCTGAAAAATCCCTTTTTATACACAATCACAAAGACTAAAGAGATACTGATGTGATCCAAAATGGAATTTTCCAGCTACCCTGTAAATTGAGCCTTCATTTTGTCTAGTATTAAACATATGCAAAGCAAACTATTTTTCACTAATATGCAGAACAAGTTTAGTGCACACTTTCCCAGTAGCCGTGTTCAGACGCTGCAGTTGTCTTACAAAGAAACCCATTCAGCTCAACATTTTATTAGGTACCAAATCACCTTTAAAATAATTCAGTAATTTATAAAAGTTAAAAGTCTTCAACTAAAAGATTTTTAGAGCAAAGAAAGAAGTGTTATTTTTGCATAGGCAACCATTTCTGACATGGATTCACTGAGCTAGAAAATTACTTTAATGCATATATCAGTATACTCACTGGTTTCTTTTACTTCGGTAGATTTTATTTATATATATGAGAGAGAGAGAGATTTTATATATAATAAAACATAATTTCCATAGATTTGCTGTGTTTTATACATTTCAAACTTCGGAAACTTTTTCATACTAATGCAATAATATGGCTATTGTAGCCTATTTGGTTCTTTTATTGGAATTTTAATGAACACAAGACCCACTTTTAGAACTGGTTGAGCGCACACTTGAACGCAGTTTTACCTAACAGCTGCAACTGTGTTCAGCAAATGTAAGGAATCCTTGGTACAAGAAAACATACTAAAATTACATGACTAAGGAAGAACCGGAGATTATGTGCAGGACATAGACACATGCATTGACATTCCTGTTGTACTAGTAGTGGTGGAACTACCATTTTACAATGGAACATACAATGGTTGTAATGAATGAATAAACAATGAAAAATGTATAGCTCTAGGTTGAAACTTGCAAAGGCATCTAAGGAGTTTAGGCACACAATTTCCCCTCTATAAAAGTAAATTTTTAAAATAAGTGGGAGTTGTGGTTGGGATTCACAAAGGGGGCTTGGGCTGAGCATTGAGTTCCTAACTCCTAGCTGTCCTGCTGCCAAACAGAATTCCTAACTTCCGGTTAGGTCCCCAGGTTCCCTATGCAATCAATGGGGAGATTTAGGCCACTCCTTACTCACATACTGACTTTTGCGAACCCCATTTTTAGGTGCCTAAGTTTGCCAGTAGGAAATGCTGAGCAAGGAGAGGCATGTGGCTTAAGGTTTGCTCTTCAAAGGGAGTTAAGAGTCTAACTCTGGGCTGGAGGGAGGTGCCTCCTTCCACTCAAGATTCACAGCTGTGAACTCTCTCCTGGAGTTAGGTGCCTGGCATTCAGTTTTTCAAGAAAAACTGAGATGGAGGAAGTGCTTTCCCCTTTATATCCAAAAGCAGAGTCAGCAGAGCTTTCACCTTGGATGGGGGAGATCTAGGTTCAAATCCGCAGGTGAGTGCCCTAATCACTGGCCCATATGGGGTGGGTCTGTCTCAATTGCTAGTGTCGGTGATTCCACTTTGTATAAAATACTTAAGTATTCGTGGGGTCAGAGTGAAAGAGAGTGGTTCTGTTGTCCAATGCTCAGGTGACTCACCTGGGATGTGGCAGAACCAAGTTCAAGTCCCAGCTCCAGTGACTATTTAAGTGGGAGATGGGAGACCTGGTCCACATCAGGCAGAGGACAGATTTGAACCCAGTGCTCCCATATTCTGGGTGAGTTTGCTAAACATCATATAATGAGAGGCATCACAACCTTTCGCTGTGCTTTGTGGCAAGGTGGCCTCTGAGCACATCTACTTGATTGCGCCCAGCAAGAGAACATCTAGTTTGTGACCCCTGTAGGGGTTTAGGTTTGAGCTAGGCACTAAGCTGTTTGGTGGTGTCAGGATTGAGGTAGCTATGAATATACCGACTAGCAGAAATGTAGGAACCTAGGGGACATCACTGGGGAAATTTAGACACCCACATAATTATGCAGCAGCTCAGCAGGGCTCCTGAGGATCTAAATTTTTTGTTTTAGGGTCCTAAAGTGACAGATAGGTACCTAAGTCCCCTTGTGAATCCCATCCTATGTGCCTAAATCCCCTAGTCATATTTTAAACATCTCCAGCATGTTCTAGGCACTCTATTAAAAATGGCCTGCAGATTCCTGTACACACTTTTAAAGTTGTCTTGTCTTGAAATGGAAGTTTACATAATGCAAGAAAATACTGTTCTAGTTTACATCTATGTGGTCCACTGAAGCTTAATAGCACAGAAGAGTGGGGCCCATACATATCTTCAAAACAAGAATATAATGTGGAAGGGAATGCAGTAAGTATGGTAATTGTAAATAATAATCTTAGAGATGAACAAAACATATCTGTATACAGTACTATGCTTATAGATGCCACAGCAGCTTTTTCTTGTCTTTGTTGCTGTATGGCATACATCCAGATATCTGCTGTGTTAACATTTGCTCCTGGGAGGAGATGAAGAAGAAGGGGTCCATAAGGTTTCCATTGGCCTAGATAACAGAAACATCTGCTGGATTCATGAACAGCTTGCTGACCTAAATCAGCAGGGAGATTTGCAGCTCATCAGCTCTGCCATATCAGCAGATAGATAGAGCGCAGATAGGCCATAGAGATAAACAAGAAAAGCCAATAAAATAATGTAATGTGACAAAGTTCCTCCTCTATCTTGGTGGGTCCTGCGCTTATTGGCGGATTTTCTTGCCTCAGAGATTCACCACGTGCGTTGGGGAACAGCCCAGAGACCTTCCCTTCTGGAAGAACCCACAGACCAGGTCAATTGGGAGGTTTGGGGGGAAACCCGGGCCCGCCCTCTACTCTGGGTTCCAGCCCAGGGCCCTGTGGACTGCAGCTGTCTATAGTGCCTCCTGTGACAGCTGCATGACAGCTACAACTCCCTGGGCTACTTCCCCATGGCCTCCTCCAAACACCTTCCTTATTCTCACCACAGGACCTTCCTCCTGGTGTCTGATAACGCTTGTGCTCCTCAGTCCCACAGCACGCCTGCCCGCCCACCCTCACCTCCTTGTGCCTCTTGCTCCCAGCTCCTCACACTCACACCACAAACTGAAGTGAGCTCCTTTTTAAAAGCCAGGTGCCCTGATAGCCTGCCTTAATTGATTCTAGAACCTTCTTCTTAATTGGCTCCAGGTGTCCTAATTAGCCTGCCTGCCTTAACTGGTTCTAGCAGGTTCCTGATTACTCTAGTGCAGCCCTTGCTCTGGTCCCTCACGGAACAGAAAACTACTCATCCAGTGACCAGTATATTTGCCCTCTACCAGACTCCTGTAACCCACTGGTCTGGGTCTGTCACAGTAAGTATTTTATATCAAAATTGACCACATTCAAATATTTAATTATCTGTAAGTAAATTATCTGAAGATGTTGTCATGGTTATTTTTAGTAAAAGTCACGGACACAAAATTTCACAGGAACTCTGGCCTGCCCATGACTTTTACTAAAAATAATAGGGAGGGAGAAAAATGATACCTGGATTCTCATTGGGCTGGGGCTGTCCATTCCTCCCCCACCCCATCTGCCACAGTTATGGGGCACAGGCCAGACTCCAGACCCTACTGAAGCCATGGGGCAGGGTCACAGCTGCGGGGGTGGGAGAAGGGGGTGGCCCCTTCTCCAGTCAAAGCCGTGAGTCTGGGACGTATAACTCCTGCTCCGCCCCAGCACTGACCGCTGAAGCTAGAGTCAGGGAGGGCTGCTAAAGTCACAGAGCCTGTAACATCACTGATCTCCATGAATAAATCATATCCTTATCTAAAACTACATGTAAATGACACTAATTAGGGCCTATCAGTAATTGATCAATACACAAAGCTCAAGTTGACTTAGGGAACAGTGTTCTGTGCATGAAAGAATGGCAGGATATAACCTTAACTGTCAGTTACAGGAGTAGAGACAGAGATGGTTGTTTAGTGCTAATGGAAGCAAGCCAGCTAGGTCCCCCAAATATTCATTTTAATGAAAATTATAAAATCTGCACAGTTGGTTTACTCAAACTTGTAGACCCACAAAGAGGCCTTCTCAGTCTCTCTTAGAAATGCATAATATTCTATTGGTGGTTGGGACAGCATTTGCTCTGCATAATGCAGGATAACATTTGAGAGCAATTGTCCAAGTGATGAGAATAAGGGGCCCCATCCTGAACTGATGCAAATTGTCTTAGTTCTGTAACTTTATTTTAATGGAGCTATGAAAACTTACAACAGTTGAGGATCTGGCCCCATGGATTTAGTAGCATTTGGCCATTAGTTGAAACTATATCGCCACAAGATTCCCAGAGTGAAATCCCTTATTCTGGTTTACTTGTATAACATTTACAGAAAATATCAAGTTCTGAGTTAAATTACCAGTTGTTTCATTCAGCAACTTCTATTTGCTTAAACAGAGCAATGTTTCAGTAGATCTAGTTTGGCACTACAAAAGACTTTGAACATCAAAGAAAGTAAACATTGACATGATGGGTGAAATCACCAGAAATGAAATCTTTGTGAATGAACAAATGATCAAAAGTGGAAAACACATCTTATTAACCACTGTGGCTTTTGCTCTTTGAAAAACAGAAATGGTTCCTTTAGGGAATGTTCTGAGTTGACTCGGCTATAGCTACATGTTGATCAACTCAAAGTCATTGAGGTGTTGCTTGTTTAGTTGAAAACCATCTGCAAGTATCAGGCTCCTCATCTACTAGGATTGTGATTTCCATTTTTCCCCTCTCCTTTTCCAATGAAGAATATTTGTTCTTACCAGAGTTTATTTGAAGGCTTTAAAAAAAAAAAAAAAATTGACTCAAATATGCAAAACCTAATTACATAACTTAAGGATATAGATCTCACTACATAGTCATAATTTAGCTAAACATTACAATTATCTTCCCTTAGGTAACAGAATATTTCACTGAGAAACATGTTTGATAATCATATGAGAGAATGACATTTTGATACAGCTTCCAACCTTTATGATTACAACTTAACAGTTTTCCTCTTTCTACTCTCTCCTTCCTTGCACTGGCTACAAAAAGAATGAAAAATTAGTTAAGACGAGACCTAGATGGTGATCAGATAGGAGAAAGGAACTAAGATACATGGTGAGGTGTTAATAGGGGGGTTCTTTCAGATTCTTATATTGAATTAGTATTAAAGAGATCAATCAAAAATGTGTGAGAAAATGTTTGGGCCTAAAGAAGTTTACATATGATTTGATGTCACTCAGTAAACTCAGAAGATTGAAGGGATGGTGAAGTCCAATTAGCAAGGAAAGAACACTATTGATTTTAATTGTGTCTCTTAAAGAAAGATCCTTTCACGTCCAACCCTAGAACACAGAGAGCAGAATCAAGATCAGTATTTAAATATACTTTTCTCTTGTTCTGCTTTAGATAAGGAGAGTCTGAATTGGGGGAAAGGGAAATTGGCTTTCATTGAACTATCACAAGATTCTCTCTTCACGCATTTTGAAATATATACCATATGCAGAGGTGAAAGTAAGCTGGTACGCCCCAGTACGGTGTACCGGCAGGAGCCGGTATGGCGTACCGGGGCGGCCCGGCTTCCCCAGGTGGCAATTTAAAGGACCTGGGGCTCCCAGCAGCAGCTGGAGCCCCAGGCCCTTTAAATTGCCACCAGCGCCCCGCTGCTGGAGCCCTGGGGTAGCAGCAGCGGGGCTCCGGGGGTTATTTAAAGGCAGGGCTGGCTCCAGCGTTTTTGCCGCTCCAAGTGGCAAAAAAAAAAAAGCTGTGAAGGACCCACCACCAAATTGCCACCCCTTTCCATAGGCCGCAGGCGGCTATTTAAAGGGCTGTGGCGGTACAGGCAGGGGAGCCCCGGGCCCTTTAAACAGCCCCTGGAGACCCGCTGCCAGAGTCCTGGGGTAGTAGCGGCAGCTGAGGGCTCCGGACGCAGTTTAAAGGGCCCGGGGCGGTAGCAGCGGCCAAGCCCTGGCCCCTTTAAGCTGCTGCCGGAGCCCCCGGCTGCCGTTGCTTCCCCGGTGGGGGAGAGGGAGGGCACTTACCAGTACAGGGTGGGCCGGGGCTGGCTCTGACCCCCCCCCATCCACTCCCCTTCTGCAGGCCAGAGCTGGCCCCAATCCAGTCGTGTACCAGTAAGTCCCTATTTCTGCTTTCACCTCTGACCATATGAAATTACTTGAATATATTCCGAATACCTACAAAACCACTTGGATACTCTTTATAGTCTGGGATGGGATGGTGTAATGTGTGGTTAGCACACATTTCTTCTTCTTCTTTTTTTTCTTCCCCTGTTTATTGTCTAATGGTAAGAACAAATTCCTGCAGTATGCATAAAGGAAGATTTAAAGAATCGATGAGCTTCTGCACTGGTGTACGTAACTAGAGCTAAGTAGTTCAATGAGTAACATCAATTTGTAAAAAGTCAGTTTTGTTAGGCTTAAAGAGCAAACTTGGTGATCTGATTCAGAAAGTCTGCAAAAATAATTCATTTGCAGGCAATGATACATATACTGGTATCTGTCAAACCTTCCAGAACAAAGCTCTGCAAAATGTGCATGCCTATACTTATCTTTTTAACCTTGGGCTGAATAAAGCATTACTGAAACATACGCATTCCACAGAGTAGCAATTTGACCCAACTGCCTTTTCTTCCATTTTAAAGGGGTGGGGGGTGTGCGCGCGTGGGGGAGAATCTCATTATCCTAGACTAAGCCCTGCATCTTTACTCTGCGTCCTGAAGTATCGGGCCAACTGTCTATCACTTCTTTAAAAAAAAAAATACTTTCTCCAGCTTGACATCTCAATTTAGGACATAGTTAAGTGATTGAGTCTTCTTGTGAATCTGTCTTGGAATGTGGTCATAGGTTCCTGTTCACTCAGCTAGCTGCCTTTCAAGTGTTCTTCATGTTGGAAGGGGAAATAGTCACCTCTAGGTATTGATTATTGACCCTTCAAATGGCATTACAGAAAGATAGTGTTTTTTATGAACACAAAATAATTAACTTTCTGGGCATTATTGAAGTTCCATTTCAGTACTATCTCCTTTCTTTCTGGCAGTTCCCTCAAAGGAAGACATCTTTCACCCTTAAACTCTTTCACTTGTACCATAATATGACTGCTTATTTTTTTCTTTGTTCTGCACACCTGATTCTAGGTGGAATATATTTGAAGAAGGGATTGCTAGTATGTGCAAACACTGCGTTGCTTCATGCTGCCTAGTTAATTTTCTCATATTTTCTTCATTGCCACTGAGTGAGTTTGTTTGTTTGTTTTTGTTTTTTGCCAGAATAAAAAAAGTCTGTATTGAGGTCCATGTTGATCTTAGTTTAAGTTCCAGTTTTTTAAATAATTTGTTAAAGAAAATATAAAATGGTGCCAGGGATGTGTGCTGCTTAGAAACAATTATAGTTTGCATTCAATACAAATAACCATCCAAAGCTTTGGATGAATATCTATTCTTTCTGAACATTTTGAGTCTACAAAACTAGGAAAAAAAGGTCACATTGTGAGCATTCAGGCATTCCACACGATGTTTCCAAATCAGAATGTACAATAATTTCTATGTTTTTCAAATGAATGATAGACTTTTATAGGATAGGCTGCTGGACCACTCTGTCACACTGCAAAACCTTTGATTATCTGTGCAATATCAGGAGAGATCAGGACAGATGAAAATGAGTGAGTATTGGGCACTGCATGATGTTGAACTATATCTCATTTAGATCTTCCAGTGCAAATTATCCAACCTACCTGATTTAGGCTTTTTTTCTGTAGTGTTTAATTGAGGACTTAGCAGTATGGTTTGTAAATATTGCATACAGCTAGTGTAAATATTTTTAAATGATCATAAACACTTTGGAGTTCTCCTTTTTTTGTCTTTTTAACACATCTGTGCCATAACTGTTAGTTAAAACCAAAAAATAAAATAAAGCCAACCCCCAAAATATCCAGCAGAAAACCAAAAACGAAGTATCTTAAGTATTTGACAGATTCAGTCTCACATTTTAATTTCTAACATTTACTATTAAATATTTTAAAGCAGTACTTGTATAAAGAAGACCTTTACCCATACTCTGCTAACAAAAAGGTACCCAAAGTACTACTACTTTACCAAGACCGAGTTACAGACAGTCCATTTTCAGCTTCAATTGTCCATTTGTCCACTACTCTGTCTCTCTATCCTCAAGCCTTATGGAAGATTCTGTTGTGTAACTTAAGAAAGCAGAACCACAGAGCTTTAAAATTCTTCCATTTGCTTTAAAATGAATACATTCAGCACTCTATTTCCACCAGTCATAGCGAATAGATTGTCTCCCTTGTCTTTAATATATAGTGGGATATTCTTGTCCAAGAAAGCAGCCACATACTTAACTAGTTTAAATTGCCATAGCTGCACTGAAGTCAATGGAGCTACGCTGATTTACATCATCTAAGGTTCTAGCAAAACATTTTAGAAGCATTTGCATTTTAACATTTGATATTTCTGTACCACGTGTTTCTATGTTTACTTCACGTGGGGAGAACTGAATTCTTTTCATGCCGGTATTTGGTAATGGTTGTTATTCTCATGCCAGACTGTCTCTATTTTGGGATAGAAGCAAATGATATGTTCTAAATTTGCACAGACTGCTGCAGAGGATTTGATGGGATTTGTGTGTGTGTGTGGTTTGTTTTTTTTTCTTTTCTTCCTATCTTAGGTACTTAAATGATAGCTACTGTAGTATCTAAGTGCCTCACAGTCTCTAATGCATTTGTTCTCACAATACTCTGTGAAGTAGAGATGTGCTATTACCCCCCATTTACAGATGGGGATCTGAAACACACTGCAACTAAGTTAAATTGCCCAGGGTCACACAAGAAGTGTGTTGTGGATCAAAGAATTGATCCTAGGTGTCTCAAGTTTCAGGCAGGCACTCTAATCATTGGACCATCCTTCCTTTTATGGAAAGTAGGAAGTTCAGTTCTGTTGGTTGATGGTGTGGTGGAGAGGACAAACCATGGTTTAATTTGTTTTTTGGTTTGGTAACTTATATTGTGTACCCCGAATTATGGATAGGTGCCACTTTTTATTCTTTTTTTAGAAATCCAAAGAAATAAAATAAAAATAAATTATCTTCCCCACTGCAGTTTTTCCAGCACTACATATGAGACAATAATTTTATGACCCATAATCTGGGAGTAGTATAAAGGAATCGATATAAGAATTTATGCTAAATTCCCATCAAATTACAGGCAATAACACTCTTCTTGGGTATATTTTCAGTCCTTTTTTTTTCACTTTTTCTCATTTGCTTTTATAGCTTAGTTTAAATAAAATTGTGTACACTTTTTAAATTTAAGCTCTTTTCTCCAAGAATATAGAGTTGAAATAGATTCTAACTCAGTTATGTCTTGAGTTGGTGGCCTTATTGTTTTCTGTTGGTGGTCTTGTTGTTTCCTGTTGCAAAATTATGCAGCTACAAATATAGGCTCAAGGGGAAGTTACAAAGACACCTTCCATGTCTATTTTATACATAAATTCCTCACTCTGAAATTAGTTACTATAAATGTATACTGTTGTCCATTGGACTAGTTTAGCAATTAGGCCTTCCAGGAAAAAAAATCCTAGAATGTTACCCCAAGAACTGAGCAATTTTTTTTATTTCCAGTATCCCTTTTAGGTTCTGTAGTTTAAGAAGTGAATCCTGCAATATTCTTAACTCCTAATTTTCTTTGCAGTGGCTCTATTAATGGAAAAAATAGTAGTGAGAGAGCAGACACTTTTGACTTGTTCTCCTTTTTCTTTAGTTAGGGATATCAAGACATTCATGCTGCAGATTAAGTATGAGGTATTTGTTTTCCAAATGTGGGACTAAATTGATACAATTCAAAACAGCCAATTAGGAAAGGCCACTCAACCCAGTTAAGGGATTTCTCTGCTTCTAGAGTTAAAGCAAATTCCTTTTTCTTTGACCAAGGTGCATGGATGCAATTTAATGTGCATTCTAGATTGTCTGAGGGCTGCCTTCCATGGGGAAAAAAGTTTTGGGTCTTTTATGTATCAGTTGTTGAATTGTAGTCTATAGTCTGGTTGTCATTATTGTATCATAAATTTGTAATATCTTTGTTTAGAAGTGAAATCAGATACTAGGACCAACACTCATTTCTGCATCTCTCCTCTTCATGTGTCAGTATGCTGATTACCATGCTGCATAGCTTGCAGGGTTCTAGCTTTCTCTTGTACTTTTGGTATAAACCCTACACAACAAAAGCATTAATTCCTGCTAGAAAATTGAAAAACTAAAAAGTAATATAGTAATCCGATCCTGAACTTTTGCCCATGTTTAGGCTATTTATAGTCATCTACATTTCAGATCAGGATATAATTTCTGCTAACCTAATTGCAACATCTTGTGATGTTTTCTCAAAATAAAGCTTTATATCTCTGGAGAGATTTACATGTTGAGAGATTATATATACATAAAGTAATCCTGAAAAACTGATTAAATACGTTTTAGATTGTTCATCATACCCCGATTGTTTTTAATTTCTTTTGAGTTGTCTTTCTAAGAAAAAAAGCCAAAACTAATTTACACTCATGCTCATTGTCAGATAAGCACTGCATCATTTGAAATGGGAAGTTGTCTCCCTCTCCTCACCATTAAAATAATGACCATGCTTTGCATTTGCCTTTTAGAGGACTGACACTTTTTAAAGTCTTATCCAAATCCTACTGAAATCAATATGAAGACTGCCATTGACTTTAATGGATTTGAATCAAATCTTTACTTTTGTATCTGCCTCACCAAGACTTGCATTTTCTCACACCTATGCCTATTGGTTTTGGCTGAAACTGGAAGTAATGAAATAATGTGAGGAGATTCAAGTTAGGAAGGATGGTAAAATGAAAAAGAGTGTTTTATGGTTCAAGCACACGACTGAGTAGAAGAAATCCGTTCTAGTTTCAGCTCTGCTACAGGCTTCCTGTGTGACCTTTAGTGAGTCATTTAACTTCTCTTTTTATCATGATTTCCACATAAGAAAAATGGTTATAAAATGTACATACCTCACAGGGATGTTGGGAAGCTAGACGCATTGTAATATGTAAAGCCAATGTGCCAGCAAATTGCTTATGCACTCTACTCACCTGATGTCCCCCACAGTTAGCATACCCTCTTTCCCACATCTACTGCAGAGATTTTCAGGATTCATCAACGAACTGTCATATGA
Source organism: Chrysemys picta bellii (assembly GCF_011386835.1). Taxonomy (NCBI): domain Eukaryota; kingdom Metazoa; phylum Chordata; order Testudines; family Emydidae; genus Chrysemys; species Chrysemys picta. The sequence goes on along the minus strand of NC_088791.1, from coordinate 172,126,800 downwards.
AAAGCATAGACAAAAAGACTAATATGCTGACGGTATAAAATCATGTGAATATATCACCAAGAGTACAAAGGTTTCTTACAGGAATACACCACTGCAGTGACAAAAGCAAAGAGAACCTTATTTTCCGCTGCCTTTGCAATCCCCAAATCAAGGCCAGCAGAGACCCACTCACATTCACGGCATAGTGAACCAGCTAATCAGCCCAGACTGTGTACCACAAGCCTCCAACTCATGCACTGACCTCTGTGAAGAGCTCGAGGCAGAACTCTGAACTAGACTGTATGGTATTAACCACTTCACCAGTCCTGAAGAAATTTGTCCACGTCACATACTAACATACCATGAGTTCTAGAAGCCCTTAGAAACACTTGAGACATCACCTCTGAAAAAAATCTATGCTTCTGCTGTCTGGTAAAGGCCTAAGGAAAACAATAGTGATCACTGCTAATGGAAATTATCAGCTCCTTCTTTAGAGAAACAAACCTGTGAACTCCATTGAAAAATGCAATAGGTCCCCCCCACACACACTTGCACCACCCACAGCATCACAAAAGCAACCCACAACACAAGAAATTTCTCTAACTATTCTCCCATCTCTACACCTAGGTAAAATCACTGAGGTAGATAGTGACAACCAAGCTCCAAAAACATGTAATAGATCGGCTTAAGACTAAGGTGCAGCACAAGGACAGCCCTAGTAGCACTAAAGGGCCTCTAACTGGATAAGAGAAGTATCTGTGGAGGAATTATGTTTGGATGAGAAAAAAGAAATACACCACATAGATTAGCAAATCTTTCCTAACATCAAGGAAAGAATAGACGTGATACACAGAGGCTAAACTGAAGTATTCTGGTATCTCAGTGTTTTTCAACTTGTGTATTTCTGTGTTCCATCTTACCAGCAGGAAGTACTGCAATCTGAGGAGAGAAATTGGGAACACATACATCTGTCTAATCAAAATAATGTTCTGCATGTACACAGTACAGAACATCTGGTGATCCCAAAGCATTTTGTAAGATGAATAATTATCAATATTCCTTTTTGTAGATCATGTAAGAAGGTACAGAGAGGTAAAATTACTTGCCTGAAGTCATGTAGTAAGTCAAAGGGTGAGTTTGGAATATATATCTAGTCTCCAAAGTCTCAGGCCTGGAGTAATTCCACAGGACTACTCTTTTGCCCCCTAAAAGAGAGGACTTCAACAGTACTGTTGTAATTTGCTGCTAGCTTCTCTGGGTTACAAAAACTACTTTTATCTAGAAGAAGACTTCTTTAGGATTTAGTACTCGTTTAGATAATTAACGGCTCAATCCTGCAAGATGCGTAGCACTATGGCCCCAATCCATGCTTAATTTTAAGTACTGCTGACTTTAATGGAACTGTTCAGATGCCTAAAATTAATCACATGTTTAAGTGCTTTGCTGTATCAGGGCCAGCATGCTCAACATCTTGCAGGATTGATCCCTCCATGAACACAGTATATGAAACTTTCTTATGGTAGTTAAGGTCTTGAGCAATTTTTCTAGAACAGTTGCTTGTAGAGCACTTGTTTAAACTATTTTTCCTGTTCTTTTTCCAATGTGCCTGATGGATTTCACTGCAGTCCTCTCTGGAACCAGCTACTTGTGTTAATGGTATTAAAGTAGTTCAAACTTACTTATTCTGTATGCAAAAATGTTTTAGCCTATACAGCTACTGAGCCAGAACTTGTGCACTAGAAGGTTATTTGTTTGGAAAGCCTACTGTAATTTAGTCGAAGTAATAGTATGCCGTGTGTGCCTTTCTGGATTTTTAAAACTTGAATTTAAGCAATAAGAATTGCTGTGAGGTTCCTTGAAACATTGGGATTGGAAAGGGGAGAAGTGATGGAAAAATGACAAGTTTTCTAATTTTTTCTTCATTGTGATTTTTCATTCAGTGGGTATTCTTAATGTAGGTGTTTCAAGAAATGTCAAATACAGTGGGTGTTTGTTTGCAGTGGTTAAACTAGTTATAATATTTCCAATATTCCCTATATTCTACTTACCATAAATATTCCATCCCATTAAATATAAAGGTGTTTTTTTTTTCCAGGTTACTCTGTATAATTTAGTGTATAAAAGTGATGGCTGACACAGAATGTACAGTTTTTGCTCCAATAATGTTTGCTCAAATTTCATATTTTGATGACCACTCTTTCATCCTATGTTTCCTTCAGCTACTGTAGTCTCATGCCAAGGAAACATTTTTGTTTTAATAGAGGAATTAAAACTGTGTTGAGTTCATTTGATTTTATTTATTGAGATGACTTTTCCTGCAACTGCTGTTAATTTATTTTGTTCAGAATACAAAAATTTAGGCAATAAAGTATTTTAATGTAAATTGAGTGTGAAGGATGCTGCTTCTGTTTTTTCTACAGCAGCAGAAAGCTTACTCAGTGATCTCCAGTTTATTCCAACCCAGAACTGGATGGTCTACGTGTAGTTGTGAGAGGCTAGTTAGTCTTCAAGGTTTTTGGCACTTTTTCCGAGACTGCCAACAAGGCTGCCAGCTGCGGTAATGTTTTTTGTGGGTGCCTGCCTCGCAGGAACTGGAGTAACATAACCAAACTTATTTTGCATAAGCTACTGCACAGCCATCAAAACTTGCCCTGGATTCTGTCTTGTCACTATAACCAAGTCAAACAATAGTGTGTATCTATCATTTATTCATGGTTTCTTTGCATAGTTGCATAATTGCACTTGTTTTTAATCATTTTTGCCTTCTGTATAGGCTAAACCCCAACCCCTTGTTTATTTGGGCAGAGTTCTATGAGTGCCACTAAAATATAATACTTATCTTAAAGTTTTATGCCAGATCTGTGGGCATTTGGTATAACTACTGGTATATTGACAGTTAATATGTTTGATATAATAGTATGACATAAGCGTGAACTTGCCTATTTGTTACATAGGACTGTAAGGATATTTTCCACTTCAGGTTTTTCATACTCTTCAGTGCCTAGCTACGTGTTGTACTTCTCCATTATAAGAATCTTTATGCCAGTGGTTCTAGCAGAACAAGTAGTATATTTTACTTGTAAGCTTTCCCCACATACACATTAAAAACTGTAACTCCTGTTTTTGTTACAGTTCCTCTTTGTGTCTTCTTTGTCCATTATATAACAAAGTATGCGCTGATTTCACAAAATTGCTCTTTATAATAAATATGTAACTGGGAGTGTGTATAAGAGGTATTTTGGACAGCTTTTTTTCAGCAAATTCTTAATGTGCTCTATAACATTTTGGGATAAAATCACACTAGAGATGTGAAAGGACTATTGCATCAAGTCTATCCCCAAACATCTTCAGGTGATACTTCCTTACACCACACTTGTTCTTAAACAAAAGGCCAAAACTGGCAAACAAAAGCATCAAGAAAATTACCCCCCCCCCCAAAATTGTAAGCTACCCTATCTTTCTGGCTTTAAAAAAAAATTCTCTGTTGATTTCAAAAGAGAGTTTCATAGGGGGTGTTTGTGTTGTTGTTGTTTTTATATATATTTTCAGCTTTTAGCAGATGTTATAAATAGTCTTGGTTTTTAGGTACATTTAACCATGTTCTTCATAATAAGAACCATATATAATATATTGAAGCATCTGTGGACATGGTTTTCAGTTTGTGTGTCCGAATAGGGAGGGATAAGGATTGTAGGATACTTCCTAGAAGATAATGAATATTAAATAATCTGCAGCTCTTAAATTTAACCTGGCTATCTCTCTGATACAGAGAACATATTTTTGATATATCTTTTTTCCGCCCTTTGGTAAGACTATTACATCAAATTCAGACTGTGCAGGCTGTGAGAAGTTAATGTAATAAATTCTGTTCTATAACTTTCATGTAATCGGGATTTTTTGTTTTTATTTTCTTTTAATCCCCTTCAGGCAGCCAAGGGCAATTTCCACTCACACAGAATGTTACAGTTGTTGAAGGGGGAACAGCAAATTTGACCTGCAGGGTTGATCAAAATGATAACACCTCCCTCCAGTGGTCAAATCCAGCTCAACAGACTCTGTACTTCGATGACAAGAAAGGTGAATATATTTTCTTTAATAATTTTGAAATATTTCATGGTAATAAATATCTTAAATGAGACAGATCATTCATTTATTCCAAAACTGTTTTAAAATGTAACTGTATTTATGTTAAATATTAAATATTTCTGTTTGCTAGGCATAAACTCTAAAGAGCACAGAGTTTTGTTAGTCTCTAAGGTGCCACGAGTACTCCTGTTCTTTTTTCTAAAGAGTACTTAACTTATAATTTTTGATTAAATATACAGAGTTTGTTTCTAACTCTCTCTTTGATTGAAGTTATTATTGTAATGTATATCTTGATTTCTTACATGATTTTCATTGCCTACATTAAGAGGTTGGAGGAAAAGAACAACGTTTTTCATGATTATTGCAAGCTGAACTGGAAATCCTTGTTTAGATGTATTTCAAAGGGCGGGTTAAGGAGGGCTGTGTGCAGAGGGGATGTAGTAGCCTGAAAGCACCATATCTTGTCTATGGTAGTTAGTGGTGGAAGGATAGCTAGTATTCGGCTCAAATTTATTGGGTTTTGTTTGTTTGTTTGTTTTTGTTTTTAAACAATTAGTGTGCAGTTACCATCAAATGGTTATTCAGCCAAACAACTAATTAGTTCACTTTTATATTTACTGCCTGAGCTTTACTAATTACATGATCCATAGGTTGTGGTGGTGGTCTACCCAGATGAAAAAAATTGGAACAATTTCTATTCCTTTTCATAAGACAAATATTGCTTATTTAATAGGGTTTGCAGCCAAGATTTGTGCATCTACCTGACCTGAATAAGCCAAGAAATGCGATAAAATGTTAACAAGGGAATGCCCTTCGATTTCATACATAAAAACATTTGAGAATTAACAGAGCTAAATTTCGTAAAATCTCTATTTGGCTTCAGAACTGCAATAACCTTGATGTTGGCTCCAGCAGTAGCGAAGCTTGATCGAGTTTATATTTAATCCTTCAGTGAGGACTCGGTTCTGCAAGATGCTGAGCACTCTGGCCCATGTCCAGCAAATGGGAGTACTTAGGAGCTTAAAGTTAAGTACTGATTAAGTGTTTTGCTGTATGATTGCAAAGGTGCTTAGCATCTTGCGGGATCAAGGTTGAAGAGCAGGTTTTGGGTGGATCTGTGTACTTGATTAAAAGCAGATTTGAAAAGCAGTTGTATTATATCTACAAAACCTGCAATCAAAATATTTTCAAACTGAATAAGTTTCATTGCTACTAATATAATAGGCAAAACAGAATCTAATTAAGATACTGAAATGGTTCCTTTTTCCTTTGTGTAACTATTTTTTAATGTGTAATCATTGGATTTGCAATTTCCTTTGAGTCTCAAGTATGTTTTGAATGTTGGATTAAAGATACATAATGAAGGGTTTGCCGTGTGTTAATATTCCTAAAACCCAATCCTGCAACCCTTACTCATGTGAGTAATCCCACTGATTTTGTGTAAGTAAGGAATACCTGCATTAGTAAAAGTAGTGGGTTTGAGCTCTTTTGTAGGCGAAACCCAATATCTAGAACTTCTATACATTTAATGACATTTTAAAAGAAGTGCAGCAGTAACATTTGAGTGGTTTGTTGCATAGTAAGTATTTGTGAGCAATTTATATTCTCTACAGAAGACACAGTAGGTTAAAGAAAACTTAAAGAACTGCAGTTTTCATTGAACTTTAAACTCTGTCCTTAGACTCTGAGGAATATGTGCAGATTTATTTGCAGAGGAATTACTGTGCATCTGTTACACAGGAAAACTGCTAAAATGATCCAGAAGTATGCCTGGTCCTTAAAGCATGCATATTCGATTATTTTACATTTATAAGGCATTGCATCCTGTTCATGTGATGATCCCATTCTTGACTATACTGCTGGGGGAAGTGAGCAGCAGGATAAAATGCCGTGCAGAAGTCATTGCCACTCTCTCCCCACTTCTTCCAACTCAAATAATGGTTTCACAGCTTTAATCAACAGCTCTGTCTGTGTGCTTCCACTTATACCTAAAGGAAAGATGTCTTCCTTTTGGGTCTTGTATTGCTAGGCTGGAACACTAGCTCTGAAAACTTAGAAGGGTATCCCTCAGAGACTGCATTAAGTCCATCCTGAGGCCAGTGTTGAAGTAGAAGTCTGACTCCGAGCCCTCTCTTCTTATAGGCACTTCATTTGTGTCCATTTAGGCACGGAGAGCTTACTCTTAGGTGCAGTAGCTCGGCTTCATCCATTGATTCCAGTGCCCAGACATTCAGAGTTCTCCACTGGTTTTGGCCCTAGCTGCATGACACATCTCTCTCCCTTCATAGCTATGTAAACCTCCTGGTACAGTTGGTGTTTATCAGACCCATAAAATCAGTGAAAAAGAATAGGTGGAGACAGACAAACAACTCTTATAGGAGTTGGATCTATGAAGCTCACTCCCACAGGAGATCAGAATGACCACAGACCCCTCCACATTCAGAATTAAATTAAAAATAATACATGCCCTTGACTTAACATTCCATCAATAAATTATGCACCATCACGCCCCACACACCCACAAACTCATCAAGCTATTTCTTCTGTTGGTTGGGAGGAAGAGAGAAAGTGCCATTGTTATTTCTATTTTTAAATACTTGGAAGATGCTCAGGTACTTCCATAGATGGGAGCCAGATGAGTATCAAATACATGGCTGGTGTGTACAGCAGCAGGAGAGTAAGCTGACGTAAACAGTATGCAATAGAAGCAGAAAAGTTCCCCGTGGATGAGGAGGTCTGAAATGCCCTCTCGACGATGCTGTTCTTCATGAAGGCCCTAATGTTTGCAAAAACTAGAACTACAAGATGGGGGTACAGAGGGACCTAGAGCCAGGCTCTGACCCAAAGACAATTTCTGATGATAAAAAAGACATGTTTAATGTAGATATAGTCTATTTTTGTGAACTAAATCAGTGAGGTATTTGAGAAGAAGCATTACCTACTTGGTTACGACAATGGGACTGGATGAGAGGAGATGGTAACATTATTGGATTCACCTAATGGTACTATTATTCAGGGCTTGTGTAAATGAACACTTAGGTAAGGTGACCAGACAGCAAATGTGAAAAATCAGGACAGGAGGTGAAGTGTAATAGGAGCCTATATAAGAAAAAGACCCCAAAATCGGTGCTGTCCCTATAATATCGGGACATCTGGTCACCCTAGTTTGTGGCAAGCTGGGGTGACTCTACCCCACATTACTGTGTTGCTCACTAAGTAATGATGTGGGTTCCACTGACACGCTAAATGTTCCCTAATGTGCTTTAATCTACTCCCATTTCAAAGTGTGATAGTCAAAACTGACTGAGAAATGTTTAGTGCACGACAGCTGGGTCCACCTGGAGAGTTAGTGTGTGGCAGGCTAGCATGGAGTAGATTTACACACGAGCTTTCAGCAAAATAAGTGGTCATATAGACAAGCACGGGGAGGCTTCCAAACTTTGTGACTGAATAAGCAGGCAGTTTGATCTCAAAGAAATGCTGATAATTAGTTTTCATGCAGTTGTCTCTTCAAATCTGAACGTATCATTAAAGTTGGTCTTCTCTGCTCGAGTCTCTCTCATTCTAGAATAATTTAGATGTGGTGCTACTGCCTACATGCTATATGCCTATAAACAAAACATGGAAAAACATTAGAGACTGGGATTCTGTTTTTAACTTGACTTGTCCTTGTACCTCACTTTCCTGTGTCTTTGGTCAAGTCACATAACAGATGTCTTCATTTTTCAATTAGAAAAATGGGACTAATAATGGATATCTTCCTCGCATGGGTTTTGTGAGATGTAAATAACTCGTGTTGGTAAAATTGTCCAATATTTTTGGTTAGAGGGTTCAGTAAAAAGTCACATTATTATTTACTCATTTATGAATTATAACCTATTCATTGTTTGCAACCAGAACACCAAAGATATTAATCACATTTTCCTTTCACGTCATAGATGCATATCAAAACTTAACCCACACCTGAAATTACTCTAAAGTAAAAGCAAATACTGTCCATTAATATCAATTGCATATATATATAGTTGACGCGCAGGAAGGTTTTTGTGTACAAGGATGCTTTAAACTCAACTGATTTAAATATTTATGAATAAAATTAGTTACACAAGTAATATTTTAGCTTGAGAAATGTTTGATGGTGTGCCTATATAAAATTAAAAGGAATAGAAAATTATGAATAGATTTTTCTTTCAGGAAAAACAATGACCTACTTTAATCTGTTTAATGTATGTGCATGAATATATCAGGTTTTTGTTTTTAGAGTCTCATGGCTTGGATTAGATAAAATATTTGTTACAAATTTGAGACTAGAGTGTGATTAACCCAATCTGGATATACAAAGAGTGAAGCGGGGGGGTGGGGGGAGGAGAGATCCAATAAGCCTTTTCCTTCTTTATGTCCTAAAAACTGTAAGACACATCTAGATTAGGAAAACTGATCCACTGCTAGGATGATGGGGAAAGCGGTGGATGTGATATATCTGGTCTTTAGCAAAGGTTTTGATATGGTCTCCCACAGTATTCTTGCCAGCAAGTTAAAGAAGTATGGGCTGGATAAATGGAATATAAAGTGGATAGAAAGCTGGCTAGATTGTCGGGCCCAACAGGTAGTGATCAATGGCTCGATGTCTAGTTGGCAGCCGGTATCAAGCGGAGTGCCCCAGGGGTCAGTCCAGGGTTGCTGGTTTTGTTCAACATCTTCATTAATGATCTGGATGATGGGATGAATTGCACCCTCAGCAAGTTTGCAGATGACACTAAGCTAGCAGGAGAGGTAGATATGTTGAAGGGTAGGGATAGGGTCCAGAGTGATGTAGACAAATTGGAGGATTGGGCCAAAAGAAATCTGATGAAATTCAACAAGGACAAGTGCAGAGTTCTGCACTTAGGAAGGAAGAAGCCCATGTACCACTACAGGCCGGGGACCAACTGGCTAGGCAGCAGTTCTGCAGAAAAGGACATGGAGATTACAGTGGAGGAGAAGCTGGATATGAGTCAGCATTGTGCCCTTGTTGCCAAAAGCCAATGACATATTGGGCTGTATTAGTAGGAGCATTGCCAGCAGATCGAGGGAAGTGATTATTCCCCTCTATTCGGCACTTGTGAGGCCACACCTGGAGTACTGTGTCCAGTTTTGGTCCCCCCACTACAGAAGGGATGTGGACAAATTGGAGAAAGTCCAGCGGAGGGCAACAAAAATGATTAGGGAGCTGGGGCACATGATTTACAAGGAGAGTCTGAGGGAACTGGGGTTATTTAGTCTGCAGAAGAGAAGAATGAGGGGGGATTTGATAGCTGCTTTCAACTACCTGAAGGCGGGTTCCAAAGAAGATGGAGCTCGGCTGTTCTCAGTAGTGGCAGATGACAGAACAAGAAGCAATGGTCTCAAGGTGCAGTGGGGAAGGTCTAGGTTGGATATTAGGAAACACTATTTCTGCAGTGATCTAGAAGCCTACTTTCATCGTCTCCGACTCAAGGAATATTTTCAACGCACCACTGAACAGTGCACTGACCCACAGGAACCTTCCTACCAACACTACAAGAAGAAGAACTCTGCGTGGACTCCTCCTGACGGTCGAAATGACAGACTGGACCTCTACATAGAGTGCTTCCGCAGACGTGCACAGGCTGAAATTGTGGACAAACAACATCACTTGTCCCATAACCTCAGCCGTACAGAACGCAATGCCATCCACAGCCTCGGAAACAACTCTGACATTATGGTCAAAGGGGCTGACAAAAGAGGTGCTGTATTCATAATGAACAGGTCAGATTATGAACAGGAGGCTGCCAGGCAACTCTCCAAGACCACATTCTACAGGCCACTTTTGGTATCCCACTGAGGAATACCAAAAGAAACTACACCATCTGCTCAAGAAATTCCCAGCTACAGTACGGGAACAAATCTACATGGACACACCCCCAGAACCCCGACCAGGGGTATTCTATCTGCCACCCAAGATCCATAAACCTGGAAACCCTGGACGCCCCATCATCTCAGGCATTGGCACTCTTACAGCAGGATTATCTGGCTATTTGGACTCTCTCCTCAGACCCTACGCTGCCAGCACTCCCAGCTATCTTCGAGACTCCACTGACTTCCTGAGGAAACTACAATGCATTGGTGTTCTTCCTGAAAACACCATCCTGGCCACCATGGATGTAGAAGCACTTTACACCAATATTCCACATGAGGGTGGACTACAAGCTGTCAGGAACAGTATCCCTGATGAGGCCACAGCACGCCTGGTGGCTGAGCTTTGTGACTTTGTCCTCACCCACAACCACTTCAGATTTGGGAACAACTTATACCTTCAAGTCAGTGGCACTGATATGGGTACCCGCATGGCCCCACAGTATGCCAACATTTTTATGGCTAACTTAGAACAATGCTTCCTCAGCTCTTGTCCCCTAGTGTCCCTCCTCTACTTGCGCTACATTGATGACATCTTCATCATATGGACCCACGGAAAGGAGGCCCTTGAAGAATTCTACCTGGACTTCAACAATTTCCACTCCACCATCAACCTCAGCCTGGACGAGTCCACACAAGAGATCCACTTCCTGGACACTATAGTGCAAATAAGTGATGGTCACATAAACACCACCCTATACCGGAAACCTACTGACCGCTATACGTACCTACATGCCTCCAGCTTCCATCGAAGACCCATCACACGATCCATTGTCTACAGCCAAGTCCTAAGATACAACCGAATTTGCTCCAACCCCTCAGACAGAGACAAAGGCCTACAAGATCTTTATCAAGCATTTGTAAAACTACAATACCTACCTGGGGAAGTGAGGAAACAGATTGACAGAGCAAGACAGGTACCCAGAAATCACCTACTACAGGACAGGCCCAACAAGGACAATAACAGAACACCACCGGCCATCACATACAGCCCCCAGCTAAAACCTCTCCAGCACATTATCCACGATCTACAACCTATCCTGGAAAATGATCCCTCACTCTCACAGACCTTGGGAGGCAGGCCAGTCCTTGCTTACAGACAACCCCCCAACCTGAAGCAAATACTCACCAGCAACTACACACCACACCACAGAAACACCAACCCAGGAACCAATCCCTGTAGCAAACCTTGTTGCCTACTCTGTCCCCATATCTACTCTGGCGACACCATCAGAGGACCCAACTACATCAGCCACACCATCAAGGGCTCATTCACCTGCACATCTACTAGTGTTATATATGCCATCATGTGCCAGCAATGCCCCTCTGTCATGTACATTGGTCAAACCGGACAGTCCCTCCGCAAAAGAATAAATCGGACATCAGGAATGGTAACATACAAAAGCCAGTAAGTGAACACTTCAATCTCCCTGGTCATTCTATTACAGATTTAGAAGTCACTATTATTGAACAAAAAAACTTCAGAAACAGACTTCAAAGAGAAACAGCAGAACTAAAATTCATTTGCAAATTTTAACACCATTAATCTGGGCTTGAATAGGGACTGGGAGTGGCTGGCTCATTACAGAAGCAGCTTTTCCTCTCCTGGAATTGACACCTCCTCATCTATTATTGGGAGTGGACTACATCCACCCTGATTGAATTGGCCCTTCAACACTGATTCTCCACTTGAGAAGTAACTACCTGCTCTCCATGTGTCAGTATATAATGCCTGCATCTGTAACTTTCACTCCATGCATCTGAAGAAGTGAGGTTTTTACCCATGAAAGCTTATGCACAAATCTGTTAGTCTTTAAGGTACCACCAGACTCTTTGTTATTTCACTAGAGGGGTGGTGAAGCACTGGAATGGCTTACTTAGGGAGGTGGTGGAATCTCCATCCTTAGAGGTTTTTAAGATCCAGCTTGACAAAGCCCTGGCTGGGATGATTTAGTTGGTATTGGTCTGGCTTTGAGCAGGGGATTGGACTAGATGACCTCCTGCGGTCTCTTCCAACCCTGATATTCTACGATTCTATGATCAGGACCAGCTAATTTAAAAAACAACAACAACAACAAAACATAACTTTACCTGTTTTTAAACAGGACTTGTCAGCTAGTGAAATCCATGTTAGTTAAGAGGTGTGAACTAACATGCTTTAAAACATAACCTATTTTCCTAGTTTAGACTTGGCACCATAGTTTCAGGACAGGGAGAGACCAACAGCAGTGGCTGCTCCTTCAGTGCTCTTAGCAGTGCCGGCTCCAGGCACCAGCACAGCAAGCAGGTGCTTGGGGCGGCCAGCTGAAAGGGGCGGTACGTCTGGCCCTTCAGCAGCAATTTGGTGGTGGGTCCCTCAGTCCCTCTCGGAGGGAAGGACCTGCCGCCGAATTGCTGCTGAAGAATGAAGCAGCGGCTGTAGAGCTGCCGCCAAAGTGCCGCTGATCACGGCTTTTTTTTTTTTTTCCTGACGCTTGAGGCGGCAAAAACGCTAGAGCCGGCCCTGGCTCTTAGGCCTTTTCTTCCTAGGGAAACCAAATGTAGATATGGCCAGAGCCATTCTGCTTCTTCCCTTTCCCTACCGCTACTTCCCAGCTCTCCCTTCCTCCAAGCTGTGGCTTAAAAACCACATATAGCCATTTGTTCATTAATTCTTCTTAATCTACCTTAATTTGAAGTGTGAGTGTGAAAATGAATGTAGACAACAGTCTCATTTTACCAATAAGCCCTTGGCTAACTTTTCATTGGACAAAGAGTTGTACAGAACCACTGCAGGTAACAGTTGTTAAAGCTACTAGTACAGCTTCACTTTTGGCTGTAGAAGAGCATTTATTCCAAGAAAATATGAATTCACAGCTCACCATGTGCAAGTTAAAATTCTTAGGAAGCAAATGCAAATTACATGCTGCACATGAACAGATTTTTTCACCTACAAAATTTTCAATTAAAATGAATAATTACCATAGAAACCTCTGTATCACTTTATGCACACAAGTATCCTTAATTATATAGCTGCCTTTCGAAGAAGCACAACAATGCAGAACTGGCAGAAATGTGATTTTTTTTTTTTTTTTTTTTTTTTTTTTAAATGAACATACGTGGGGGGTTTAAAAAAATTATTTTCATCTGTATTTCTTAAAGCAGTGGTTCTCAACCAGGGGTCCGGGACCCCCTGTGGGGCTGCTAGCAGGTTTCAGGGGGGCCGCCAAGCATGGCGGGTATTAGACTCTCTAGGGACCAGGGCAGAAAGCTAAAGCCCCACCGCAAGGGACTGCCGCCCAGGGCCCCACCACCCAAGTCTGAAGCTGAAGTCTGTAGGCAACTTAGCTTTGTGGTGCCCACACTGTGATGTGAGGCCCGAGCAACTGCCCTGCTTCCTACCCCTTAATGTCGGACCTGGCTTTTATATGCAGAAAAACAGGTGTTATGACACAGGTGGGCTGTAGAGTTTTTATTGCATGTTGGGAGCCCTCAGAAAGAAAAAGGTTGAGAACCCCTGTGTTAAACGATGAAAGATGGGAAATAAACAGAGAGGCATAAGGAAAGTGCTGTGCCATAGAAAGATAGAGATGTTTGATAAAAAGATGATTTAACACAGATCCCTCATTTAACTTTCAGCCTTCTTTTTAAAGTCTAATATTTTATACTTATTTTGGTGGGGGTGACGGCTTAAGTAGAGAGGGATCTTGAAACAGATGAAGCCCACATGTACTGTACAACCAAATGATGGCAAGTTGATGCCGAGTTTGTTTGATCTCATCAGTTTAGTAAATGATGCACTCAGATTATTTTAAAAAGGAAGAGACTGGTATCTGGCTAGCATACCTCAGTGTTTTTGTTCAGTCTGCCAAACTAAACTGGAGGAAATATATGCTCTTTACTTTGACAAGGATTTGGCATGACTTGATAATAAAATGTGCACTTCTGTTGACACTGATCATAATTAGTTTGCCATGAACTGACATGCCAAATATTTGACAAGAGTTATGTCTGATGCTAATCATTGTTGGGTACATTCTCTTTTACACTGTCATCAAATAATAGCACTTTGATGCCTTAGTAACACATTAGTGAACAAAATTCAACTTCATGATTATTCATCCTTAGAGGGAGAAGATGTTTCCTTAGGTGACCTTTGTTTATGTCGCATATAACAGTACTTGGCACTTAGGGAGTTATGTATCACCAGAGGATCCCAAAAGTTTTCAAAGATGCTGCTGCATTAAATGTGGTTATGGGTGGGCACTGCACTTGCAGCAGCTCCCGGAAGCATTCTGCAGTGGAGAATGCAGATAGGCACAATGCCACAAGTGAACCTATAGAAACACCCACAGGTATTTCAACTGACATTTGTTTCACTATTGGCTCCCCCTCAGTGGGAGCCTTAATCAGCCTGTGTGGGATGAGGGTAGGCCCAGGACATGTTTGTATTCCAAAAATGATGCCTTTGGAGTATGTAGTCCCATGAAAACATTTCCTACGATTTGTTGTAGGCATGTTAAATAGTATAATTGTCACTCATTACACCCATAACTCAGTGTGGAAAATAAAGTGTGTGTGCGGGGAGGTAGCACAGAAAGATAGACACAAAATAACACCAACAGAAAGTGAAGATACACCAGTGTCCACAGCAGACCACCACCTTGGATTGTGTGGGTTTTATAATTTTTAGTTTATAGAAAGCTACTCTTTTTATTACAGGGGTTTAGGACAATTGGTTTGTTTTTGTTTTTATTTTTCCCGAACCCAGACAATTTTAGCTGTTAACATTTAAATAATGAAGAGTTCAGAGTTGGAAGTTTTCAGTGTGCATTGTAAAGTAGAACTTTGGTTTAGTGATTTTTAGGTCTTTTTTCATAGTTTTAGGATAGTTGTTCACAGGCCTTTGATTAGTTTGAGCTATTTACATAGGTTAGATGGCTTGGTTTCATAGTCACAGTAGTTGCTGACATCTCATGCAGCTTTGTATCAAGAAGCCATTTGTTAACACACTCAGTCTGGACAGTTCTCATTCTTCATTAAGGCACATGGTCAGATGTGTTGGGCTAAATAAGTTTGGCCAAGAATTTCAGAAATGACTAGTCATTTGAGTGCCCGTATTTGAGTGCCCACCTTTCAGACCCCTTAAAGGGGCCTGATTTTCAGAGGGTGTTGCTCAGCACTTTCAGAAACAAGGCTCTTTAATGTTTTTAGCTATAAGGGTCTCCAGTTGAGGCACTGAGCATCATTTGTGCACTGCTTAAAAGATAAGAAGTAAAGCAGAACAGATTTATTAAATATATCTTGGGGAAACATTTTGTTTTGGTAAATGAAATATGTAACAGTATGTATTTTCATTATAATAAATTAATAGAATGACTTCCACTTCTATCATTTATTTTTTCATCGGGATCTGGTGAGAAATACTTGGAAATATTAAGGGAGCAAATAAACATTTTGTAGCAATGGCAGTGAAGTCTAGGAGTTTGCATTATTTTGTGCTGAAGTATGGGTGTTTGCACAAATTAAGACCCCTAGCTCTGCAACTAGCTATATTGAGAATTAAGTTGATTCATTGAAATATGATGAGGTGAAGAAGTGGTTATGGTGATACTGCTAACATTGCTTCTTCATTTAGCTTCATTTTATGTACACTAGTAATTTTTTTTTTCTTTTTGGATGACAATTATCACATGAAACAGTAAATACATGGCTATTTTAATTGTTTGGGGTTTTTTAAAATTCACGTGCCAAACATATGCAATAGATGATATTGTGGATATTGATTGTAAAAAAAAATGTCTTGGCTTTCAGAAAAGTGTAAAGCATTAAACTGAATTCTGAGCTTGCTTTTTTTTTTTATTCAGATGCAACAGAGTAGCCCCTACTCAGCAGATACTGACTCTTGTTTATATGACCTTGGGTAACCCTGGCCCAACTAATGTTGGTAGGGCCAGGAGATAAAGATTGATCAGTTTCCAGAGTTCTTGCATCTTGTACCCTAACTATACAATGTCAGAAGTAAATTAAATCTTGCACAAAAAGAGAAAAAATGAAACCATATTAATTTTTCATTCTGGAAGGAACCATGATAGAGAAGTGGAAGAAGTCATTGCAACTCTTGCAAACTTTTCTGAGAGCAATTGGTATAGAAGAGACATTTGAGAGGGTAGAATCATGCAAATTACCATAGGAGGCAGGCCCAGAGGCACCAGAGATCTATACTTCATTTCAATAGGCCATGAAGGACACTGAAGACTGATAGACAAATAAATATTTTTTAAAAAATCAAGAAAATTGTGAACCATGTCACTTAGGAAAGGCAATTTTCTTTGAGAGAAAGTAGCTGCTGGGTGAAACCATTGATCTTTATGTTGCATAACTACTTAATAAAACAGTCGTATGAACTGAACAATTAATGGATGGATGGGATGGAGACTGAATTATTTGTCGTATGAGCAGCTACTGTGTCAAAGAATGATTGCTGTGAGAAATTGACTTGATGTTCACAGGGCTAGTAAAAACTGTGCTTCCCAAACAAAAGTGCTAAGAAGCAGTAGAAAAATTGAAATGTGCAGTTAAAAATGCATACCAAGATACAAAGGTAGCATACAAGGGTAAAGAAATGGCAGAGATGAGATTTATTTGCCATATATGTGGAGACAATCACAACATCTTCAAAAATGTACAGAATAAGAAGTGTGGTACAATAAATTGTAATAAATAAATGAAATACATTCATGACCATTCAGCTGAAAGACAAAACTCTGATCATGATGGCAGAACAGAGTTATTTGTGTTCTTTTAATAAATTCACCAAGCAAGGTTCTACAACAGATTGGTTTGTAGTATTGGAAACAAATGAACTAAACATGAATTTCAAAATATATACTCAGTGGAATTGGAATACAGTGTAATCACAGCAATCATATACATAATGATTGGGGACTGCCTGTTAAAAGAAAACTATATTTGTTTCAAATAGCCATTACAAAAAATAAGCCTATGTGGCAAAATCACACTGCATATCTTTATAAGGCTAGATTTCACACAATTTGAAACGGTTGAACAGGAATTCCATATATATGTTTTGGATGAAAAACAGTCTGCAAAAAGTGATGATTAGACACGTGTATAATTGGACTACCAAACTAAATGCAAAGGACATTTTTAAATAATGTGAGCTTTATCAAACTGGCATACATTCATATTACAGTCTTTGAGTGCTTGCACATGTTCACTCCACTTTAGGGGGTCTGCGCACCAGCAAACTGGAGACACAAGTTTTTCCCATAGTGGTACCTGTTGGGATGTTGTGTGGGCCCTCCTCTCATTCTTGCTACTAGCCTATCAGGTAGCTCTGCCCTAACTCCCTTCATTTCCTTATGACTGCTCATGATTGGTTGTCTGAGCTAGTGCAGGTTCCTCATGCTTTTTGCCTTACATACATTATAGATATAGTGTAAATAGTTGTGTTGTTTTTTAAAGTTCTAGTTAAATAATGGCACTCGTTTTCCGTTCTATTTGGTTTTCTTGTTTCCATTGAGTTTTGGCTTGGAGACGAGGCATGCTGAAGTCTCCAGGCTTCACATGCTATTCTGGTTGCAATAAGTTGATGCAAGTCGGTGATCCCGTTCCATTTGCTTGAAGTGTCTGAGTGAGAGACATGTTAGGCATAAGTGCCCATTTGTAGAATGTTTAAAACCTGTACTAAGAAACTGGGAGAAGTTTGGCTTCAACATGGAGGCAACATTGCATCCCCCTATATACCCAGCTGTTCAGTTTGCAAGAACTCTGACATGTGACTTTCCCACTGTTGCCGGACGATGAAGGGAACCAGGCCATGTCTACATTACTGGCTAAACTGGCATCGCTGTGATTGATGCAGCAATGTTGATTTAGCGGGTCTGGTGAAGAAATGCTAAGTCGATGGGAGAGTGTCTACTGTGGACATAGTGTGGTGTAGACACTGCTGTAAGTTGATCTAAGTTACGTCAACTTTAGTTATGTAATTTGTGTAACTTAAATCAATTTACAGCGTTATTGTAGACCAGCCCCCAGAGAGAAGACTATGCTCTCTATCCCTTATGCCAGGTAAGCATCAGAAGTCCAGCACTTCAGCTTCTTCACACCACAAGTTGTTGTCATCTTACGAGAATCTGACCGGTATCTAGCCCTCTAAGAAGTTGGGTTCTGAGGCTAGAGTAGCCTCAGAGAGGTGCTCTCTGGTGCCACACTCTA
The DNA here is from genome assembly GCF_011386835.1 of Chrysemys picta bellii. Classification (NCBI taxonomy): domain Eukaryota; kingdom Metazoa; phylum Chordata; order Testudines; family Emydidae; genus Chrysemys; species Chrysemys picta. The sequence continues at coordinate 172,108,602 of NC_088791.1, read as the reverse complement.
GCAATTTGAGTTCTCATCTTCAGTACCTCATGGGGTACCATCGAGACTGACTCAATTGCCTTGTCCTTCTGCTGCACCAACTTCTCTAGTGCAGATTGCACCGATAACACCTGAGGCATATGTGCTGGCAAGAGACATATGTGTCCGTCAGTACCACACTCACCTCTGAAGGAGGAGTCTGTAACTGCTACCATTGCAGCCACACAGGTACTGACTATGACAACTGCTTTGATACTGACACATAAGGTACCACCACCAGCAGACTTTCTCTCAATACTGTCTGTTCTGGTGCTTCTGTTCACCAGGCTTTAAAGTTTTAGCACACTCTACAAGTGCTCAAGCAGCATGTCCCTGGTTCATGCCCCATCAGTGACAACTTCAGGACTGTCACTTGGTCTTCAGTTAATATGTTCACTGCTCATTATGCTATGTTTGGGAGAGTAGTACCACAGTCCTTGTTAATATAGACTCCAATACCTTCCTCCATCTGTAATGGCTTACTGAGTCACCTAAACTGGAATGGACATGTGCAAGCACTCTAAGAAAAACCAGTTACATACCTATTTCATAACTTCTGTTCTTTGAGATGTATTGCACATGTCCATTCAATGACCCACCCTTCTTCCCTTCTGTATCGGAGTTTCCACAAATACTGGCTATTGATGCAAAGGAACTGAGGGGTGTTGAAGAAGCTCTGCTCCTTATACTTATGGCTAGTAACACCAGCATATGCTGTCCTGACAGGTACTGCTATAGGAAAAAGTTCTCTGGCTCTGGTGCACTGGCACACAGATGCCTAAAGTGGAATGGACACGTGACACAAATGTCGAAGAACAGGAGTTACAAAACAGATGTGTAACCATTTTATACTTCAAATGGATACAGATCCCAGAATGTCACCAAAATACATGCATTGTGTAAATTCCCATTAGCACTGAGAAATAATGTAAACACGGAACTTTACTGGATTGTAAAATTACATGTTATTGATCCAATTCAAATTCCAGGTGGTCATATTAAAATCAAACAAGTTAAAGACTTGTATAGATCAAAAAGATTTGAATAAGGTGATGAACATGAGCAGTACACTATGAGAACAGTTGAGTGGTCCTATCTAGGCTTCAAAATATGATTATTTTCCATTTTGAATGGAAGCCAAGGATTTTTCCAGGTCCAACTCAATAAAGGAAGTGCTAAACTCCCTCCTAGTTCCCCTTTATGGTAGAAACATGCTTAAGAGACTTCCGTTCATGATTGCCTCAGCACCTGAAGTGTAACAAATCATCGTGTCTTGGAACTTTAAGGATCTGTGTGGGATTTAGGTAATTGTTGATGATCTGCTGATATGGGGAAAATACTTAACACCGTGAGAGACTGTGCAATGTTCTGTGAGCCAAAGAAATAACCTAAAATTGAACAGAAACAAGTGCCAAATCAGGCTGAATTAGATAGGATACATTACTGAGGAGAAAAGTCTGAACAGACCCAAGAAACGTGGAGGCAAGTATGCAATTAGAAACCCCCCCCCACACACACAAACACACACACACAAAAAGGAGGTGTTAGTGATTTGTGGGCATGTTAATATATCTAAGAAAATTCACCCATAGTCCATAATCTACCACTATTACTTGGTAAGTGCTCCATTCAGAATGTTGTTTGCGGAGGAGGTGGGGGGGATGCAGAATGGCACTGGGATGACTGACGAGAAAAACTTTTGGTATTTTTTTTAAAAAGGGGAACTCTACAAAAAAAATTGCAATGAAGCAATTTCAGATTTAAGAAGAATCTCATGTTGGATTAAATTGTGTACAACTAATGTTACACCCATTTCCTGCTCCTCTGTTTAACTGCTGAATCATGGGCCAGAATTCTTTTTTTTTTTTTTTAAAGACTTACCCAGTGTAATTTCTGTATATCTACACTGGAATGAAAAACCCACAACATGGCTACAGCTGGCCCAAGCCAGCTAACTCGGTCTCGTGAGGCTCAGGCTATGGGGCTAAAAATTGATGTGTAGATGTTTGGGATCAAGCTGGATCCTGGGCTCTGGGATCCTCCCTCTTCGCGGGCTCCAGAGCTTCAGCTCTAGCCCGAGACTAAATGACTACACAGCAATTTTCCAGCCCCACAAGCCCAAGTCAGCTGACACGGACTCGCTGCAGGTGTTTAATTGCTGTGTAGATGTACCCACAGAATCAGTCCCTGGGCTATTGTATTCCAAACACCAAAACTAGGTTTTAGTAACAGCTTCCAGTCAACTTCAAAGAGCGAGTACCACCTAATTACATAGTAAAGAAGTATTTATATTCCATACAACCAAAAACATCTTAAACATCCTTTCAAAAACTCTTTCATAACTTCTAAAACAAAAGCTATTAAGTAGTCAGTCTATTAATGTGTTCTTCCTGTACAGACTTTTGTGTTCATTCATGGAATGAAAGCCGGGCATGTAAAATCTGCATTATCATGCTAAAATCTTATATTTCTGGACTCTACTGTGCACAAAAACATTCTTTCCCCTCTGATTTTTCTTTTCAGATTTTTCAGTGTGTTTTGGGACCTAAAATTTAGAGTGTGTTTGTCTGGATTCTTCAGAGCGTGAATGAAACTATGTAGTGTCTTAGGCCAAATTCAAACACTCCTGTCTTGGTTAAAACATGGTTGTGCAGCATTGTTGACAGATAATTTTTCCAGGAAAAGTCCTGTCTGAGCTGTACTGTGTCAGAACTTGGTTGCACTTACCATGGTGCTGTCTATAATGGGGCATTTCTGCCCCAATCCGCCCCATGGAAATGAGGTGCATCTCCTGTTGATAACAAGGAGAGTTGCATAGTGCATGTTTAAGTGTTCAGTCCTTCATTCAGAGACCTTTTTACTTTAGTTTAAAAAAAAATCACATGTTCAAATTTCAGTCACTGAAATAATAGAGAAAAGAATAGTTTGCACTGATTATAGGGTTTTTTTTGCTGTTTTGAATAATTGAATTTTTATCCTTAACAATTTAATCATGTTAGAAATGGGTGCAAATACTGCAATCTCTTAATAGACAAAGGTTGCTAAGGAAAAACCTGAAACAGTCACAATCTATTTCTTTTAACAGTATGATGAAAAGTTTTCTTATACAGTTAAAACAATGATGGTATGAAAATGAAAGATAGGGGCTGAGAAGAGTAAAGAATTGCTCTTTTGAGTTGAACCATGGGGAATTTCTGGAAGATTTACAGCTATATTGGCTCATTGCTTAATCAGACGGCAGAAAGATGTTCTCTGTGTGTGTTCTTTTCTCCTAATGAAAAAGACTATTAGTCTACACCAAGCTATATATTTAAAGTCTTTTCTCTGAGTAGCTGGTAAAACAGTTTTAACCCATTTTGGGGTGCTCTATATGTGTCCCTTACTTACAGCTGACAGAGCTGGTAACATGTCTTAGATCACTTTTGGTTTCTAGAGGAAGAGTATACACTTGTATAGTAGTGAAATGAAAGTAATGTATTAAGGGAGCCACTAGTGCAGCTTTAGAGAACCACAAAATAATCCTTCCTCATGATCTCCTAATCCTAATCTGTACCACAAATAGCATGGACTGATTTGCAGAGATGCTGAGGTCTTGGGCTTCCATTGACTTATCACTTCCACCTCGTCTCCCCACAATTATTTATGCTGGTCTGATGCCCCCTGGTCTATTCCTAGTATTTAATTTTCCTCCTATCTTTCAGCTGAGTTCCATCTGAAACAAACTTTCCTTTCTTAATCTACCCCCTTCTTACATTGCTTCTTCTATAGAAATGCCCAATTTAATGCTGTTTTGCGGTGCTGAAATTGATCTTCAGTCACTTGAGTGCATCATCATAGCCGAGGGGAGTGGAAGCTTTGAATTCGCTCAATCTGATTTACACTTGGTTTGCTGCTCCCGTGACTCATAAACCAAGAAAGCTTTGAATTTCTACTTGGGATATCATGATCTGCTCCCATTCAGTAGTATTTTATTAAAGAACGAAAGAAACCTACCTGTGATTGGCTTCTTCACAGCCCAGAGGGTTCCGAGTTGGAACTGTGGGTGTATCAATAGTAGGTCAAATTATAGTTCTTCATTCACATTTTGCTGTCTCACCACTTCTATAAACTTCCATTGTTGCATCTGCCCACATGTCATCAAAATGGTCTGCAGTCTCAACCTTCACTTGGACTCCTCTTTGCTTCTGGATACTGTAACAGCAGACCATGAAAAATGCCCCTTTCAATCAAAATTATAATTTATAATCTACAGTAAATTTCAAAACAAAAAATTGAAACACTTCATTTTGACCTAATCAAAGTTTTGATTCACTTTTTTTTTTTTCAGAACGAAATTTTGTGGAACGTGTCAGTATTGACAAATCAGTAGTTTCCAATGGAAAACCATTCCATTGGAAATTTTCTGACCAGCTCTATTCAGAACATCTGTTCATGTGCACAGACTACATAATGCTCAATTCTCTGCTTGAATTCTCCTTTTGAATACCATGTTAAAGTCAAGGTTTTGGTTTTATCTTCAAGGCAGTCCGTGGTGTGAGAACAGCTATTTCCCTCCTGTGCTAAAAGCAGATGGAGAATTTCCCCCTACTCCCTGGCCGGTGAATTGAGATTTCTCGAGTCAGGTGAATCTGAAGTAGGAGCAGCAAATAGGAGATGCTGTTGAGTATTAGGGATTCCAAGCCATTTCTGCCGGTGAATGGAGCAGAAGCAGTACCTGCTTGAAAGAGGAGTGTCTCTGTAGCTAAAGAGAGTTGCCCCTTCCCTCTAGAGGGAGAGAGTGAAAGTGAGATCTTCAAAAAGAAGAGATGGTCCACACAGCCAGTTCATTCCCTTTCCCCAACCTTCCAGTGCAAAAGACACACACACAGTATATAAAATGCATAATGATTTTGCGCGTGTGTGTGTGTGTGTGTGTATATATATATATGTGTGTGTGTGTGTGTGTGTATGTATATATATATATATATATTTATTTTAAATATATAAAATATTACTTTTGAATTGTCTTAATCTTCTAAAATGCAGGAGATTGGACTGAGTATTTCAAACTTTCAAGGGAAATGCCCTCCCCCCTTCATCCACAAATTCCTCTGTTTTGCCTAGTGTTTTATTTGTTTAAAAATACTCATCTTGTTTTTATAGCAATATTTATGAGTAGCAGTTGGGGGCGGGGGTGGTGGAGGCACACAGGCATGACCCTACTGAGCTCTGCACACCATCTCTTCTCCCAACCCAACCCATACTTTTAGGGTTACCATATTTCCACAATCAAAAAAGAGGACATGGGGGGCGCTCCCTAGGCCCGCCCCCGCCCCATCCACTCCCTCCCACTTCCCACCCCCTGACTGCCCCCTCTCAGCACACCAACCCCCCCTGCTTCTTGTTCCCTGACTGCCCCCTGCTGAGAACCCCCCATCCTAACTGCCCCCCCAGAACCCTACCTGTCCCCTGACTGCCCCGATCCTTATCCACTCGCATGGGTGGCAGGGTTGTAGAAATTTTGGTAGTGCCAGAACCCCCCCCCCCCCACCTGCCTAAGGCTCTGGGAGGGGGATTGGGTGGGAGGAGGAGGTATGGGGTGCAGGTCCTGGGCTGGGGATTCGGGTGCAGGAGGGGTGCAGGGTGCAGGTTCTGGGATGGAGTTTGGGGGTGGGAGGCAGTGCAAAGGGAGGGAGTGCAGGCTTTGGGAGGGAGTTTGAGGGCAGGAGGGGGGGTGTGGGAAGGGGGGAGGGGATTTGGGAGGGAGTTTGGGGATAGGAGGGGATGCAGGGGTGAGGGCTGAGGGTCTGAGGATGAGCGGTTCATGATGCAGGGGGGGCTCAGGGATGGAGCAGAGGACTAGGGTGTGGGGGATGAGGGCTGGGCTGAGGGGTTTGGGGCGTTGGAGAGGCTCAGGGCTAGGGTGGAAGGGCAGGGTAAGGGCAGCCTGTCTTCCCATTAGTGGATGGGGGCACTAGGACCTGGGGGCAGCAGACAGCAGTTTCTGCTGGCTCTGGCAGTACAAACAGACAAGGGAGAGGCAGGCTGGGGGGGAGGACTCATGGGGGGGACACGAGAAGGGGGGTGGCAGGTGGAGGCCAGGGACCCATCCAACACTCCCCACTCCCTGACTGCCCCCCCCCCCCGGACTCCCCTTACCATTCTAGCTCCACGTGTTTGCAAAACACGCTGCCCGGTGGGTCGGTTTGTGTGTTACACAGGGAGGGGAGGGAGCGAGGCGAGGAAGAAAAAAACCCTGAACATTTTAACCTTGTTACCAATTGCTCCCAGACAGCTATTTAGAGATGCAAAAGCCGGTCATGTCCGCGGAAATACAGATGGATGGTAACCCTACATACTTTTGTTTGTCTGGCTCTGGCCCTGTTAAAGGGACATAATGGAAACCCTGTTCAGATGCATTTCTTTCTCTTGTCCCCATTTTCTTCCCTGGACTGCAGCCTGTCTCCACAAGATGATGCAATGCCACATCAATACATGGTGTTGAGACCAATGATGACAGCCTTGGGCTCCCTCTGCTATCTCGTTATACTGTAGCCATTTGTTCCCAAGATGCTACGTAAGAAGTCAGAAAAGCTAATATAGCTCAAGTTAGTTCATGATGTTTTCCAGTTTTTTAAGCCTCAGTGAGTTTAGGCTCATCCTCCAGATCAATGTGCCTTACCACGTATATTATTTCTTTTTCAAAAATTAGGTGATTTATTGTCCATAAAATGTCAGTCTTATTGTTTGAAGAATTCAGGAAAACATTCATCTGTGATGACAACAACATTGCTAACTTGTAATGAAGGAAGTTAAGCATTGCACGTCAAATCCATCAGTGTAGCACAGCTTATTGACAAAATGTTTTCTCATCAGTCACAAATAAACCCATTTCATTGAAAAATTCAATTCCTCTTTTTCTCTCTGCTAGCAGATAAAAATATCCTGCAACCACACTCTGTGCTCTCAATCAGGATGGAGAAAAGCAAAGAGAAAGAGTAAAAGGAAGTGTGAAAATGTACATGTGCCATTTATGTGGCTGGTAATTCATTCCAATAGGAGAAAAGAAGTTCACACGTTCACATATTGCTGCTGGTTCTGATTGCTTCTCCTTTCTGTTAATGGCTAGCAATAATTGGAAATGTTTAATGTCAAACTGATCAAGGCCCAGCAGATCAGAATCTTCCTTCAAGAGGCGATAGAGGAAGTCAGGATTAATTTGTTGTTTTAAAATGTTGAAATTACAGTGTTTTGAGAGCTGTATGTGCCCTCCCAAACTATATGATAAAAAGGGCCTTGAATCTCACTGTACGTTCATGACATAAAGGAGATCTATTTGGAAAGGTTTTATGGGCCTGGAATAGAGGGTAATAGACATCGAATTGGAGTCATTTATGTTGTGTGGTGAAGAAGATGGTCTGGTAAAGCTTCAAAGATTATCCTCACTGCTGCATGGTTCAAAGTGAATAGACATTTTCAAATCATTTTCCTGCAAGTCACATAGTGTCAATGTGTTGACTTCAGAGGGTAGGGTTTTTTTTTTTTTTTTTTAAACCTTAAAGTTTTGCATTAGAAGCAACCCAATTTTAATATACATTCTAGAACAGCTAAATTGTCCAAGAAAGATTTTCTGTATGGTCAAGAACAAAAATCACTATGAGGTTTGCCTCAGAATCAGTTGTTAAGGTAAATATATAACTGTAGTTGCCTGATTAAAAACAGTGTTTACTTATAACGGGACAAACACACACCTTGCATAAGCAGATGTATTCTGTTGACTTCACTAGAGCTGCATCAGCTTACACGGGGACTGAGTTTGACCAGTGTCTCTAGGTGTTAATAAAGCTCTGCATCAGATAATGTGGAAAGATATAAAGCTTCTGTGCAATCCAAGAGGGAGTATGCTTTATTGATGGGAATCACCATTAAAAGGAATATAGCCTATACTACAAGATAAATAACCGGCTAAGTTTTGAAAGGGTTAATCAGATTTTAGGATTCTATGCTCACTAAAAGGAAAGGGGGAAAAGTGATACTACTTTATTCAGCAGGTTTAAATTTCATAACAGACTAGAGGAAAATATTATGGATTAAATGTTCATTTTAATGATGTAAACTGTCTCTGCAAGCAAAATGGGCATTTTGGGCCATGTAAGGGCAAGCATTTTTATGAAAAGAAGTAGAGCTGAAATACTCTACAAGTAATGAGACACTCTTCTACTGCTAAAAATTCCTTGGGGGAAAAACGTGGTAAAGGAGAAAGTCAACATCATTAGAATAGACTAACTTGTTACTTTATGCTTAAAAACAATGCCTGGGTTTATGAAAACGTGAAGTAATCACATACAGAAATCTTCCTTAGGCATGTCAGAAACATCTGATTGCTGCTCTTTGGAATGCAGTGATGTGCTTTGGCAGTCGGTTTTGACATACTGTGAACTAGAGATAGGTAGATCTTTTATTAGAACAGGAAGTTGAATGTAAAAGCATTGAAATGAATTATGGAAAGCTTTTATTTTTCATCTAAGGAAAACATTTTTGCTAGGATACAGAATAACATGTCAATCAGATTATTCGGCAGCCATGCTGTCTCTGGCTGTAGTCTCATTATATCTCATAAATTGAGCAGCATTGTGCTTGTTTGGTACGTGGGTGGGAGACTTCTGAGGAAAACCGAAGTTGCTGCATAAGTTGTGTTGATGATTTAGTAGGTGGCCCTCTTCCTTTTGAATTAATTTTGATCCAAAGTCCCAGCATGGAGACGCTGGAAATTCAGGGTTTTTTGAATGAGATGTTTAAAACTGAGGTCCTGACTGATCATTAAAGATAATTTACATTGTGGTTCTTTCTGTAAGATGCCCTGGACAAATTATAATTGGGAAATTACATTTTTCTTATCAAAAATAACTTGCTCTTCCTACCTCTAATTTCTGTTGGCTACAGAAGTTAGTTTCTTCTTCAAGTGTTTGTGCACATATATATTCCACAGCACCCAGTGTACTCGAGCCGGAGACTTTGGTCAGCAGTACGTGCCAGGGCAGTGCATATGCCCTGAGTATTCTCATGCCTCCAGCTGAGGGCATAAAGGGCAGAGCCTCCCTGACCCCCTCTGAGTTCCTTCTCTCAGCTCATGGCTAGGAGTTGAAGGGGCAGTGAAACCTAGTGCTCACTGTTTCTTCTTGCTTATCAGTAGTTTTTTTCCCCCTTGTTTAAGTAGTTAGTGGTTAGCATAGTCATTAGTGTATAGTTCGCTAATGATAGCGTTATAGTGTTTCCTTTGTTCACCTCTTTAGGGGGATCCTTCTATTTTGTTCCTGGGGTGGTACTCTGGAATCATCATAGTTATGCATAAATCGTGATTTTTAAAAACTGCTTGTCTTTTGATGCAGTCATGATGGCTAATGACAGGCATGGTTAATGCCTCTAGCCATTTAAATGAAGCGCATGCTATGGACAAATTTAGTATTTGCAAGTATTTTTCTAAGAGAATGCACAAATCTAGAGAGGCCCGAGTACTCCATGTCCAGATCTGAGAGCATTTCACCACCACTCACCAATACCATCTACATTGATGCACACTGAATCAGTACTGATAACTCCAGTACCGACCACTTTGGTACAGGTGAAACCCATCACCACTCCTTTGGCATGATGACCCCAGCACCATGGCATTGACGTCTTCACAATTGGTGCTGATAACTATGGCACTGCTGTTCTCTGTATCATTGACTCTCCCAAGCATTTCTGGTAGCCAGAGACTTATTCTGCACATAAGTATCAGACTCTCCTGTACAGGCACATCAGACAGTGGCCATGATACCAGCATTGGCATTGAAGAAGCTAATTGTACCACTGAATCCCTCCAGTACAAGAGCTTCAGATACACCTGATGGCCTTGCACCATATCTACTCAGGGAATATGCTTTTTCACCTGCAGATGCTCAAGGAAGTAGAGAGGCTTCCCCGGTTCAATTCTAGGAGCCCATCTCTTTTCCATCATCCACACTGGGGTGACATTCTAGAGAGGGCACTTACTATCATACCCCATAGGTCTTTGGCTAAGGATTAAATACCTAAAAGATCTCCTTGTTGTTGTCCATCCACCAGCTGTTTAGCTTACCTCCCACCCCCATGGCCCTACTGGGTACTAGAGGGCATCCTGTGAACCACAAGATTTGTCTCAGCTACTCTGTTTAGACCAAAGTCTGTCACCACAACCTCCCAGAAAAAATTCTGTTCCTTCTCAAGCGGCTCAGTCTATTATCAACTTGCCTCCGTCAGATGATGTACAAGAGGAGGAACGGCCACTGCCTGCACATCTCTCCTCTTCCTCATTGGATGAGGGTCATAATACCTGAAACCTCTTCATCAGTTCTGGATGACTACAAATATTTCCAGAATCTCCCAAACTACTAAATATATCACACACACATGAGCCTGGATAGGTAGCATTACATATCAGTGACAGACTTATGGACCCTTGCAAGCTCATCTGGCAAAAACCAATTTCTCTAGCACCAAACTCAGACAGTGGACTGCTGCTACCAGGCTGCAGGTTCACTAGTAGTGGCATCAGCAAATAAGATGACCAGACAGGGGAATTTCAAATTTACCCCTAAGGACAAGAAGCCACAGATGGATGTTTGTTTGGAAGGACAGCTTACTCTACAACTAGCTTTCAAATGAGAATTGTGTGCTGTCAGGCCCTGTTGTCAAAATATGACATTATTAACTGGGATTCGCTGAACAAGTTGGCAGAGAAATTGCCTCAGGATATAAAAGAGGAATTTAAACCCATCATAGTTGAAGACCAACTTTTAGACCAGACATAGCTGCAGGCAGCTCTTGACACTGCAGACTGCTCTGACCATGTAGAAATCTTCCTGGCTCCACACTCAGGGCCGGCTCCAGGCACCAGCTGAACAAGCTGGTGCTTGCGGCGGCAGATTGTTCGAGGCGGCATTCTGCCCAGTCCTAGGGTGGCACGGCTGCTTTTTTGTTGTTGTTGTTCCGCTCCAGCCGCCCTGTAGGGCGGCAGGGCAGTCCTTGTCCTTCCCTCCCTGCCGAGCAGACCGGAGCGGAGCCCTCGCGGCAGGCAGCAGGAGGCGGCGCGGCGGGAGGGGCCGCGTGGCAGCACCCCCGCTGTAGCCCTGGAAGCCCCCCTTCCCTCTCTCTCCTGCCCGCTCCCTCCCCCTCCTCCAGCCGTGCCGCAGATGTTTTTTTTTTTTTTTTTTTTTTTTGCTTTGCCATTCTGGCTGCCCCGTGGTGTTTTTTGCTTGGGGCGGCCAAAAAGCCAGAGCTGGCCCTGTCCACATCTCAGGCATACCTAGGGAAGTTCAGAATACCATTGGAGACTTCCCCTTTGAGTGATGCAGTCTCTTTAGTGGAAAACCTTTGAGGCTTTACACTTCCTTAAAGACTCAAGATCATCGTTAAGATCTCTAGAAGTTTAGACTCCAGTCCCAAGACAAGGCATATAGGCCTCAACAGTACCATCAGTCCTCCTTTCTGCCCTGAGAATATCCACCAGGTCTGACCTCTCCAGAAAGTGGAACAAGTTTCTGTAAGGAAAGCCTTCCATTATGGCTTCAACAAGCTTGGCACAATAGCTTTCAGCTGCTGTCTCCATCCAAGGCCAGATTTTAAATATTTTCAAGTACCTATTAAAGTAAACAGGTCTTTCAATAAATTCCATAAAAATCCACCTTATGACTAATTCTGCCATTCCCCCTGTGTTTCATGGCCATTCAATTTCCTCCTGTTCCATAATGGGGAGATTTCTTAAAAGCTTCATAGGGGTTTGCAATCCAGTAAGAGAACCTGTCTTTCCCGGGGACCTTAATTTAGCATTGTCAGGACTTCCACTTGAACCATTGCCTTTGTGTTCTTCCTTCCATTTGTCAGTTAAGACCGCCTTTCTAATTGAAATAACATCAGCAAGGAAAGTGGGAGAGCTTCAATCTTTAATGACAGGGACCCTATATACAATATTTTACAAGTGAGGCCTTAAGCCTTGTCCCGGAAGTTTTTATTGAAAAAGGGGAATTTCACCTAATTTTAGGTCATCTATTTACTGATATTCTTTCTGAAATTGCATGCTCCGATGAGGAGAGGCAGTAATGTAATTGAGAGCAAACTGAATTTACCCACGTCTTATTTGGGAAGTATGGAAGTTAGGTTTTTACTTTTTTAACCACTACACCATTATGGAGAGGTGAGACTTGGTGGATGTTCTCAGGGCACTCTCATTTTTCACAGGCAGGACAAAACAACTTAGATCCTTACCAAGATGCTTTGCAGGTTACACAGAGAGAATGAGAGGCCAGGTGGTATCAGCACAACACATTTCCAATTGAATATCTGCCTGCATCAGGGCATGTGGTGACCTGGCAAAGATGACACCATCAGCAAGTTGCATATTCTGCTAGGCTTCAAGCTACCTCAGTGGCCTTTCTTTGTAATGTTACAATTATAGACACTTTCAAAGCACCAGCTTGGTCTTTGGTATGTACGTTCACTCAACATTGTATCATCATAGTTGAAGCATACAGACACAATGCAAACTTTGGAAAGTTGGTGCTCTACTCACTGTTTAAGAAGGTTCCAAGTTACTGCCACCAAAGAAATACTGTTTGGGAGTCCTCAGAAATACATATGTAGGAATACATATGTGAACAACCACTCAAAGAAGAAGAAATGGTTACTTAGCTGTACAACAACTGTGGTTATTCAAGATGTGTTGTGCACGTATATATCCCATGGCTACCTTCCATATATTCCACTCTCTCTTCCTGCTACTGCAGAGTCTACTAACATCAGGATTTTGGTGGTGAAGGAATTGATTAGGGGTCAGGGCAGCTCCACCCTCCCTTGGCCAGAGGCATGGGGATACTCAGGGCACATGTGCCACCCCGACAGTCATTGCTGACCAAAAGCCTCTCTCTCCAGTGTACTGGGCATGTACATATCAACAGGGGAATATATATGTGCACAACGCATCCTCAAGAATCACAGTTACTATTGTGATGGGGAAGGCCAGATGGCTACAGTAAAGTAGTGAGGAACAGGTATGTTAGCCCCAGGCTAAACAAATCCCTGGTACCATGGTAACCAAGTGGCAGTTGCTCCAGGTTAAGCAAGACACCTTGGGCCAATTAAGATCCTTCTAGAAGGCAGGAGAGACAGCTAGATTGATTGGGACACCTGAAGCCAATCAAGGACTGGCTAGAACTAGTTAAAAGCCTCCCAGTTAGTCAGTGTGGTGTGAGTGCCAGGAGCTATAGGAGGGAGCTGTGCTGTTGGAGGAACGAAGTAGTACGAATCCATATCAGGTGCAAGGAAGGAGGCCCTGAGGTAATTGTGAAGAAGATATTCAGTGCGGGCTGCTGTGGGGAAGTAGCCCAGGGAATTGTACATGCCCTATTTCCAAAAAGTCAACTTTCATAGCTGCTAAGTTTAGGGTCCCTGGGCTGGAGCCTGGAGTAGAGGGCGGGCGTGGGCTCCCCCCTCCCCTCCCTGATTAATCACTGATACTGGGAGACAACAGAGACTGTGCGAGGGAGGGTTGTTTCTTCTCACCTCCCTTGCTGGCTTATGATGAAAACGGCTCAGTAGACTGTGACCCTTGCCTCTAGAGCGAGAAGGGTTATGTGGAAGGTCACAGTGAACCTCTGAGGCTAGCAAAAATCCGTCAGGAAACTCAGGGCCCACGGAGTCAAGGACAAAACTTTGTCTCGCTATACAGGTGTTTCTTTTTGGTCTGAGCTGTTGTGTAGTGTAGCTGTGTGCTGTGTAAAGATTATGGGTTTCACTCAAGAGGTGGTTACATTTCAGTGAAGGGTGAAGTGATCCCTTTTTTGTATAGTTTTTTTTTTTAGTCAATTTGCAAAGTTAGCTGAGTACTTTGGAATCATTTGATGAAAGGTGTTATATAATACTTTTCATTATACCCCTAGTAAACTTTATTATTTTTATTTTTAACAATTTTTGTAAAAAACAATATAATGGTATCTGGGATCATCATATAAAAATGATGTATAGCTACATATTGAATTTTACTGCCCACTAAACTCAGCACAAACAGGCCCCTCACCTGACCATTTACAACCTGAAAATGTTGTTAGAAAAATGTTTCTGGCAATCAGTGATTAAATAATGCTTGACCACGAGGTCCATGTCTTGTATCACGATCGGAAAGTCAGTAATGTCTGAGATGTTAAATGCTTGTCTAAGGCACAGAGGCACTGAATGTCAGAGCCAAGTTAAGAAATCAGGAGTTCCTGGCTTATGATGGTCCTATGGACAAAGTTTTCTCCAAAATGTCAGTTAGTAATTAATAGTAGTAAAAGTTTTAATTATAACAACTTAACAATGGTATATTGTCTTTGAAGGATGAGTCGTGTGTGTTTGTATACAAGACCCAGGAATCTCTCATAAAGTTTCTACATTAAGATCCATTTTTATAACAAGAAGTTTAGCACAGCATGTCAGTCCTTTTGTCTTCTGAGGTAATGACTTGAATCTTATTCTGGAAGTGTCACCCAGAGAGTAATTATCTTCGTGTTACTATTCAAAAACAGAGTTTGGTTGATTTCTTTTAACTTGACAGCCATGTGTCTTTGGTTCAATAAATGTTATCAGGCATTCTTTGGCTGCTCCTATTGCATCAACTTTAATTAGTTTTTGATTGCTGTTAATTTCACAGCTTTTTCTCTTTAATAAATTGCATCAAAATGGTTTAGTTTTTGTTGAAGCAAGTTTAATTAGTTTTGTACTTTGCTTACTCGGTTTTACTTGCTCTTTTTTCAAGAAATTACCCCACAACTTCATACTCTGAAGATACCCATGACTCCTAGATTCTGATGCTGATGATTAAAAGAGCGTATAGAAGTTCTGAATATTGAACACTTGTCACAAGTGCTCATGGGAGAACACATCTGTGTGTTCAGACTACATAATCCAAATGTGGGTCTCAACACCTCAGCAATGGGCTTAGCATAATAGAAGTCCCTTAATGGCTATTAGCCAGGATGGGTAAGGAATGGTGTCCCTAGCCTCTGTTTATCAGAGGGTGGAGATGGATGGCAGGAGAGAGATCACTTGATCATTACTTGTTAGGTTCAGTCCCTCTGGGGCACCTGGCATTGGTCACTGTCAGTAGACAGGATCCTGGGCTGGATGGACCTTTGGTCTGACCCAGTATGGCCATTCTTATGTTCTTAGTGGGTCTCAGAAAAAGGCATACTGCAGTTGGTGGGTGTAACCGTGCCTTTGTGGGTTACAACTGAGAATACCAAATTCAGGACAAACTGCTGAGAAATAAGGCGGACGCACCCCAAACTGAAGGCTAATCCCCCATAGGATATACCAAACCAGCAACAAAAGTAAACTTCTGTTTCACCACACAAGTCATAAAAGCAGTTTCCTTAGACAGTCCAGTCTGAAAACACCAGACTTAGAAATGAGTGGTTCTTTAAAACCAGTCTCTTCAAATAAAGGGTTCTTCTGATCCCAAAGGACCAGCCACACATCCAGGTCAATATATAACTTAGATCTTACCCAAAAATCACACTGATGCCAATCCTTTAGTATCTAAAATCTAAAGGTTAATTCATAAAAAGAAAGAAAGGTGAGCGTTAAAATTGGTTAAAGGACTCAAATACATACAATAATTGCAAAGTTCTTGGTTCAGGCTTGTAGCAGTGATGGAATAAACTGCTGGCTTGATAAGTCTCTGGTTGCTTCCAAATCACTGGAAGGTCCTCTGGCCCTTGGTTAGAATGCTCTCATTAGTATAAATCCATAGTCCAGAGGTTTGAGCAGGAAAGAGGCTGGAGCAGAACAAAGGCAAAATGGAGGTGTTTCCAGGGCCTTTTATAGCTTTTGCCATGTGGAGGGAAACCCATTGTTTTAAACAAAGCCCTCAGCATAGCTAGTGGAAAATTACAGGTAAAAGATGGGAGTATGGAGTCACATGGGCAAGTCACCTGTCCATCCCCAATTTTGCTTAGTCGTAGCAGGAAGCCATTACCTATACTTCAGATGGAACTTCCACAGGAAAGTCCATTCAGTTTAGATGGGAGTCTCCCATTGTCCATTGTGAGTTTAGTGTCCTTTAATGGACCATTCTACTTGAATAGTTCCTTCAAGGTGTGCAGGCTAAATGCTTTCTGGGCGTTACCCCAGGAGCAAATATTTGAAATATAGGTATGGAGCCAATACCCATAACTTCAAATACAATAATGAAACATGCATACAAATAGCATAATCATATTCAGCAAATCATAACCTTTCCAGAGACCTCTTACATGCCACATTTTGTACAAAATTTGTTGCAAATATATAACAGTGGTTGCAACAATTATCTATATGGTCCTATTTTAATCAGATAATGTCACAGTGGGTCACCTTACTAAAACAACTTCCACAATCTATGGGACTCAGGATTTGAATAGAGTCACAGAATTGCAAGAGATGAGTTGTCAGTAGTCCTTCCTTCCCTGGTAAGAATTTCCATTAATGGGATGTTTATGGAGGTGGGGATTCAGAAGCCAGGACGGGGGAAATGGAGAATATTAGGTTTCTGAAACAATGTTCCAGGCAGAATAATAACTCTCAGTACTATACATTAAGGAGGAAATAGGAGGTTTTATCATGCAACATATTATGCCGAGGAGAAAGCTGAATTTGTACTTAAGGCACTGGACTAGGACTCAGGAGATCTGGATTCACTTCCCAGTTCTGCTAGAGAAGCAAGTCACTTAAGGTAAAAATTAGAAAAGTGCCTATGTGACTTAGGAGCCTGAGTTCCATTCGCATCCAATGAGACTGAGGGCCAGATTTTCAAAGGTAGCTAGGCAGCTAAAGATGCAGCTAGTTGAATTTTCAAAAGCACCAAAGCAGTTAAGCACCTAACTCCCATTGACATCTGGGGAAGTAGACTCTCACCTGCCCAGGTTCTTTTGAAAATCCCACTAGGTGCCTGGCTGCATCTTTAGCTGCCTAGCTACCTTTGAAAATTTCACCCTTAGAAATGACTGTGACTGGGCTCCTAAGTTTTTTTTTTTTTTTTTTTTTTTTTTTTTTAAATCAGAACTTAGGAGCCCAGTCACATAAGCATTTTTGAAAATGCCTTTAATCTCTCTGATTCTGTTCCCTTCTCTCACCCTTTCTCTGTCTTATCTATTGAGCTTGTAAGCTATTTGGGGCAGGAACTGTCTCTTACTATGTGTGCATATGGTGCCTGTCACAGTGGGGCCCTGAGCTTGGATGGAGATTTTAGGTGCTGCTATATCATTCAAGGCTATTTGATCTAGACTTTACTGATGACATCACTCTCATCAGTGAAGATGTCAACGAACTACAAAAATGGACAATCCAAGTAAAAGAAGTAATGGAAAAGATAGGTTTGAGATACAAAGAAATGTAAAGTCATGTTAATGGGGACTACAGGGACAGAAATCAAAATTGAAGAGAAACTGGAGAAGGGGGACAATTTTACGTATCTTGGAAGTACCATCAGGCAGGATGATACTAGTTCCAAGGAAATAAGAAGAATCGGGAAGGCAAATGCTGCATTTGGAAGACTCAAAAACATCTCCCTCAAGACAAAACTGAATGTGTATAAAGCAATTGTTATTGCCATCACAACATATAGCAGTGAGACTTGGCAACTTACCAAGAAAGATATCCAAAAGCTGGATGTATTTCATCACAAATGTCTGAGAAGAATATTAGGAATAACATATAGAGATATGAAGATGTTAGAAAAATTACCGGACAAGACACCCTCTCACAAACCTACAAAAGAAGACATCAGTGGCTGGGACATGTGCTGAGAATGGAGAAAGAAAACTTACCAAATACCGCCCTTGAATGGAAGCCAGAAAATGCAAGAAGAAAGAGAGGAAGACTGCAAATAACATGGAAACGAACAGTTCTGAACAACATCAAGCACCTCAATATGAAATTGGAAGATTAGGACAGTTGACAGGCAAGGATGGCAAATATGGGTAGCCCAATGTGCAGCAAAGCATGGGATCGACTAAGCTAATATCGTAAATATTAAATTATAATTCTTATTCTCCTGACAACTGTCTTTAAAACTACTTTAGCTTATGGAAGCGGAAAACACATATAATGAAACCTTTCTAATATAACAATTGTTCAAGGCCATTTGTAATGTAGTTTCTGTTGTACAGTTGTATCACTGCTAAAGTGTCTCTCTTTATATAGACAAAATGCTTGTAAGTAGTAAGCCATCGGGGGGAGGGGGGGAGGGTAATGCATTGTGTATGGAGATTTTTCAATAATCTTAATATATTATGTTCCAAAAGGCCCCAATCAGGGTTGAGGCTCCACTGTAGATACACACAGGAAGACACTTTCCTGTTCTGCAGGGTTTGTAGAATCAGAGGACATGAATAAGAATATGGAGGATAGTGGGGAAGGATACAATCAAAATTACTAGATTTTACAATATTGCTACTAATCTGGAAGTCCAAAAAAAATCTACAGGAAATGGATGCATCATTATCAGAAGCCATTATGATTAATGTCCGTCATGTATTACTCCAGAAATTTGAAGGAAAACTTGTTGTAGGGTGTCCCATGTAGCAATCCTCTTCAGGGTCCAACACAAGAAGATTGATTAGAATATGTCCCTTGTGAGTTTGTAAATTGTTATCAGTATACAAGAAGAAGAATATAGAAGAACAATATGTGAGTGAGAGGCCAGCATGATGGGTAAAATAAAACATTATGTTTGAATTCAAGTTATGTATATCTGATTATTTCATTGACAGTTGCCATTCTAGGCCAATGCACCTCTTTCTCAAAGACTGAGAGAGGAAGCGACATCTTCATCTGGCCACTTCTATTTAAAATATGTTAAAGTTTCCTGGCACTCACATCCCTCCTCTATAAGCCTTAGTTTAAAACATCTTGATGTCAGTTTCATGGTCTTCTAAACTAAGAATGAAGTAAGAGTGCTTTCAGGTCCATTGTTAAGAGTACATTCCTGTCGGGTAAAGTAGAAGGTCTTTATCTGCTTTCATTCAGAGGATCACGTTTCACTTTTGAATAGTCTCCCTTCTGAGTAGTCCCCCTTCTGAACTTCAATATCTAGCAGACCTTTTACATTGCCACTCAGGAGGGCATCCAGAGACTAGGGCTAATTAAAAGATATTTTCTATGAAAATTTTCAAATATTTTTTTTCATTCAAAATTTCTTACAGATTTGTCTGGTTTTTCAATTAATCAAAATATTTAATTGAAAAAAGTTGAATTTTTTTGAACAAAATTAAAAATTTCAAAGAAAATATTTGGTTAATTTAAAAAAGGCATTTTTCAATGGATGAACTGTTCAGTGAAAATATTTCAACTACCTCTACTGGAGACTATTCTTGATTTATTAAGAACATGTTATATCTTCTTACTTTTATGGTCATCTTCAATAATTTCTTTTCAGGGTGCTTCTGTTGATCCTCCATTTTAAATAAACTGGATCTATTTCAAGACTATCTCAAAGGTTCCTCTACCAAGAGAGTAAAGATTTCATATTGGTTATTATTAAGGCTATGTTTATGTCACGGAGGTCATTGATGTCCCGGAATCCGTGACTTTCAGAGAGCTCTGTGACATTCTCTGCCTCAGCCTCAGGGGCTGCAGGACTCTGGAGCTGACAGCCAGTGGGGCCCGGCAGGATTCCAGCAACAGGCGACAGCAGCGACAAGCATCAGGGGGCCCCCTGCAAAGTTCTAGCAACAGGTGACACACTCCTGAGGGTGTCCTCCTCCGGGTTCCAGTGACTGGCAACTGCCTTGTGGGAAAGGGCGGGACACATCACAGGTGAGCGCCTGGCGTGTCCTGTTTTCTCTTTGGGAAATATGGTCACCCTGCAGCTGCCATGGGCAGAGGGGGAACCCCACAGCTCCCAGCCACCAAGGTGGTGGGGGAAACCACGGAGTCGCAGTAGCAAAAGTCACAGACAGGTCTCAGCTTCTGTGAATTTTTGTTTATTACCCATGACGTGTCCATGACTTTTTACTAAAAATAACCATGACAAAATCTTAGCTTTAGTTATTATGTATGGGATCTATTTATATCTATAAATATCCTCCCCCATCACAAACACCACCAGTTTCCTTGAGACTTGTTGATACTGAGTCATTTAGCAACAGGAGAACACTAACTTATTTCAGGTTTGCCAATGTTTCCTGCAGTTACCTCATCCTTCACAAATATGTCTGTCATATCCTGCTCAGGACACCCAGAACTGTGAGCCACTGTGTTACCCATCTTCCTTCACAAGAGTGAGAGCTTTGCTGCTGCTGCATGTCAGTTCCCTGACACACTAGCCTGTTTGCACAGCCAGTAAATTCTTCAAGTATCAGAGGGGTAGCCATGTTAGTCTGAATCTGTAAAAAGCAACAGAGGGTCCTGTGGCACCTTTGAGACTAACAGAAGTATTGGGAGCATAAGCTTTGGTGGGTAAGAACCTCACTTCTTCAGATGCAAGACTTACCCACGAAAGCTTATGCTCCCAATACTTCTGTTAGTCTCAAAGGTGCCACAGGACCCTCTGTTGCTTTTTACAAATTCTTCAAGACTCTGCCAGTCCAAGCCTTCCCTTGCAAGTAACAATCAGTGAACCCCAGTTCCTGAGTTCCCCTGAGGCATCCCCCTGCAGTGTCCTGTCCCGCTTGTTAGACACTCACAGAAATTATTAGTTTAGCTGCCTCCGAATGAAAGTTTCAGAAAATTTCAGAGTTTCTCTGCCTGTTAGACTGTTAGGTTATTTGAGGACTCTCACTTCACTTTTATACACAGCAGTGAGAGAGTTTAATAAAACAAGAATGTTTATTAATAAAGAGCAGAGATTTCAGTGATACTAAGCAAGAGAAACAAAACAAAATGAAACATACTTGCTACTGACTAAAACTTAGCAAGCTACAATCTTTATCTAAGCAGTTTTCTTTTTCACATCAAGTTACCAGCATCTTCAGTCCTCCAGGCAAGGGGCCTTATGTTCACAGAATCAAAGCGATGGATAACTAAGATGTCTTCTTGCTCGCCTTATTACCCAAAATCACTGTATCTGCCTCAAGAGCCAGGAAGGATTCCTGGGGTGCAGACTCTGTCCCCCAGTGTGCTCACTAAGCTGTTGCTTGTTGGCTTGATAGCTTTGTTTACTGTATAGTTAAATGTACTTTCATTGTCCTCTGCCAGTAATAAAGCCATTCAAACAGGCAAATACATATTCCTGGTTTTATGCATTATCTCGAAAACACATTTTAAAAACCTATTTCCAGCACACACACACCGCTCTTTGCATACAATCCATACATACATCAATTTGATGTATTTTCAGAGCCAGCACATCGCCAGTTATGATGATTTACATGACTCATTTTAGATGCATATTATGACAACAGTGTGTTGGGGTAATGAATGGGTCATCCCTGATACAAGTTACAGTATGGTGGGCTCTCTGCCTCTGGCAGTGAGGAGCTCCCAGGGTCACAACCTATTTCCAAACCCTAGAGGTAAGGTTAAGATCTTGTCATGGATATTTTTAGTAAAAGTCACAGACAGGCAGGGCTAGTGCAAGGATATTTTGCACCCTAGGCGAAACTTCCACCTTGCCCCTCCCCCCCCCCCCCCCCCGGACATCAGTTCATTGAGGGGCAAATCCCAACGAGCCTTTACAGACCCCAGGGGCCAGCTGTGCCCAGGGGCTGCTCCCCAGACCAGGTTCCCCCTCCCCACCTCCTGAACACCCCTGAAGTGTGCACAGCGCCCCCGCGAGCCCTCCCCACCAGACCCCGGTGGCCCCCGCCCCGAGTCCACTCACTGGCTTTGCCGGGCTTGGGCCGCTGCAGCAGCTCAGCAGGGAGGAGCCGCCTTCCAGATGCACCGGCGTGCCAGAGCATCCTGCTTGTGGCGGCGGCGAGCCCCAGCCATGGAGGAGTCGGCGCGGAGAAGGGGGGCAGCAGCCCTGCAAAGGCGGCAGCGCTGCTAGTGGGCAGCGGCTGCGCCCCAAGCCCCTCCTGCCCAGGCTGTGGCCCGGCACCCTCCCCCCCCGGGGGTACCTACAGGCTGCAGCGGATGCACGTGGGCACTGGCCCCCATGTGCCCCCTGGCTTCCCCCTCACCTAGGGTTACCATATTTCAACAATCAAAAAAGAGGACGGGACGGGAGAGCCCTGCCCTAGCCCTGCCCCCATCCACTCCCTCCCACTTCCCACCCCCTAACTGCCCCCCTCAGAACCCCCAACCCCCACACACACCTTGTCCCCTGACTGCCCCCTCCTGGGACCCCTGCCCCTCAGAACCCCATCCTCTACCTAAGTCTCCCTGTTCCTTTTTCCCTGAATGTCTCCTCCTGAGACCCCCCCCACTCTAAATGCCCCCCTAGAACTCTACCCCCTACCTGTCCCCTGAGTGCCCCGACCCTTATTCACTCCCCCACCCCCAGACAGACCCCCGGGACTCCCATGCCCCATCCAACCATGCCCCACCCCCTGACAGGACCCCCAGAACTCCTGACCTAACCCCCTGCTCCCTGTCCCCTGACTGCTCCGATCCCTCTCCACACCACCACCCCCTGACAGCCTCCCCCTCCCCGCAGAACTCCTGACCCATCCAACCCTCCCCTTGCTTCCTGACTGCCCTCCCGGGACTCCCCTTACCAGGCCCAGGCTGGTCAGACGCTGGCTCCATGTGGAGGCAAAACACACTGCTGTGCGCACAGCCCCTCCCCTGCAGAGTGCTGAGGCAGCGGGAACGGGGAGCTCTGGGAGGGGCGGCGGCGGCGGCGGCTCACACGCCCAGGAGCCACAGAAACTGGGGGGCGCACCTGCCCGGGCTGCGGGTGCCGGCCCCGGTTCCCCTCTCGCCGCGCTCAGGCTCTGTGGCTCCCAGGAGTGTGAGCCGCTGCTGCCGGTGCCCTTCCTGGAGCAGGCTCAGGGCCCATGCCCTGGCGGCAACTCACATGCCCGGGAGTTGCAGAGCCCAAGCACGGTGAGGGGGGGAACCAGGGGTCGCACAGGGGCTGGCGCCCGCATGCATCTGCTGCAGCCTGCAGGAGCCCCCGGGGATCCGGGGAGCGCTAGGCTGCAGCCTGGGCAGGAGGAGCCGGGGTTCCGCCTACTCCCCGCTAGCAGCGCCTCCGCCTTTGCAGGGCTGCTGCCCCCCTGCGCCGCGTCGGCTCCTCCATGGTTGGGGCTCGCCGCCCCCGCAAGCCGACGTTCTGACTTTCCGGTGCCTCCAGAAGGTGGCTCCTCCCTGCCGAGCCAGGGCACAGCTTTTTGGTGCCCCCAACCACTTGGCGCCCTAGGCGACCACCTAGTTTGCCTAGTGGTTGCACCGGCCCTGCAGACAGGTCCTGGGCAATAAAAAAAAAAAAATTCACAGAAGCCTATGACCTGTTCCTGACTTTTACTAAAAATACCTGCAGGCTGGGGGAGGGAACAAACAGTCAGGGGCTCACCACCAGCCATTGTTCCCACCCCACCACTGCTTCTGCTCCAGCCCCAGCCCCAGCCCCAGCCCCGGTTGCTGCTCCAGGCCAGGTGTCTGGCCACTGCTCCAGCTCTGCCACTGCTCCTGCAGCAGGGGCAGATACTGCTCCAGCCCTGCTGCTCTAGCAAGGGGTGAAGCCAAAAAAGTCACGGAGGTCTATTAAAGTCACAGAATCTGTGACCTCAGGAACAAAATTGTATCCTTACCCAAAGGATACATTCTTTAAAGTATAAAACTGTCACTCTGGAGATCTCACATCTTACATTATATTTTAATTAGTATCTTTTAATTTCCAGAGTCAAGGATATTTCCTGTTAGACTTCTTTCCTAGGAATGACAACACATTAATCATGATATCGCTTCATCTGTGTCCAACAATACTCAAGTGCTGAATAAATCAGATGAATGGAGTGAATTGCAGTGTAGAGATTCTTCCAGTGCTAGCTAACAATTAGCCCCACAGAACAAGCAGGGAAAAAACCCTCAACACTATGAACTCTACTTTTATAGTTCATTTTCAGTACTTGCAGTCACTTTAACTCCTGGTTATTAACACTCAAACTCCTCTAGTGTCACAAATAGGTTGCTTAACAGAAGTATCTTCATAACAATCTCTTGAAAGTTGATAATTTCCATCTATAAAATTTCAAGTCCCCACCACTGAAATTTACAGATTATTCTTGAACTGCTCATGTCCTCTTCAGACAGACACAGCTTTTTGTCGTTTTTAGTCAGAGGCATTTTTGCTGCACATTACATAAATTCTTCTTTGCTAGGGAAATGAAGAAAGAAGTTGGTAGCATTTTCTAAGATGGCCAGTTTGATAAATTTCCCATTTGAGATGCTCACTGTGCTTTGCACGGTAATATGACATTTTGAAGCTTCTAGTTAGTATTATACCATAAATTTCTTTCTGTAGGTACTGCACATGTTGAACTTATGTTCCCTTTCCAAAATTCACTGTGGAATTAACTATAGGAAAATATTTTGCCAAGGGGGAAAAAAATCATCATCATCTTCAAGCAGTCATGCTATGGAATGAATTGATATTATTTGATGGAAACAAATGAAGCTGCAGTGGAATGCTGAGGGCACAATTATATTATTGGTTCCACCCACCCAAAAAAGCAAACAAGATTAAAAAAGAGATCCAGTGTTGTTATTTTTCTTTATTTTTATCTGGAGGATACACATTCACAAGCATCAAACGTGTGTGCTATTTTGGGCCGATATCTTCACGTTTCTAAGACTAGACTCAGAGTTCAAGGAAAAGAATAGGTCTCCCAAAACTCTAAAGAGTATATTAATAAAAATGGATAGTTAGTGTATATAATCAAGCAGCAGAAAAGCACAGGGCTAGATCGACGAGGAACTCAAGTCTATTCTCTTTTCTCAGACAAGAAATAAACATGGAGCAATGGGCACATTAGAGATTGACCGCACCACATGTGAAGCGGGTGGGGGTGGGACATTGTCTGGGCTTTCTGAAGGAAGGCAGCAGTGCTTTATGGCGGCGGGGGGGAAGGAGGTCAGAAACTGCTGCAAAAGGTGAGTGGTGGTCAGCTGTGTGGTGTTGACTCAATCCCCTCCCACCCCCACCCTGGAATCTGAGATTGGAAGGCTATAAAGGTTCAAACACTGGGCATTGGAAGCCCTTTTTCCATGCACCAGGCAAGGCAGCAGTTTCTGACTACCTTTCTCTCCCTCCCCCTGCCAGACAGAGTTAACCTAAAAATCATGTAAAAAAAGTTATTTACTTGCTGTAAAAGTTTTGCAGAAGGGACTGTTTCTCCTGTTGTTTGTTCAGCACCAAATATGATTGAAAAGCAGTCATGATAGGGGTCTTTGGATGTTACCAGAGTAAAATGATATTATTTTCTTCACAAAACTGGCCTTTTTTAAACAACTACAGGAATAAAAATACAAATCCCTACATATACAATATACCAATACATTCATAACAGGATTGTTATATCCTTTGGCCAACAGAAAATAACAGGCTGTACTTAAGTATACTTGTCTTTGTCTTGAGGCCTTAATTCTAGTAATTGGTCTTAAGGACATGTCTACACAGACTGTGGCAATGAGCTTCCCAGCCTGAGGTTGACAGACTTGGCATAACAGGGCTTGTGCTAATGCTCTAAAAATGGCTGTGCTTGGAAGTTGCAGCCCTGTCTGGAGCATCCCTCTCCCTAAGCTTCAGAGCCCAACTGAAGGTGAAACTTTAAAATGCTGTCTATGCAGCTACTTTGAGCATGCTAGCAGGAGCCTTGCTAGCTGGTCTGTCAACCCAGGATGGGAGGCTTGCTGTCCTAGGCTTTGTAGACATACTTTAACTAACAATACAAATCACCAGAGGATTTAGAATTGATGAATTATCCTCATTCCAAATGAGCTTGGCAAGAATCTTTTAAATCTTTGTGCTTCAAATTCTTTCCATTGTGTTTTTGTGATGGTGATAACATGCCTTATGAAGTACTGTAAGGAAACACATGAATACAGTGACAACAGATTTTACAAAAACAAAGCTGTTGTGTTGTATGTATTTTCTGAAGGCCATTTCTAAGGTTATAGTGGCAGTTTTTTTTATTTTGATCAGTCATAATATATGTCTTTGTTTTGTTTCCCTCCCTTCCCCCGCGCTTCTAAAGCTTGGAATCATACAGTTTCCTCTTTCAAAAAGGATCAGAAAGGTTTTCTAGGTTTTTATTTGTAATGGAAAGTTTTGACACTTTTTATTCCTTTCACGATTGACACTTGATGTGTGTTGTCTCTGCAAATACTGTTGAAATAACTATCCTCATCTATTCTTTGATATGCTTTGGGTGGGCAGGTGCTTTAAGGTCAAATTATAGCTCATTCAACCAGAGCTGTGGTAACAACAATTGCCAGCCTAAGGCCAGTTCTTGCCGTTTAGATTTTCAGGGCTGCAATCTGTGATTACTTAGGGTTCTTACACTTTCACCAAACATTTATTGCTGCAGCACTGTATCTTATCAAAGAAGAAAAGAGACAACACCAACTGAAAAGCTTTTGTGGCAACCCTTCACTAAATCAATGGTTTCATTTCTTGATTAAGAATGCAATATGTCATTAGGTGATTGTTATTAATTATCTTTCAAAGCACTAAAATGTGCTAGGCACCTCAGAGAAACAAGTAACATTATTCAGACTCCAAAGAGCTCACAATCCAAATATAACATAGCACACCAAGGCAAGGTTAGAACCAGATTATGACCCCAGACTAAGGCTGCAGTGAGCGCTGAGTGGGCAGACCATGCACCCACACAGTGACCTAATCAATTCACTGAGGTTCTGTGTGAGCACACCGGTCCACATAGTTGAAGTTCCTTGCAGGATCAAGGAGTAAATGGGGAATAGGAAAGGCAGGACAAAGGTAAATAATAAATGACAATAATAAAAATCACATGGTTATTCAGAAAGGCACATATACATCTTGATGTGTGTTTTACTACATTGACTGTAACTCCCCTTGCTCTTCTCATAGGTAAAACTGCAGAGGTGAGTTTTAGGAGGGGTTAGAAGGAGATGAGGGAGGTGTTGTGATGAACAAGTCTCGGGAAGACATTACAAGCATAAACAAATGTACAGAGATATCTGTGAGAGGAGATGAGCAGGGTATTGAGGGAGGTGTAATTGGGGGAGTGGAAAAACAGGAAGGAATACAAAAGGAGATGAGCTCAGACATGGTCAGGACCTGTGCATGGGAGAGCATTAAAGGTAATAAAAAGACATTCTGACTTGATGCATAACATAGTGGGGAACCAGGGAACTGAGTTAAAGTGGGAAGTGTTGTGGTTGAAGCTGGAGGAAAGAGGAATGGTTTTGAATAGAGGGAGATGAAAAGTAGAGACTACAGTGGGTCAAGAGGGGAGATGCTTAAGGCATGTATGAATGATGTGGCCAGCAGAACAGAGGGATGAGCTGACTTTTAAATGTTGTGAGGGGAAAAAGGCAACAGGATTTGCCCACAGTCAATTGTAAAGGGAGAAGGGGGCAGGAGCAGGGGAGAGCAGAGGTGGAGGCTGGATATAATTCTTCTATATTCAGTGAGCCAGAGGTTGGGCTCCCATGGCTCTTTGTGACTTGGTTCAACACCCCCAGGGTGTTTAGATGATGGTAGCCTATCCCTTAAAATTTGTTATTGAGGAAGAGATGGACTATATAGGGTTTTCTAAAGATTTCCTTGTGGAAGTTTTGGATTCTGGGTTCCTGTTCACTCTCTTGGTGGTCCGAGTAGGGGGACCTGTTACCAGTGAACTTAGCCCTACTTCACTGTCTCAAAAGAAGCCAACCTTGGAGGAGAAGTTAGTCTTCTTGAATTAAAACTGTAGTCATCTAAGCTTCTGGTGAATTTACCCTGTCTTCAAAAGAGTAAAGAATTTAGGGTGACTAGATGTCCCAATTTTATAGGGACAGTCCTGATTTTTGGGTCTTTTTCTTATATAGGCTCCTATTACCCCCCATCCCCGTCCCAATTTTTCACACTTGCTGTCTGGTCACCCTAAAAGAATTGAATATTTTTTCTAAACGTTTTAAAGCAGGGGTCCCCAATGTGGTGCCCGCAGGTGCCCTGGTGCCTGCCGGGGTATCTAAGTGCGCCCACGTACTGGCCGGCGGATGAGCATCAGCCGAAATGCCGCCAAGAAGCAGAAAATCGGCGGCATCTCAGCAGCGACGCCTCTGGATGACGCTACTTCTCGGCGGCATTTCAGCGGCGACACCTATTGACGTTGCCGCTTGTTGGCGGCATTTCAGCGGATGCTCGTCCATCACCACGGTCCCCTGTGGCTCATCGTCTGGCACCCGCCAGACAAAAAAGATTGGGGACCACTGTTTTAAAGAGATTCATCTGTCTTTTCAAACTAAGCTTTACAATATTCCTAAGCTGCTTGACAGTAACTTTTGATTACCTTTAAAATATGTGATTACCTTTAAAATGAAACTCTGTGTAGGTTTATGCTTCAGGGTATGTTTTAAATATCTGATAGATTACTATACCTACAATCTGTTCTATTACACAGCATCAGTATAAAAATATTTGTTTTCTTTGTATTTTAGATATCCATTCTTTTATACTGTAAACCTTTAATAAAACTATAAGTATTTCACACAGCACTGGTGATCTTTCCCCTATTCAGTGTATCACATAAATCTCCCAATATATTGCAGGATTGGACCCTTATATTCTCCACTGAATAAATGCACAAACTCATTGATCTCTCAATCCCCTCCTCTTTTTATCAGTGGAAGACAGGTGTCTCAAGACAAAAAGTCCTAGTGATCTACATGTGTTTACTTAAACACACACCCATGTGTGTGTAAATACACTCTCTCTCTCTCTCTGGAGAACAGATAATGCTAGGTATTAATTTATTATACAAGCCAAACTAGATAATGTCTTTAAATAAGTTTTCATAAATACAGACATTTACAAAGTCAAATATTTACACATCTTGACAATAAGAAAAGTTTTTATGAGGGGGAAACACAGATTATACATAAACTACAGCAGAATTCTACAGTTAAATTTACAGCTTAAAAATATTTAGGGTCAGATCCTCAGCTGTTGTTAAACAATATAGCTCTACTGGAGTATAGAACTAGAGCTACATTGATGTAAATGACCTGAGGAACTGATCCTTCATCTCTCACTTTTCTCATTAAAAAAAAAAAAAAAAAAAAAAAAACAGACACTGCTTTTTTGTTTGTTTCTTTCTTAAAGCTTAAGTCTTGCTCACATCAGTTAGCTTGTCTTGCTACCCCATTTTTTAATCAGTCTGGAGAAGGCTCAGTTTTCTCTTAATCAAGAGGTTTGGCTCCATGTTTAACACAGGACAATTGTGACATCTTGCAGTTGGGTCTCGTGTTTAAATTATAAATGCTCAGGATAATGAGGACATTCCAGTCGTTGCATATCCCTGTCATAAAATGTTAATTGTTGCCTCACTTGTTGACTAGCCCACATTTTAAAATTATTTAACTGTCAAACTTACTCAGATTTTCCATAGACTAAAAAACAGAAACTGATTTTTAGCTCCCAGTTACAATTCATATTTAGTTAACCACACTCTTCCTAAAATCTAAGATTGGTTTTAAACATGCGGTTTTTCTTCCAGCATAAGTACATAGTTGCCCTACACAGCAACATTCTCAGAAGATGTGAATGAATATATATTTATATAAAACTACATAAATATCCAATATCTGGATTTCATTATCATTTCTCAATTCATGCAGACAGTATAACTTTTATTTGCTTTAATGTGACTCATGATTATCCGAGTTGGATTTAAAGAATAAAGGGAGAAAAAATTATCATTGTCAGGTGAAGAAAATGAAAACAGATACCATTGTCCCTTTAAGAGAAAAGAGGAGAATAAAATTGAATAGAGCGAAATACACTAACAAAACCCAGCTGGAGGTTGCTAAGTAATTGACAAAAGCACTTAATTCCATGGCTAATTTAAGGCAGCATTTTCCAAAGTGTGGGGCATCCTCTCCTGGGCAAAAAGATTGGGAGGTACAGAAGATTGTTCAATTGTTCTCCAGAGTGTCACTTTTATTTAAAATTAAAAGTAAGTTAGTAAGTCTCTAGCTGTTAAGGTTGTGTCAAAGACCTAGGAAACATGATGTGAATGTAGCTGATGCAGCAGTGCCTGTCTCAGTTTGCAAAGACCTGAAGCAATAGATCTTTAAGGTGTGAATTGCCCCATTTATTTCAATAGGTTCTAGTGGAGATGCCCTAGATGATACTTTAAATGGCAACAATGTTAAAAATTTCTGCTCATCAAAACATAGTAAAGGAAACTAAGTATCATAGTGACCATCTACACAATTTGCTAAGTGTGACAACTCATTTTGGGTAGGTCTTTAAGTATACTTGATAGGGCTGAAGGAGTTGGGGGCACAAGAAGTTTCATTGTTTTGACGGAGGGCTCAGGTTTCAAAATCCTCATCCTCTTGCAATCACTCTTATTTAGCTTCCAAATTAATCTTGTTATCTTAAATAACAACAAAACATATAACTAAACCTACATTTGTTCCTGAACTTGTTCTGTTCAGGTTTCTCCTAGCAGCGACCTTTTGTCCCTACTCCTAGTACCTTCTGCCTCCGAGAGGAACAGTCGATCCTATTTTATACCCCTAGGTTAGAGTTAATACAGCTCATCTTGTCTGAGTTCAACAAAAATAAATCTGCACCCCTTTGTAGCTCCTAACACCTAGCATTCTGTCAAGGCTGACTGTTAAAATGCTTGTAAATTTCACAGAAGTAGAATGTGCCTTTTTATACCAATAATTTTGGGGGGGGGGGTTAAATTGAATAAAACCTTCAAAATGAAATTATTTTTTATAAATGTTCGTATATTTTGATTTATCAGTATATATTACTAAAGTTGGTACAATGAAGAATATAATTCAAAAAGGGTTTTGAAAAGTTTACTCCTAGACATTTGAATTATTTACTACAGTTCTGTTCTTGCTTATCCTTGCTGAGTTCTTCCTATAGATCCTTCCATTTGTGTTACATCTCGTTATTGATTTGATCACTGTTGTCACTTTCCAGATTGATATGCACTAAAGGAAGACATATGTTTTAATAAGGACACACCTATGTCCTTAGAGTTAAGGAGGGAGTTTAGTGACTCAGTTATCACCTGAGGGTAGGGTTTTTTTGTTGTTTGTTTTAATTTTAATAACTTGAGTTTATCCACAAATATTCATATTGCTGGGACTGCTCATGTGAGTAACACCAGTATGTGCAAGACTACGTGTAAAAAGCCTAGTGTAGTGGGCCTCATCTTTTGGTGTTAAGTACCTCTCAAGATCAGGCACTTTGTATTTGGCCTTGATCAAACATGGAGGCTATGGTTTGGGCTTTTCGAAACTCCCAGTCCTTTCCATCATGTAATAATCGACATTTAGAGAAAGTGCTGTCCTGTAATATGACTAATATTGATTTTAAAATTCTGAAAGGATATTCAAGACCCGATGTTAAAGGAGGCCTCCATTTCTAAATGTGTATAGAATTGCTTTTTTTCCTTGTTACTTTGTCATAACTGTTTTGTTGGAAAATACAAAGATAAAGAGCTACATTCTCAGTTGGTGTAAATCAGCATAACTCTGTTGACTTCAGTGGAGCTATGCCAATTTACACCAGCTGAGATCTGATCCAGGATGTATATTTTAGTGTCTGCTAGTGTCAGTTAGCTAACTTAGCTAAGTCACATGACGCTTGCAGGACTATAATATATATATAAATGGTAAACCGGTTGCACTAATATATATTTGTGAGAAGCATTTGGGATATACATTGATTGAGACATTCTAGCTTCTTTTTCAGTACAAATTCCAAAACTCCTTTGTTCTGATTTCTAATACAAACAATATGCCTTCCTAGTCTGTAGGGGTCTTTGGCAATATTTTAAATCTCAAAATAGAAAAAAGCAGCCTCCCCAAAGCCTGAAAATATGAAAACCAGAAATAATAATCAAATCAAGCAACATCCTGAAAATACACATGGATAAGCATCAACCCTCACTACACCTCTCACACATCAAAAGCCTGTGCAAATAGATAGGCCTTGTAAATGCCCTGAAAATCAGCAGACTTGACCAAGAGGGAGTGAATTCCAAATCTGAAGGCCTTCATGGAGAACATCCTTCTTGCACCCCATTCTCTATTCTAATGAGCAGACTCTAGCTCAGGCACCTCTGCTGACCCCAACTGCAGTAGGATGGCACAGGAAAAGATGTGTTCTCTTGACTAGACACATCCCAGGCCATTTAGTTTTGACCTATACAGCCTTAACACCTTTAAGTACATCTTGAAATCAATAGGCAGCCAGTGCAGATCCCAGGGCATTGGTTATGTGTATTCAGAAAAAAAAATATTGTTGTTCTCCACCAGCATACATTTCCAGATTGCTTTAAGGTGTAACCCAATGTAGAATGTGTTGAAGTAATCTAGGGTTGTAATTTTCAAAGGAGCCCAAGCCAGTTAGGTCCCCACATTCCATTCTATTTCAATGGGATTTGGGTGCCTATCTCCCATAAACTCCTTTGAAAATCACCATTCTAATCTTGAGGGGACAGAACCAGAGAATTATAAGTAGCAAGCATCAGAAAGAAACAGTTGCAAACTCTGGGCCTCATGAAGATGAGAATAAGTCTTCTTCAACAGTGGAGCTGTATGATCTGCCAGAAAAAAAAAATGCCCCCAGCTTGTGAATCCCAGAAACAAGGTTGGCAGATAATCTGTTTTAAAGAAGCAGCTATAATCCTTGCCACATTTTCCAGTTGCTTCTCTCAATATACCAGCATTACCTCAACTTTATCTCGCTTTAGCTTCCATATAGAATCCTCATTCATGCCCTAATATCTGCCAAACACTAGGGAAGGCATTGGGCAGCAGGAGCTGAATCAGATGAGGCAGAAAAATAGAACAGTGTCGTCGTCATAAAACCACAGCCAATGCTTCCTCACTAACTCTCCTAATGGACCCATATACATGTTGAATGAGAGCAGAGATGAGATGGAGCCATGCAGATCCCCACATCCAAGAACACTTAAGGCAGAAGAGTAATTGCCCCCAAAGGACCTTCTAGCTGTCTTGGAAAAATAAAAGTGAAATCATCAAATGGTGTCACTTTGTAATCCTGCTAGGGTTTGCAGGTGAGCCCATTACCTCTCCTAAACCATGTATTGAAAGTATCTGATAAATCTAACGCAAACAACTGAATTTTATCCATTGTTAGGAGGTGATTTTCTGTCAGTTCTACTCAGGCCAGGCCCATATCTGTACCCAGATTTACAAGGGTCAAGGAGGCCTGAAGCAGGGACATACTCTGAGAGTTTCCTTGCCTCAGTCATGTCAATAATCTTAACCAGATGTAGAAAATTAGGTACTAATAGGGAGATATAGGAACCATCGGGACAGATCTTGTGACAGATGTAGTGAGGCCAGTGCAATTATGCTGCACGGGAGATGGGAGAGGTAGGATTGGAGAAACCTTCACAGGAGTTCTGCACCAATGGTGAATTTATGTGCCGTAGCTGGGGGCCTGGTAGGCAGGGCAGGGGTGATGTATTTATGATTATACAGATTAAACATTCAAATCGCTCTGCAGAGGGTATGTGCATCATCTGTTTGACTGCATGTACATCCCATCCCCAATATTCTTCCTCAGCAAACAGCCCACTTGCTTTAGCTATGTACAGGGCAGAGGATTTCACCCACAGAAATCAGAGAATATCTATTAGTTCAGTGCTGTCCAAATTTTCCATTCTGTGGACCACTTCATAAAAGAGAGAGGGAGAGAGATCCTATCACATACCACTCACACTTCTATTCCCCCACCTCCTTGGTACTTAGAGCTTTACATGTGGACCTTTAGGGAAGGACATTGGACAACTGATGATGTATAGACCATAGTTTAAGACACTATATTAAGTCAATCAGTTCATCTTTCTGCCAGTACAGGTTTGTTTCCTACAACATTCTTTCCTAGTACTTTCTTAAGTCTAAATTTAAATTTCTTGTGGAGACTATTTCATTGTCAAGTAAACTTCACTGTTAAAAAGATTTTTCTTGATGTTTGGGTTCAATGGATAGTTTTTTCAGGAAAGTCTCTCATTATGACCCTTGTTTGCCAAAAAAGACCTTAATGGAATGCGGCATAGTGGTGGTATTGTGAAATGCATTATAGGGTGGTTATCACATGCAATCTCAATTTTAAAGCATCCCAATAAGATGTCACATACTGACCATACAATACATACTTAAGTTATCCTGCTAGTATTTATACTGAAATTCACAGGATGAATACTAGCACGATAGCTTGAAGTGCAGTACTTACTAAGAGGTCCACTGAGTCAACCAATTCCTGTAGAATCATTAATGCAAGCAAATATTTTAGGTGAATGAATATGAAACACTTTTTTTTTTACTTTTATACAGGAAGTCTGATTTGTTTCTGATTAAATTATGCCTGATTAAATCAGTCAGAACAATCGGAATCACTCATCCTGATATGATTGGCCCAGCTCATTGCAAAGCTAGTGTGTTGTGATGTGAGGTTCTATTTTCCTATAATGTAGAGTATTTCCTCCATATTCTCCAGCAGGCTGAAGGTCTAGTTTGATAAACTTTCTGAAAAGAAAGATCAGGATTCATATGACCTTGTTCCAGGTTGCAGTGAACAATCACTACTTCATTGAAAGTGTGCAGTGGGTTTTTTTTTGTTTGTTTGTTTTTGGAGGGGGAGTGTTGTTTTTTTGCTTTTGGGTTTTGTTTTTGTTTTTTGAGTGACAGTTAAAGGGAGAGCAGAATGAATAGACTCATCAGTGATGGACTGATAAGAGCATGAATATACTCTTTAAAATAACAATAAAATAATAGCATAACAAAGGAAGATCTGATACTGGATCATCACAACAGGAAATGCTGAGATGGACCAGGATTTTTTTTAAAAAACAGATACTGTGTTGAGAGTAACTAAGAAAGACCAATACAAGTAAAGGTTAAGAAGAGCAAGTATAAAACATTGAAGAGAAATGAGATTCTCCCCTCCTCCTACCACACATCCTTGCAAATGGAAGAAGCTACACAGTTAATAATAGTATTATCAAACTAATCTATATTAGAACAATAAGAAAAAAGCAATGGTTGACAAGCTGTCCTAGTCAAGGCATAAGAACAAATGGAGTTATAAAACAGGTTAGTAGAGAAAATAAGCTAAAACAAGGTTTTTATCTTTAATTATGTGAAATACGGATAGCAGAGTTGTACTTTGAGCTGTTTATTATTTAAAAACCTTGTTTTATGTATAGATGTGAAATCACAGCTAGACATAACTGAACTTGCCAGTCAAACCTCTTTGTTATATCGGTTTTAGGTTAGATTCATGTGCACCAATAGTTTAATTGGCAGCTCAAAGCAGAAATAGATTTTGGGGTGGAGGGTGCTGTTTAGAAAAGGTTCAATAAAATGCCTTTCAGTCAGGGCTTTTAACTCCTCTGTTAGCTGCCAAACTGATTAGAAATATAATTGTTGGCTTTTGCTAATGTTGAAAGTAAATGCTGGTTTAGGAAACACGTTTTTAAAATACAGGTTTCTAAAAATATTTAAATCAAACTCAGCAGTGGCAGCAGTTTCTGACAATACTAATGTGAAATTATTAATGGCTTTTAACTAGCACTGCCTACATTTGGGAGTGGGAGTGGAAAGTCATCTTGCCATTGTAAGCCCAGTCAAAAGCCACAGCTGGGCTAATAATTGTATTTTCAAACACTGTTTTTGTTTTCTATTTTTTAAAAGTAACTCTTTGGCCAACATTTTCATTAGAATATTAATATCAATGAAAACCTGAAGTTGAAATTCTGGTTGGCTGGGCATGTATATGTATTTATATTTCAGTGCAGGCAATTGGATAGTTGGAGAAAGAACAGGTCGAAGTGTGAGGGAAATGAGGAGGGAATAAGGAGATGACAGGATATGAGGGTATTCTCTGAATTTTTAATACCAAATGTAGGTATCTTGAAAAGCATAATATATAATTAACCATGTATTTTCCTTTATATAATTTTAATGTCCTAACTTGCCCACAAACATGGTATCTTTTCATGCAAATGTTATTCCTTATTTATTAGTGCATCCATGATCAAGGACCCTCATTGTGTTTAGGCATAAATGTAGTAAGCCTACAATCTAACCAGAAAAGACAAAGTATTACTATCTCCATTTCATAGTTGGAGATTTGATGTGCAGAGATATTAAGTTACTTGCTGAAGTTCAGTAAATAAGTCTGTGGTACATTTGAGAATTGAATCCAGGTCTCCTGGGTTCCAAAGTAGTGCTTTAACCACAAGAGCATCCATATTTTTTACCCTCAGATAATCTTGAAATGCATGGTAGGTTATCTCTTACTGTATACTTCCAAAGATAATGACAACACTGTATACTTCCAAAGATAATGACAACACAAAGACATGAAAGAACATAAAAGAAAAACAAACAAAAAATGACCAGAATATAAAAGGAGACAGAAGAAAACTAACAAAACTCTATAAAAGAAAAAATTAGTTTATATGGTAGAGTGATGTAAGAAAGGATGAAAATTGAAGACAAGGAAAATAGAATGTGAAAAGGAACCATAAGAGAACAAATAAAAAAACAAACAAACAAAAAAAAACCTTTCAGGGCTTGATAAATCACATAAAACAGGTATGTAAATCAAATAAAGTGCAGAGTAAAAGGGAAAGTGTCATAATTATTTAAGGGGATAGTAGCTAGAAAGCTTTTGAGGCCCGGTCTACACTACATGATTAGGTCAATGTAAGCTGCTTTGCTGTGGAAGTGTCTTCACTTAAATTTGGCTCCCGCCAACTCAAGTGCCTCTCTACACTGATTTAGTAATACCACCTCTCTGAGCAGTGTAGAGTCATGGTCGATGTAATTAGGCCAACACAGTGCCAGTATAGACACTGCATTTCTTATGTCAATTGTTACTGGCCTCCAGGAGCCCCACAGCAACAATACAATTGATAAAAGTGCTCCTGGTGAGGACGCACACCACTGACACAAGGAGCCAAGTGTGTGCACACACAAGAAATTTAATAATTGTGGTGGCTGTATGCCGGTATAAATTAGGTTGACATAATTTTGTACTGTAGATATGGCCTCAGAATCCATAAATCACACTTGAAATGGAACAGTCCTGCTCTAAAACCAGTGATGGGGGATTTCATGTCACTAACTTCCTGGTCAATAAAAGTATTGTGCTAATATGTAGTTTAATGTACCTCTGAGATATACTTCTGAGGACATCTTTAAGGAATCAGCATCACCGTAATTTAATGTGGATTTGAAGAAAATCCCATTTTTCTTCCAACTTCATCTCCTGCCCACTCTCCCACACACCGTTGAGATCTTGTATCACATATGTCTACATTGTAGCTATGAACTAGACAGGCCTTGCAAATACCACTTTTTAATCAGCCAGTCTCGTTATAGCAATGCAGTTGTCCTCTCCTGAATCCACATTAATAATGAGTACATTGGCTTGTCAGCATATTTTCCACTTTCTCTTGACTCAGGTATTGAGAACCCAACTTTGGGAACTGAGCTCAGGTATGGCAGTTAAAGTGCTCTCACTAGACTATCAGACCACCCTAATTTAGGAAGTTTTCATGTTTGTTTTTACTCTGTTAATTGGGAAGTAACTAAGTGTAGAGACTTGTAAGAGGCATTACCATGGTCTCTAAGTACTTCTTTTTATGGCTGTCACTGTGAGAGTGCACACCAATGGACTCATGGGAGGGATCATGCATGTATAAACCAACCTGCCATGGAGCTTGTATGTGTGCAGTATATCCCTCCACACACAAGCCAGTTATGAAACTAGAATCATGGGTGTTGTCTTGTCCCTCTACATCAAATCTGCAGGAGGAGTGCAGGATTAGGAGGCCTGTATGCCAAAGTTGCTATTAGTATTCTTTTCCCCCACACTGAGGTCACGAGTTTGAGATACACTTTTAAATATATGCTGTGTACTTTTTATGCCATATTTTTACATAAACTTGCCGTGTAAAGATTATGTTCAGAAATCTTTACATTATTTTAAGTATGCCCAAAGGGTGATTGAACTCAAGGCATCCTGATGAGCCAGATTCTGCCCCTTAAATTGAAGAATATCTTAATCTAGCTTTAACTAATTTATTTCAGTGAGGCTCCTTGCAGTGTAAGACTCCTCTTTCCATAACTAATGGTGGCAGACACTGTCCCTATTAAGAATATAAGAACTCCCTTACTGGGTCAGACCAATGGTCCATCTAGCCCAGTATACTGTCTACCAACTGTGGCCAATGCCAGATGCTTCAGAGGGAATAAACAGAACAGGGCAATCGTCAAGTGGCTGAAAAAGCATTATATCTTTAATCTCCAATATCAAGTTTATAGGGCTCTTGCTAATGCGACCCCCCCCCCTCCGGAGGGGGGAACAGGAAGACACTTGTGACAATAGCATTGACACTAGTACTGTATCACAGTATTGGCATGCACAGACATGGGCAAGGTTGTACCACAAACAACCATGTCTGAGTTGATGTCAGCACTACAGCACAGCAATCAGATCTGTGCAACTAAGTCAATATGAAACCCACATATCATCCTGCTATTTCATATAACTGATTTTTTTCTCCTGAAATGCAATTAAGTTTATCTGTGGTATACATTCCCAGTGCCAAGCCATTAACCTTTTATGGTGTATTGGTTCTATTAGTGGGAATGGTACAAACTTTATCTTGTAGTACTAATAAAAATCATTCCTATTTTCTATTTCCACTAATAGTGTTAATAACTAGTTTTTACTCCATATAATAAAAACAATTTGTTCTGAGAACCAGAACTCCCAAAATGACCTGCAGAGACAATGAACTCTTTAGAGCACAGGTAACGGCTTAGATATGGAGTAAATATTGTAACTGATGTCTGATAAAGAAAAAGAGCAAATATTTAGGCAATTTCCTAGTTATTATCAAAGCTGCTAATGGCATAATACAATATCAGCAGGCTGAAAGATGGTTTTAAAATGTATGTTACACCTTATTCATTGGAATAAAATATAATAATGCGCTTTCTTTTTCCCAAATGTCAGAATGCCATTAAAATCAGACACAACTCAAATGGATAGAAAAATATTTGCAATTTCCTTCAGTTATTTTCAGTAATGCTCTCTTAGAAAAATACTGTACATTATGTGAAGGTCACGATCCTGAGTTTAATTTTGACATAAATAATTCCAATAATTGACCCAGGTCAATTTCAGCAGCAGAAAAATTTTGGATTCACCAGATGATAAATAAGAATCACACCAAAAGTTTAAATTTAAGATTTGTTTCCCCTGGTACTTTGCAAGGAATCGCATTTTTGTTGGTTTTAGATAACTGTAAAACACCCGATGTAGCTTTATTTCATTTAAACATGGCAAGAAGACTTTGACCTTTTCTTTCGGATGCAGACCTTGCCACTATAACCAGGTCACTCTCCCCTTATTACAAAGCACACCTCATGGAGCCACACCTTGAGACCATTCAGAATGTGAAATTAGTACAGGGAGTGGCTGCCAGTAGCCAGAGGTTCATATGGAGACCATATTCTGACCATGGTCAGTATTATGTACTTGCTTTCCATTAACTTTGGGGGTGGAGTTTAACGTATTGTTTTTGATCTTTAAATGCTAAATCACTTAGTCCTGACTGGATGAGAGATCACCTCTCACCTCCATGTGATACCATGGCATGTTCAATCAGTAGAGGCTCTCAGGCATACTCACCCATATCAGTTTAGAATTGAAGGTTTGCCTGGCTGAACATTTTCCACAAGGAGTTCTGGACTCTGGAGTTTGCTCCCATGCATCTATAGAAAGAAATCAGGTTTATTAATCCTCAAGGCATGCTAATTTTTTGGGGGGGTGAGTGAGGGGGGTGGTACTTCGGAAGAATGGGATTGAGGTGGTTATGATGTTCTTGGTGAATATTATTAATTTATGACTTGTGTAATTTTAACATGTTGGATTTGATTAGAATTGTGTGGTTTTTTTTTAATTGGAAGGACAGCACTTAGCTAAGTGCTTTAAAATAGTTAAAAGTAAGTCCTTGAGCTATAAGAATAAAGATATATTATAATGATCTTTAACAGTTATCTTTCCATCTTCAGAGTGATTTACAAACATCATTGAATTTTCTGCATGCTTGTGATATAAGTTAATATTATCCCCATATAGGAAGTAGAAAAACTAACACAGAGAGTTTAACTGATTTATCCAAGACCATAGAGCGTTTGGTGTTAATGTTGAAATTAGATCTCAGGAGTTCCTGTCTCCCTTATCTGTGCACAGGTCACATTTCTCACTCATATACTGTGCTAGTAGATGTCTATTTTCTTCCTTGTTTGTAGTGGTGATGTTGTAGCCATGTTGGTCCTAAGAAATGAGAGTAAGGTTGCCAATCCTCCAGGATTGTCCTGGCGTCTCCAGGAATTAAATAATATTTTTAAATGAAAGATTATGTCATGTGATGAAACCTCCAGGAATACGTCCAACCAGAATTGGCAACCCTATATGAGAGTGTTTGAGCTCCACAGAGTTCTTCTTCAGGTCTGGGATAGGTAATCAGAGTGTCATAGCTAAATGAAAGGTCGAACAGATTGTTAAGTATAAGGCAGTGGTTTTCAACCTTGTTTCATTTGCGGACCCCTAAAAATGTCAAATAGAGGTGCAGACCCCTTTGGTTTGGACATAGTCTGTAGCCCCTGGGCATCTGTGGACCATGGGTTGAAAACCACTGGCATAAGGAGTTAACACATATTACAAGAAATCATTCAAAATAAAGTGGCCAATTAACACCTCTGCAGTGATAGGACAAAGGAGAGCTAGTGGGTTACAGATTGTTGTATTGAGACATACAAAAACACTCTATCAGCCATGCACAAACACTTTTCACACAAGGATCACTGACCTCTCCAGTCTTGTCCTCAAAGGAAACCTGCTCAACGCCTGCAAAAGATGAACCTGGGAGCTTAAAGTCATAACTCTGTTAGACACCAAATATCATGGACTCAATAGAGATACTGGTTTTTGTCTCATTACAACAGTCTGTAACCCAGGAATTTTCCTTTGTCCCATGATTGCAGAAGTGTTAATTGCCCACTTCATTTTGAACGGTTTATTGCAATATATGTTAACTGCTTATGCTTAACAATCTGTTTGACCTAGTCTTTTGCTGGGACACTCTGATTATCTTTCCCAGAACTCTGTGGAGCCCAAAAGCTTTGTTCTTTCTCCAAGACAACTTGATCCAATAAAATATATTACCTTACCCATTCTGTCTCTGCTATTTTCTTCCTTGTATCTTATTTGTTGTATCTTTAAAAAAAATATTTATTGCACACAATTGCGATTATAGATTTGTATTCACTGAAGTTAGATTGCAAGCATCCGTTTCAGCAAAGCACTTAAGAAATGCTTAAGTCCATTTGCTTGACTGGAATTTGAGCATGTGATTAAAGTTAGAAATGTACTAATGTGCTTTGTTTAAATGAGACCTAAATTACAGCTAGTGTGCATACATTGCAATCCAACCAAAGCTACATAGTCAAAATAAAGTCACTCTTCTTGGAGTTTGATTTATTAA
The DNA here is from genome assembly GCF_011386835.1 of Chrysemys picta bellii. NCBI lineage: Eukaryota > Metazoa > Chordata > Testudines > Emydidae > Chrysemys > Chrysemys picta. The sequence continues at coordinate 172,066,870 of NC_088791.1, read as the reverse complement.
CATAAAGGCACCTTACTTAGAAACCTGACTCTAAATACTCTCCAATGTAATAAAAACAACAAGGAGTCTGGTGGCACCTTAAAGACTAACAGATTTATTTGGGCATAAGCTTTCGTGAGTAAAAACCTCACTTCTTCGGATGCATCCGAAGAAGTGAGGTTTTTACTCATAGACTCATACCCAAATAAATCTGTTAGTCTTTAAGGTGCCGCCAGACTCCTTGTTGTTTTTGTAGATACAGACTAACACGGCTACCCCCTGATACTTGTCTCCAATGTAATGTTTTTAGATTTGCTTTTCAAACCATAACTATGTATAAAGACTTCCATTTAGTTGTGGCTGGCTGGATCTCAAAATATGGTGTTACTAGTGGTGAGGAGTAATGATGCAGTATTGTAGTTATATGGTTAAATAAAAATAAAAATTAGTAGTGTCTGTGTATCAGGATGTTGTTCTGAATATACAACAGAATCTCAGATGACAGGATATTTATGATTGAATTATTACTAAAAAATAAAATGTTTTCAAAAATCTCCATTTGCTCATCAAAAGTTTCAAAAAGATAAGGGTCTATTTTCATGGTGGGGTGTGTGTGTGTGGTTTTCTCTGCAAAATGTAGCATGTACACACAAATAAAAGGTAGTGCTCTCTTTAAGAAAACTAACAGCTGTAATGCAATACAGAGAAAGCAGTTCAGCAAATGCACACTACAGCAATTAAAAAAATAAATGTATTCAGCTCATATATTTCATTCATTCACATATTTTACATGTACACTGCCCTGAGGCCAGATGGCTGAAACACTGGCAGACTTCTGCGTCTGAAATGATAATAAAATACTGTTGTTACCTGAAATATGTGAGTTGGATGCTTTTTTTAACCTGCTGCTGTGTTCTCTGGCTAGCCAGGTTTTTATATTACTTAAGCTATAAGAGATGGTAGCCTGTGCAGTACTGAACCTTAGGTGGATTCAGTTTCTGAGACATGATCTAAAGGAATAAATAACTTTAAGTATTGAAATGATGTAGTAAGCATTGTAGTGCATATGACAGCATGTCTTAACGCAGTTACAACTTGGTAAAAAGAAGTGAGTCATTTTTTTAAGTTGGTGATATTGTACTCGTGTTTCAACTGGGAAGTGTTACATAAGTATGACATAGTGTCAAAAGGTTTTGGATGAAAATAAGTAGAAAATAAGAAAGTTGGTGTAATTACAATAGTTATAATGGTTGTCCACAGCAATTACTTTAAGGTTTTCCATCATAAACCCCTTTTACACATATCCATATCTTTCCAATAGATTGAGGATGTGGACATGAACTTTGTAATGCCAAGTCTCTGTCTGAAGGTAAAAATATGTCAAAATCCCTTTAATCCTTTTCCAATTATGGAAGAATGGGGAGAAGTTCATTTCCCCCTCCCCCCCGCACTGCAAAATAATTGCTCTGCTCCTTCACCTTCGACAAAGGAGAACAACTCAAAACGTAGCTGAACTTGGAAACTTAAGAACAAATCTTCAGCTGGTGTAAATCAGCAAAGCTCCACTGACTTCAATTTAGGATTTAAAGGTCAAAAACGATTAGTATTAGTATTGAAGATGAAGAAACTTGAACTTGTTTCCAAAGGAGCTGCACTTACACCAGCTGGGGCTCTGGACCTTAAGAGGTTGCCTATCCTTAGTGTGGAATAGTAGTACAGCACATGCAATGGGATGTTTGAAAATATATTTGATAAGTCATGAACACTTTAAAATATGCCCTTGTGCATGGGCAGTTGGAAATTGTTAAGTTAAGCTACTATCTCTACCAGAAAGGTGGTGATCATGCAGACGGAGCTGTAGGATTTAACTGTACAGTGAAATGTCTAGTCAGCTCAGTTGATTTAAAGACTTTCCTTCTTTTGCTGCTGCCCCACAGGCCATGTGACGTAGAGGAATGAGGAGGGCTGGTAAAATGTTTTCCATTGAACCTTTTTTATTTTTTTCTTTAATTAAAAATCAGGTTTTTCAATTAAAAGTCAAAATGTTCTGTGGCAATAAAAGGAACGTTTTTCGACCAGCCATAGGAATGAGAACTCTTGAGTAATATTCCTACTTGTCCCACATACTTTTCCTTTACATTTACGTAGCACTTTACAAATATAAGGGCTTACAAAACCCCTACGATCTAAGTGTATGTCATTGTCCTTTTTGTATAGATTGGAAAACCAAGGTTCAATGAGGTTATGTGACTTGCCCAAAGTCATACAATAAATCAGGGTCCAAGCAGAATTAGAGTCTGGGTTTCCTGAGCACTAAACTCATGCCTAATTCAATAACCACTGCAGCTGAGTTGGGCACAGCCTCAATGGAGAGCACACACATTGTTCCTCATTTTGTCCCTGTGGATGTTGGGTTCCCTGTGTAAGGATGGCTTAACTAGAGCCAGGACTCTCTACTTTCTCCTTGAGCATCCAGCAGAAGAGTTTACAGGGCACCAAAGGGAACACATTTTGCATCCCTTTACAGGATAGCAGATATACCTCTGCAGCATAGGGCCCTACACAATCCCTCTAGTGAAAACAATGGTTTAAAAGCCTCAATCTGGCTCTATAGATATAGAAAACAGGTTGATGCTCTCTAACTGTATAATGTTCCTAAATAATGAACTGGAATAATTTAAGGTATATGCCCGCATTATGCATACTTTTTTGTCTCTCGTTTGGAGAAGATTTAAGGAACTTGTCATGTTATATGTTACACAGGCCATCTCTGTTGAATTATTCTCTGCAAATATATTTTGTTTTTTACTCTGAGAAATTTTGTAGTACTCGCCACTGAGAAAGCTACTTTGCTACAGAGTATTTCACACAATAAACAAATGCAATCACTTATTTTTAGCAATGCTTCACTGTATAAACTGTCCCTTGTTCTCCTTCTTTGTCAGTTTTAACTGCCTTGTTAGATTTGTGTGTTAGACCTAAATAGTGGTGTTTTACTTACTCTGTACAGATATTTGTGTCATCATCTAGTTTTCGTAGTTAGGAGCTGATCTAGCAAAATTGCATTTGGCCTTTGTTTGTTGGAGAGTTGTCTAAAAATAAAAACGTTAAAATAATATTCCATTATCCATCAAGATAATCCTAAAGGGGCTAATGCAAAACTTACCCTTATTTTTACTGAACCAGGCAGCCGTCCAGTTGCTGATACTCTTGAAAATGTTAGCAGTTAATTTCAGTGCAAGCAATTATGATTAATAATATAAAGTATAAAGCAATTATGGTTTTAAAAGTTGTCATTTCAAAAGTTTTAGAAAAGAGGAGACAAAAGTAGTGTATAAAAAGGAAATAATAAATAAGTCAAACCTAAAACCATCAATACATTTTTCAAACTGAAGTGCAAACTGGATGCCTAGGACTATGCCCATGTCTGTGTTCTGTCAATCACCCACCTCCTTTTATTAGTCTTAGAAGATAAACAACAAGACTGACAGCTTTGTGTCCTTTGGCATTTTTGTGTCACCACCACTGAGTAAGAGGGTATTATGTCATCACTCAAACCTGTCAGGTTTGGTTTAGTCTGATGTTTGTCTTAAAGATCGTTTTCCTCATTTCCTCCCTCTAAATTGATACACGTACCCAGTATAGATTATATATTGTAGGTGTTACTGAAATCTGTTTATCAGACTTTCAGATATCTTTGACTGGGACATTGGTAATTTCACCTCTTTCCTACCCATATGCCTAATCTGAAATTGTAGAAGTAAAAATGTATCTCTTTTTCTAAACCAGTAATTGGCATTTCTCAAACTTTTTTACTTGGCATTTTTTATGACCATCATTTTCTCTTCCGTTGCATTAATATTAAAGTTGAAGAAAATAATTGAAACACTTCAATACTGCTTTGTTAAATCTGACACAGACATAGATCTTGTTGGAGTTGTAGAGAGTTTGCACTGCTTTCTCACAGACTAGATGACTAAGACCTTCTCCCTCACTAGATGAGCCATCAAATCTCATTCCAGGGGAGCACAAAGCCACTTTTCCTTAGAGATTTGCTTCAAACAACAATAATCTAGTCTTGTAAGGTTACAAATGGTCTGGGAATGGGGATTAAAGAGACAAATCTTTGCTTTTGTTTAATGAAATTTCACAATACAATGGTTTTGTTTAATTTTGTGAGGAGAAAACGATAGTTTCTCGCTGCTAGAGACACAATGCTTGTGGGCAAAGGCAGTGAAATTAGTGGGGTGTATGTCAAGGATTCATGCTTCTGGGGTGTGCTCCAGTTTTAAGAAACACATTACAAGTCCATCAATGACAAGAGTTGCTACTTTTCCTTGATGAATTGACAGAAGTCTTGTAGAGCTTGTACAGGGTGCGAGGGAGTTGTCTGGGAGTTCTTAGTGGCTTTTTGACAAGTCTGTTACAGCTGCCAGATTTATTCCTCTAGGGATCACCTTAAAAACTGACACTTGGCTTAAAGAATCTGATTTGTTCCACAATAGGGAGAGATCAGGGTACAGCCTTTGATTTCATTTGCACTGGGAACAATATCTATTTAATTTTCAAATGGATGATCAGAGACTACATTCATAGAATAATTCAGGATGTCACTTTGGCTACAGCAATTCTCCCTTCAGAGTGAGTGCTGTAATCACCATCCCTTCCTACTTTGTCTGTCTCAGCAGTAATGTTTCATCTAGTCTTATATATAGATGCCTTTCCCAGATCTAGCTAGATTAATTTGGGCCAGATTCTCAGCTGGTGTAAATCAATATAGTCCCATTGACTTTCTTTTCCCCCTCATTTAATATAAGCAGCCTCCAAGGAACTCTAAGATCTTATGTGTGGGGAAACACTCTAGTTGCTCCTTCCTGATTTCATTCCGTTTTGTATTTTGTCTTTGTTGGTAGAGTCAGGAAGACACACTTATTTAAACAATTTGTTGTTTCTTCTTCTTCTTGAGATCACTATGGTTGCACACTTTGCTAGTTACTGGTGTAAAGCTCATGATCTGGTCTTTTCTGTAACAGCATCTCTAAGGACTTCCCAAGAATTAGGAATTCACAATACTTTCAAACTATACTGTTAATTCAGCTGGTTCTGATGAATTCCTCCCTGGGTATAAAGGAAAAGTATCCAGATTCTTGTCAACAATATGACCACAATATTCTGTGCCATGTGGTTTGTTCAATCTATCTTTATACAGTGATCCTTCTCTGGATTCAGCTAAAGAAGATTAAGTGTATAGAGAAATGTTTATGCTTACTGAACACTGAAAATAGTAGGTCAGAGTTTTGTCTACAGAGTTTTGTTTTCATTTTATTCATATTTTCTATTGAGAGTTAATTAGTGATATATGATTTTTCCCCCCTCTGGAAATTGCCTCTTGGAAAGAAAATAATCCTCTCTGATGCTCATCTGTCAAACATAGAGAATTCACAAGTGTAATCAGTGAGTCAGCACTTCACAAATGCACCTTTAATAACTGGATTATGAAGCTCATTTTTGGCTCCGTAAGGATCTCCTAAAATGATTTATTTGCCTCTAGCTCAGTCTAGATAACATCCTGGGGACAGGGCTGCCAGAGGTGGGGGCAATTTGCTAAGGACCCCCAAAATGACGGAGGGTTGGTCAGACCAAATTTGAGTGAGAGGCGTTGCGATGAGCTCATGAGGTCTCAGTGTCACTCGAGTTTGGTGACTGCCATCAACAGTCTGTGGAGCGACTCACTAATTCCAGCTGGGCCCAGATACTACTGTCGTTACTACTGGCATCACACCAGGCCCAGTGCAATCCACCAGGCCAAGAGCATGGAGGTAAGAGCAAGGTCAGGGGTTAGGTATATTGCTCCCACCAGCAGCAGGACCAGAGCTCAGGGAGAGGAGGGATCAGAAGTAGCCCCCTGGCTGCCTGCATAGCAGAGCCCCTCCATCCCCTCATGGAGGGTAGCAACCACAAATGTCTCTCTGACTCCTCTTTTTAAATTCTTTTGTCTCCATGGTAATCTTTTTTGGAAGGGTGGGGGTGGAGGGGCTCAGTTTCAGATTCTGACCTGGCTTCATAAAATCTTCTGTGTGGCCCTGCCTGGGGTGAAGGGGGAAGTATTTTGAAGATCTAGCTAATACTGACTGTGACATACCCCCTGGGTACAACCTGGAACTGTGGGACTGCTGTGCCCCCTTAACTCTCCTCCCTGTGTTGTCTCTTACAATGCTATGCTAATGACAAGGAGCAAACCCCTCTCTAGGTGATGTGATCAGTCGGCCAACAACATGCAGGGAAACACCCAGCTAAGTTGCATGAATGCTCTTCAAGCCACTCATGAACTATACAAAGGGAGACACCAGCAAATTCCCCCATACCCCTGAAGCCTTGCACCCCTGAAATAGACCATCTTACACTGCTCAAGACCTTTTTTGAACAATGCAAGCTCATTAATTAGTTTACCACTTTGTCAAAGGATAGTGAACATGCACCGGCCTTTGTAATTTGAGAAGATTCCCCAAGCACTTTAGACAAACTCACAGGTAAGGATAAAACATTAAAATAAGTTTATTAACTACAGAAATATATATTTTAAGTGATTATAAGTGGTAGGAAAAAAAGGACAGAGATGGTTACATGAGAAATAAATAAAGTCATAGTCTAAATTCTAAATTTTATCAGACTAAACAAGATTTGAATCAAGCAGTTTTTCTAACCCCATGAGGCACTGTAATCAATTCAAAATTCTTAATCCACAGTCTGAATTCCCTGCTCAGCCTGGGACCAATCTCCCCAGTTCAAAGTCTTCTCTTCCAAACGTTGTTGCCTTCAGAATAGGTGTGGGAGGAGAAAGGCCCTGAGCTGATGTCACAGACTCCAATTTATACCCTCCTCCATCCATGTGCATGGAAAGATACTGTCTCAAACATGAAGTCACATGATCTACATATCCTGCTGAGACAGTGGGTCTCTGTAGTCTACGTGCTTTGAGGGGTCCACTGGGAGAATGGATTCTCCTTAATGGGCCGTCAACACATGGCTGGCTAGTCCTAATGTAAATCTGTTTTAGGGTGCTAGTTGCTCCTTTGTTGCCACCAAAAGGCCAGCTGTGGGTCTCTCCCAGACTCGCAACGTATTTCAATAACAAACACAGGAAAACTTCATAATGCCACATGTATGCGTTACCATTGCAATTCAACAAGATAGTCATGTTTAATAGATCATGATTTCTTAAATGATACCTCACAAGGCATACTTTGTACAAAACATATAATCATATCACAGAGGTGAATATGGGAGTTTCAGGGTGCTATTTTCAGGTACAGAGTGTCACACTGACATCACTCATTTTAGGGCAGATGCCCTCAATGAAATGTGACTCATCAATACTCCTACAGACCTAGACCTAGCAAGAGTGTCCAAATTTTTTCTTTTTGTGTTTAGCTAAACAGATGGCTATGCTCTTGTCTTTCTGATACCAGCCTACTGACATTGCTTTTTAGGAAGTAGACTTCTGCAGTATGCTCTACTTAAGGGTTGATCCTAAAAGTCTCTTGGAAAGCTACAGGTTGGTACAGCATTCACTGGACAACCCATAGGGAAGGCCAGATGGGAACATATCAGAGTACACCAGTGTTCTGTATTAATCAAATGAGTGCTCTAATCAAATCTATGGTCTGTTTCAAGATCTTTGTTCTTACATATGTATTTAATGGGCTAGAGCCCAGTTTTCTTAGCAACCTTCTCTCCACCTCCGCTCCTTCTGTTATACTAAGTGGGAACACTTCAATTGATGCAACTAAAGAAGTTTTAGTAAGTGATGGTCCTGGGACAAGGCATATTTGTCAAATGATCAACAGTTATGGAACTAATTTCCACAGGAGATCCAGCTGCACCCTAGTCTCAACACCTTTAGAATAGGCTGTAAGATGTATTTATCTTTATAGGTTGATATGACCCAGACAGTTGTGCCATGTACACCTGACTCAACTATCAGCTACTAGCATCTGACCATTATAAGAAAGCAGTTTAAAAAGAGGACGAGAGGAGAGAGAAGAGTTGAAATATCTTTTTATCTGTAAGGCACTATGGCAATGAGAGCAGTGGGTGATTGTATAATAATAGTAATAATTTGCCACTTATGTCATGGCGTTTACCTTCAGCATCGAGGGAAGAATAGGGTTTTTTTGTTTTGTCTTCCTTTCCTTCTAAAGGGTATTCAGAAAATAAAGTGTAGCAATGTTCATGCCATTCTCTTTATAGTCAATTAAGTAAGTCTATTTTGGGTCTCTCGTCTTTTAGCTGACTCACTTCTGCATCAAAATCCTCTGTTGCTCAGGGAAGGCAGAATTCTTTGCTATAGAGAATAAGGAAGCTGTTACTATGGGGATTTCAGAAAGCATACTTAGAAGTTTAAAAGTGAAGGAGAGGAGGGAGATAGAATAATAATTGAAGGGAAAGGTGGGGTCAAAGGCAGCTTTTTAAAGGATGTTTCTATGGGAGTGAGAAAAAATTCAAATGAAAAGATGGTGGTTAGGTTGGGAGTAACAGAGGTAAACAATAGGGAGGGGATGGGTTCAGAGAGTCAAGGCACATAATAAGTGTTGGAAGAGGAACGTTGGAGATCTCAAAGCTAGTTACTGGCAAGAGTGGTGATATGTAATGTTGGATTTTTGTTAGTCTTCTCCTTGAAAAAGTTGGCAAGATCCTGATTGGAGAAGGGGACTGGTAGGGACCATGTAGGGATTCAGAAATAGGAAATAAGTGATGTAAGCATTGAATTCCCTAATGGAGGAGGATTACTGCTGTTTTGAGAGGCAGATGGCAGTACAGAAAGATGAGAGAATTTATAGTAGAGGAACTTGGTGTAGGGCTCTGGAATTTCTTCAGAGGTATTGAGCAACCCAGAAATAGAAGTGGAGGAAGAGAATGAGAGGAGTCATCCAGGATGCAGAGAATGAGACTGTGTGGTTGGATAAAAGGACAAAGGAATTGGGGGTGGAGGATAGAAAGGGGCTAAGTGAATCATTTATGGAGAGGTGTGAGTAAAGGGCAGTGGAGAATTAGAGATTGAATTTTATATCTGGGAGATCAAAATCTTTCTCAAATTCAGGACTGTAGATTGTCATTGCAGACTATTTATCAGCCGTGATGCCACTGCATATATTATCTTCTGAATCTGCAATTAATGTCATTTCACAGACCTCTCTGCAGAGAATTTGAAGGAACAGTCAGCACCCACTCCCCTGCCGGTCAAATGCCGCCTCTGCTTGACCCTTATCTCAATCAGCCTATGAGGCAGAAATTGAAAGTCACTCCTTATCCATTATATGTAATGTAATACAATACAACACAATATATAAGTAAATTGCTCTTATAATGTCTCTTCCACCTAACATGTTGTAACGTGGTTTAGAATCCATTTAAAACTAACATAAAAACATTCAGCACTGGAAGAATTCCTCTACCTCAGTGATGGATACTGGATCTTTTCCATGCTTATGGTATTCATACTTAAAGGATATATCCTTCAAAAGTAATAGACTGGAGACTTGCATGAATATATGATGTTCTCTTAGTGATTCAGAGCTACAGTGGGTAAGAACAACAGCTATTTCTTTACTAGTATAAGTGTGTGTTGTAATATATAGAATAAATAAACATAGTCTGAAGTTATGTAGCTTAAACCTGTATATATCTTATATATCTTCCCCCCTTCCCAAGGATCTCTTTATTCTTCTGCTTACTAGTACTTTGTATTTGAATTCTGCAAAAATTCAATATTTTTTTTTCAAAAACGTAACCCCCTCCAAACAGTTGCCTGAATTGATTAACATTTTTAAAAGTTGAAAAGCATAGAATAAATTTAAATTTTCTCATGGAATCAGATGTTAAGACATGTCAAAGTCTGTTCAAATTACTCCATCCAGTCCCCTCTTTTAGGCTGGCTCTCCTTCTACACTAATCCTTTAAGGATTTGCCCTGATTTGCTTTTTGAAAATTTCTACAGACTGTAACTCAGCTACATCAGCACAACACTGTTCTCTGTTAATGGGGATGGGGAGGAATTGGGAGCAGAACAGTTATATTTGCAGATTATTGGTTGTCAAGGTATGGACACATGTAGTACCTTGTGGTTCTGGGGAACCAATGCAGAAAGTGCCATTTCATCTCCAGGCTTAATCTCAGCACTCAGTGCTGCTTTGGAACAGGGCTATGACATTGCTCCTGCTTGCCCTTCCCCTTGCTGCTGCAAGCAGGGGAATAAGTAGGCTCTCATTGCTCTGGTATCAGATTTGCTTGGGTCACTGCATGAGGAATACAGTGAGATGCAGGGTTGGAAGCTTTTCAAAATGTCTTTAAATCTACTTCTCTCTTTTTCAATGGCATTTCTTAAAACTACTAACTCTGACTGTATGTTTCCCAGTTTTGAACCCACTTACAAGAATAAGGATGAACACTGGCTCCCTAAGGGGAAATGACAATACTCACTTTTAATCCCTCCCCTTGTTCTTCCAGTGAAAGAGGGGAGTTGAGGGCTGGTCAGTGCTGTGGGAATCAGACAGGAAGAAGAAGCAGTGCTTCCATGAGTTCCGTGACTGAAGATGGGGTCAGGGCTGGCCTTACCATGAGGCCAACTGAGGCGGCCGCCTCAGGTGCCAGACTGTGGGGGAGGGGCGCCACTAGGACCCAGAGTGTAGAAAATCGTGTCTGCTGCTGGTGCATATGTATTCTCTCTGCTCTAGATGCACAGAGATGGTGGAGTGTTGTGCTGGAGGAAGGAGGGCACAAGAAACATAACAAGCAGGCAGGAGAAAAGGTGAGAGGGAATAACAGAAAGCAGCAGGAGCTGCAGGGAGAGAGAGAGAGGAGGAGCCTTTTATATATCTCTCTAGCACCCCCAGGAGCCTGGACTGATTAACACCAGCTTCTCAGGGAGCTTCCTGTTTCCTGCTGCTTCCCTGAACCCACTTGAGGAGAACAAGCAGTCAACTGAAGTAGTAGGAGCTAGTTAGGCCCTTAAGACGCTCATATCCTCCCTCACTCTGGCCCTACTACCAGCCTGATTATTTGTCCCCTTCAATTGAGTGTTGAGAGCCACTATAGTTGGCACTGAACAGCAGTCATGAGTGAATGAAGAACACCCCTCTGGGGCAGCATTCAGAAAAAGAAAGAAAGCAAAGGAAGCTTTTCTATCTAAGCAGGAAGGACCTCTCCTGAGATACATAGACACAAATGTTCACAGTGACTATTCTGGCCCCAGTGATGATGTGAGTGGTGAGGAGATGCCTGATCTTCCAGTTAGTCAGAGTGCAGGTGACCTGGCAGCTACTGCAGCATCCTTAACTCTATCTCAAATGAATGTAACCATGCACATTCCCGAAGAAAAGTGTAGATCAGAGAAGAGTGTGGTGTAGGTGCAAGAAACAGCTGCTGCTGAGTTTAGTTCCTTAAGTCTAGATGATCCAGGACTGTGGACCCACTTGGGCAGTAGCCTGAGGGACTTCCTTGTACTGCATGGGCCACAGCAAGTGAAAAACTTCATGTTCCCCAAAGACAATGAAAATAGAAGTTTCCATCCAACACATTACTGGCATGAAATCCCCAATGGTGACAAAGTGGAGAGGCCATGGCTTATGTACTCAAAACCCCAGAATGCTGTATACTGTTTTTGTTGCACACTCTTCCAGTCTAATGTTCCAGCTACACTGGGTTCTACAGGAACAAAGGACTGGAAAAATCTGGCTAGAAATCTGACATGAGAAGGCAGCAAATCATAGAGAGCATTCCATAGGTGGAAAGAGCTTGAGATGAGACTAAGGTTAAAGGCCACCAGAGATGATCAGCATCACGAGAAGACTGCATCAGAGTCTCTTTGCTGGCAAAATGTTCTGAAAAGGCTCATTGCTATTGTGAGAATGCTTGCTACCCAAAACCTAGCATTGTGTGGCACTTCAGATCAGCTGTATGTGCCAAACAATGGAAACTTCCTTAAAATTGTGGAGTTGATGGCTATACTTACCCGCTGGTTCGGCGGTAAGCAATCGATCTTCTGGGATCGATTTATTGCATCTTGTCTAGACATGATAAATCGATCCCGGAAGTGCTCACCGTCGACGCCGGTAATCCTGCTCCGCGAGAGGAGTAGGCGGAGTCGATGGGGGAGCCTGCCTGCCGTGTGTGGACCCGCGGTAAGTACCTTTCAGTTTGAACTAAGATACTTCGACTTCAGCTACATTATTCACGTAGCTGAAGTTGCGTATCTTAGTTCGAACTGGGGGCTTAGTGTGGACCAGCCTTGAGTTTGATGCTGTACTCCAGGAGCATCTAAGAAGAGTCACCACCCAAGAAATGTATACACACCACTACCTTGGAAAAACAATTCAAAATGAGATCATACAGTTACTGGCAACAAAAGTCAAACAGAAGATTGTGGCAGATCTGAAGTCAGCAAGATATTACTCTGTTATTCTGGACTGCACACCTGACATCAACCATACGAAACAAATGACTTTAATGGTGCATTTTGTAACAACCACAGAACCTAGTGAAAATGTCCCTGCAATGGTGACTGTCAGAGAGAATTTTCTAGAATGTATTGACATTGATGATACGACAGGAGCTGGTATGACAAATGTGCTTCTTAAAAAGCTGGAAGATACGGGAATTGCGATAGCTGACATGAGAAGTCAGGGCAACGATAATGGTGCCAACATGGGAGGAAAGAACAGAGGAGTGCAGACACAGATCCGAGAGTTAAACCCTCGAGCTTTTTTTGTCCCATGCAGTTCTCATTCATTGAACTTTGTGGACAGTGATGCAGCATCAGGTTCTAGTGAGGCTGCTGAATTTTTTAGTGTAATTCAAAACACCTATGTATTTTTCTCTGCATCAACTTATTGATGGCAAATTTTGAAGCAACATCTGGGAACATCCTCTCTGACATTGAAACCACTGAATGCCACACGATGGGAAAGTCGAGTGGAGGCGATAAAGCCTATCATACACCAAATTGGGAAGGTAGGTGATGCCATAGTTGCCATTATGGAGGATAATGCTATGACAGGAACTGTTCATGGGAGAAAGGTGGCAGAGGGAAATGGAATCACCAGAAATATACATAACTTCAAATTTCTGTGTGGCTTAGTGTTGTGTCATGACATACTGTTTGAAATAAATGTTGTAAGCAAGAGACTCCAAGGTGCTGACCTTGATATATCTGGAGCAATGGAACAACTGGACAAAGCAAAGGCATACTTTATAGCCTTACCGATCAGATTAGGGATTTCAAAATGTTCTGAAGAGTGCACAGAAGTTGGCAGAGGAACTTCACACTGAAGCTATTTTCCCACCCATTCAAGAATACAAGAGTCACCGAAGAAGAAGATATTTTGATTACGAGGCACGGGATAATTCCATAAGAGACCCCAAACAACAATTCAAAGTTGAATTCTTTAACCAGGTGCTAGATTGTGCAATACAGTCAATTGAAGAATGTTTCATGCAGCTCAAGGAACACAGCAGTATATTTGGGAAGTTGTATGATATTCCAAAACTCCTCACTATACCTGAAGAAGACCTTCACCAGCAATGCAGGGCATTAGAGACAGTGTTGACATATGATGACATGCGCGATATTGATGCAAGTGATTTAGGTGATGAACTGAAAGCCTTTTCAAGATACATTTCAGCAGGATCAACTCCAAAGGCTGTTCTGGAATATATGTTCACAAATAAGATGACCACCTTCTTTCCAAATGCTTGTGTTGCTCTATGCATACTTCTAACCTTCCTGTAACAGTTGCCAGTGGAGAACGCAGCTTCTCCAAGCTGAAGTTAATAAAAACACATCTACGCTCCACAATGACACAGGAGAGGCTGGTTGACCTTGCAACCATCTCAATAGAGCATGAGCTGGCCCAGACTGTGGACCTTCAGGAACAACAAGGAGTCTGGTGGCACCTTAAAGACTAACAGATTTATTTGGGCATAAGCTTTCGTGAGTAAAAACCTCACTTCTTCGGATGCATAGAGTGAAAGTTACAGATGCAGGCATTATATACTGACACATGGAGAGCAGGGAGTTACTTCTGTAACTTTCACTCTATGCATCCGAAGAAGTGAGGTTTTTACTCACGAAAGCTTATGCCCAAATAAATCTGTTAGTCTTTAAGGTGCCACCAGACTCCTTGTTGTTTTTGTAGATACAGACTAACACGGCTACCCCCTGATACTTGACCTTCAGGAAGCAGTTCAAATCTTTGCAACCAAGAAGGCACAGAAAGCACCACTTTGATTATTCAAGCGGATAAAAATGCCAGTGTTTACTATGCAGACAACAAAAGTTACATTTGCTGTTCAGGCATTACTTAAAATTTTTGAACAAGGCATTTTAAGTTGTTAGTTCTCTTTTATTGGGATAGGTAGCAGAGCAGTGCCATGAGAGGAGTAGAACAGGAAAAAGGCAGAATTGAGACCATTCAAAGTTTTGGCCCAAGTGAGGGGGCATGGGGGCATCATTTGAGCTCCCCACCTCAGGTGTCAAAATATTGTGGGCTGGCCCTGGAAGTGGGGTGACCCTACCCCATTGTAATCCTTGCCACTGGGTTTCTCTTCACTCATAGAGAAGCTTGAGTGAAGCTGCTTCCCCTATGCCCCATTTTCTTATAATGATGAGGAGAAGCAGCAGCAAGTGGCTTAGAAATGTGTAAGAGTGGTACTGAATTATGTGCAGCAGCACCAATGTTTGATGTGCAGCTCTCCTATTAGCTGATGGGAAATGTGACGTGATAGACGCTCACCCCACCACCAGCAGAACCTCCTTGCTCTGCCTGTCAATGGACAAACCTCGAAAACTATTTACGTTGGTGTCATCATAGATATTATAGAATATCAGGTTTGGAAGGGACCTCAGGAGGTCATCTAGTCTAACCCCCTGCTCAAAGCAGGACCAATCCCCAGACAGATTTTTGCCCCCGAGCCCTAAATGGCATCCTCAATGATTGAACTCACAACCCTGGGTTTAGCAGGCCGATGCTCAAACCACCAAGCTATCCCTCCCCCTCTCAGTTTGCAATTTATCAGTGTGGATTAGGAAGACCCCAGCATAGTTCACCAGGCTGTTTATGCCACTAATGCTCCTCATTTAAAAAGAATTATTTTCTAACCTGAACTGTATTATCTTTCGTTTTCTACCAGTACTCTTCGTTTTACTCCTCAGTTACAGGGAAAATACTTTTTTTTTCCTAACTCATCTTAATATTAATACATCTTTGAGAGGGGTGTGGGTGGGTGGGACAGGGTGTGTATATATTGTTACAGTATCTCAGAGTCATTGTAAATACTCTTATCCACTTGTATTCCATAGACAGACCCTCAACAGTATACGCCAGCTGAGGGCCATCCCATCAAGTAATTCTTCATACAATATGACATCTGACTCTTTGTCATTTTAGGTGGGAATTTGGCAAGCCTCTATTTTGGTTTTTGTTTGGTTTAGGTTGAATTGTTTATTAGAATTTTTTAAGTTAAAGAGGCCTCAAATGTCACACATATTATAACATATGTAGTTTACCAAAGTTTTATAATTCAGTATTATTACTTCCTTTATCCTACCACAGCAACTTCTATAAATACAATCCAGGATAGGATTCATCTTTTTTACAATAGTGTTGCGAATGACTCTCTGTCTAACTTATTTCCTCTGTAATCCCCCAGGCTTTTTCCAGTCTGCCATTTTGTATCTGAGGATTATCCTTTTTTGCCATTACATTATCTATTGGATCTCATCTGTTTTAATTCTGACCATCTCTAAGCTTGCCAGATCATTCTGTAATTTTAATTTTTGCAGCTGCATATTAGAAAAGCATGATTCCTGGGCTGTTGTGCTATGGCACATGTCCAGTTGCATTAGTGTAATAGATTCCACTGTAATTTCACACTGCAGAAGGAACCAGATGATCAGAATTTGCAACACATTGCTTCATTCTAAGGAATATGATTTTTTTATGTGCACAATTAAAAATATTCCAATTTTCCTCTGAACAGTTAAACATATTCCAATTCCAAAAAAAGATCTTCACTCTCAAAGGGCTATATGTATTCAGGGTCAGATATTGAGCCTATTGTTCATTTTTTAACGTGTGGGAGTGTATAAACAAATCCCATAAGGCCATGTGTGTCATCATCAACAACAAAAGTATCTAGGAGTTTGGGATCACATCTCTTCAATACCAGAAGTCAGCAAGTCCAGATTTATTGAGCTGTTTTGTAGGGCTGAGAGGTTGACCATTACTGACTGAGGCTATAGACATTCTAATACTGACGTGCTTCATCACCTGCACTAATCACCATGGTTCCTGAATGATTTGCAATAGAGAGAGAAAGAAGAAAATCCAAGTAGGGTTGGTGAAAAATGTGCATCAGTACAGAGTCTCAGAGGCAAGGAATGTTTACCAACTTGTTCCACAGTCATAAAGTAGCTAAACTGATCCTACTTTCTCTGTGCCATAGAGAATCAGAAAAGTCACATCCTGAAGAAGTTTTCTGGCGTGTAAATCATGTTGTAAACCTAGATTGCTCCACTGTACCAGAACATATTTTACTGTTAGGAATTATTTTCTTATTTCACAGAGGAAATTACCTTGAAACCTGAACTCACACAAGTAGTAGTCATGGATGCACTGACAGAAATCAGGGCCACCATCTGTGACATTACCCTTTGCTCTCTCTGGGATGGTAAATAAGGGCAGGTCTTCACTACGGGGGGGAGTCAATTTAAGATACGCAAATTCAGCTACGCGAATAGCATAGCTGAATTTGACGTATGGAGCCGACTTACCCCGCTGTGAGGACGGCGGCAAAATCGACCTCCGCGGCTCCCCATCGACGGCGCTTACTCCCACCTCCGCTGGTGGAGTAAGCGCGTCGATTCGGGGATCGATTGTCGCGTCCCAACGAGACGCGATAATTCGATCCCCGAGAGATCGATTTCTACCCGCCGATTTAGGCGGGTAGTGTAGACCTAGCCACAGAGTAGAGAAATTCTGGGGCCCTTGCTAATGAAGACTGTCAACTCATTTTCTACTATATGCTCATCTACTATATACCCTGAAACATGCAATAGCTCACTATTAAAAAAAACCCCATTAAATGCATCCAAATGTCTAATCTCTCTTTTCTAAGCAAGCTAATTAAAAACAGTCCAGCATGATTTGTCAAGCTCCGAATATCCTGCATCCCTCTTAGCCCCAATTCAGGCTAGAGCATGGCATAGAGACAATATTGTTGCTCTGGTGGATGACTTACCTCTGGCCAGAGATGAGGAAAGTACTCCAGGTCATCCTGCTGCTCATACTTACTCTACTGTGTTTTACTTCTTCATTAATCGTGAGAACAGTTTCTTGTATTTTAGATATACTAGTACATTTTTCCATGAAAAGGCAACTATAAAATGTATTTTTTTCAAAGAATACATATGTCAGTCTTTAGTTCTGTGAAAAGGCATGAAAGGAATAAACTTCCAAAGCGTGGTATTATCTTGGCAAGATTCCACATTAACTTTATTTAGGTAGAAACTGTAGTGCTCTTCTCTAACTGGGCTATAGTCAACTCTTACTATACAGGAAAGATAAATCAAGTTTATGTATTCTTATTTGAAGAGGAGAGGAAAAACGGATATGATTTTAGTTTAGTGTTAGCTCTTTGAATACTGTCATCAACAGACAACAAACCAACTTTCTGCAAAAGAACATTATTATACTGGTGCCATTTGCAGCATTGTTGCTAAGCATTTATAAATCTTTTTTCCATGGTTTTAGTAAAAATTCACTCCAGGCTGAAACTTGGTATGTCAGATCTCAGCTCTTAAGCAGTGGTTGTTTCTACCAGTTTTCAAGAAAATTGATTTAGCTGTTTTTATGTTATATGACAGAGAAAGAAATGATGGTTCTGGTGATGTTTACTATTTCAAGTGCTGCTTTTTTTCAGCTTGTATAATAAGACTGCTTTGCTATTGGCATCTTTCATAGCCCCTTTGTGCTTCAGTGGAATACATAACTGTTCTTTTAAGTGTATGAAATTCTGATTGAATGTTGGCACTTGTTTAGGGAAATATCATAATAGGTGCATAAAGTTGACCTAAAGGCACATTTTGCTTATGATACATTAGGCAGTATTGAGGGAATTGAGGGAAAATTATATTAATTTACAACATTAAATATAGTGTATTAAATATTCTCAGCTGTTCTCAGTGGTGGCAGATGACAGAACAAGGAGCAATGGTCTCAAGTTGCAGTGGGACAGGTCTAGGTTGGATATTAGGAAACACTATTTCACTACGGGGGTGGTGAAGCCCTGAAATGGGTTACCTAAGGAGGTGGTGGAATCTCCATCCTTACAGATTTTTAAGGCCCATCTTGACAAAGTCCTGGCTGGGATGATTTAGTTGGTTTTGGTCCTGCTTTGAGCAGGGGGATGGACTAGATGACCTCCTGAGGTCTCTTCCAACCCTTATATTCTATGATTCAAATAATATCTGGTAAAAAGAGGGCAAAATTCAATCATAGTTTCAGATAATTTGTTTTTAGCACATATGACATTCATCCAAATTATGTAACGGTGTGATAGTTAAACTACTTAGAGCCAGTGGTTCATATGGAAAATAATTTCCCCTATCCCCCAAAAAGGTCAGTAACCTTTGTATAACAGAGTTCTACTCTTGTGTCTGAACTACCTGCATGTGGTTAGAATTGGAATGTTCTGAGATCAGTTCTGAGCTGGCCCCTAAAAGGATGGCATAAGTTGAACTGTTGTGAGGAGTATTGGCCAGAAAAGCTTCAGTCATCATCTTTTTATTTATCTGCTGATATGGGAGGAGCTCACATGTTCTGGCTCGGAAGATGCTTATTTATGTGTGGCTGCAATAGCTTTTCATTAACTTGTTTTCACCGGTTGGTATGTCCAGTATACCTCCGGTACTTGGCTTTATTGTTTTATCTTCTGTGGTTTTATTCATGTTTCTTCTTATGTTATGTATATTTCTCCTCCTATTTTCTGGATGGAGTCTCTCATGTGACAGGAATATGTCCATCATGGACAACTACAAGCACTATTTGCAGTGCCTTGGAGCAGTTCATGACACACTCGGATGTGAGATCTGCTCAAAGTTGTCACCTTTAAGTCATCAGGCCCCAAGGAGAATACGTCAGGCTTTGGCTGACCTACCCTGAAGCAACCAATAAATCCAACTTGAAGTCAGTGCAAAAGAGCTGCCTTCAAGGCAGCAGATTCAAAAATATTTTTTTGCTGGTAGATGAGGCTCTGTCAGAACTGCTAAGTTTGGTGCAGATCTGCCTTAGTAGGCGCCCAGAGCAGCAATTTAATAGCTTTGCAATGATTTGTGAACATCCAAATTTAGCAACCAAAGAGTCATGATAGAGATTAATTTTCATCAGGGTTTAGATAGAAATAGATTGTGGATCTGAATTCTAACATAGGAGTCAGAGTGGAGCCTCTCCCAAAGAGGAAGTTGCATATTAGTACATATCAATGACTGTACATCTTGGTTCTCCCGAGTAAATAAACCTAAATGCTCTGGTTATTATAGTTGTCCTATTTGCACTTTGGCTGTCAGAGAGCTGGTAGCCCCAAAACTCAACCAGGCCATAAGGTTTTTGGCTATTCTGAGGTGGATGACTCTCTTTTTTTTTATTTCCTCTGATGCAAAACAAATTCTGAAACCTCAAAATTTTTCACAAAACAGAATTCTTCCTTTTCAGTCATCCCTACAAATTGTTACACTTACGATGTTGATACCCATTATATCTGAAGAATGAAGAAGTAGAGTTTATATCATCATTTTAATAGCAAATAATTCCTTAAAATGCTTTGGGAAACCCGATATTCCAAACCACTGTGTGTGCTAATGGATATTTAAAAAAAAACACCATTTGCGGGGAACTGTGTCTTACTAAGCTGGTAGGAAATAGAGTTTGTCTGGCTGTGCTGGAAGGAGGACAGGATACAGTGGATATGGTTTAATTAGGCTGCAACTTTATTTCTAAATGGCTGAGAGTACCTGGCAGATAAAACAGTTCATTGCAGGCAATTCATTATCTATTGTGTATACCCATGGGGTGGGGGTTGCTGTCAGCCTTCCCCCTTTACCCGTCCTGGTCCCCAGTCAACATGCTGCTGGGTTAAAGGGAAGGGGCGGCTCCCTGCCAGGTTAAAGGGGAGGGGCGGCTCCCTGCCATACCAGTCATAGCAGCCCAGACCCCCCCCACACACACATTTCCACTCCTTTAAATAATACCTCCTTTAAATCCTTTACCAGTCCATTTTCTCCAATCGCTGTATACCTCCATCATCTGCCCCATGCTTACAAAATTAGTTGCAACATGATAGCTTAACTCCCATTTCATATTCACCCACTGTGGGTAAGGCAGAATCTCCCTCCACCCCCCCACACCCCTCTCACCTTGGCCAATTTGGTGGTGAGGGAAAACATCCTTCCCAGACCCTAATGAAAGATCTACAAAAAGGAGTAAACAGTGAGGTGTCATTGTTTTCAGATGATACAAAATTACTCAGAATAGTTAAGTTCAAAGCAGATTAAAGAATTAAAAAGAGATTTCACTAAACTGGGTGTCTGGACAACAAAATGGCAGATGAACTTAATGAAGATAAATGCAAAGTAATGCATATTGGAAAACATAATCACAACTGTACACACAAAATTATGATCTAAATTAGCTGTTACCATTCAAGAAAGAGATCTTGGAATCATTGTGAATAATTCTCTGAAAATATCCACTCAACAGTCAAAAAAAGCTAACAGAATATGAGGAACTATTAGGGAAGGGAGGGATAATAGGACAGAAAATATCATAATGCCACTATATAAATCCATGGTATGACCACACCTTGAATACTGCATGCAGTTCTGGTTGCCCCATCTCAGGAAAGATATATTAGAATTGGAAAAGGTACAGAGAAGGGCAACAAAAATTATTAGGGGTATGGAACAGCTTCCATATGAGGAGAAATTTAAAAAAACTGGGGTGGTTCAGGTTGGAAAAGAGACGACTAAGGGGCGATATGATAGAAGTCCATAAAATCATGAATGATGTGGAGAAAATGAATAGGGGAAGTGTTATTTACCCCTTCACATAACACAAGAACCAGGGGATCACCCAATGAAATTAATAGGCAGCAGGTTTCAAACAAACATAAGGAAGTACTTCTTCACAAAATACACAGTCAATCTATTAAACTCATTGCTGGGGGATGTTGTGAAGGCCAAAAGTACAACTGGGTTCAAAAAAGAATTAGGTAATTTCATCGAGGATAAGTCCATCAATGGCTATTAGTCAAGATGGTCAAGGATGCAACCCCATGCTCTGGGTGTCCCTAAACCTCTGACTGCCAGAAGCTGGGACTGGATAATGGGATGTATCATTTGATAATTGCCCTGTTCTGTTCATTCCCTCTGAAGCTGCTGGCACTGGCCAGTGTCAGAACACAGGATACTGGGATATTGGTCTGACCTAGTTGGGCCATTCTTAAGTTCTTATGTAAAGAGCCAACTACAGTAATACACACTGCAGATCATGAGAAAACTTGGTATTTAATGACTTCCATGGGTGGAAGTGTAGGTGATGCTCAACTGGTCCAGGTATAAGAGGGTTTTTCTTGCACCAGTATAGACCGAAATAGTCTTCCCTCTCTTCTGGTGACTGGGAGAAGAGAGTGATGGGTCTGCTGACCTGGTTTGAGGCAGCTGCAGCAAGTCCCTCTGGTTCTCTAGTCATTAAAGGAGCCACACACCTTTTCCTACAAGCCAGAAAATGGCCCCCACTGCTTAATGTGAGGCTGATATGGGCCTCACTGGTTCATGTAGGGCATTGTTCAGAATATAAAAGTGTATGGTGCAGGTAATTCCATAATCATGTACATATACCCAAGGGAAGCTTCTCTCAGCCCTCCCCCCTTACCCATCCTGGTCCCCAGCCAACCCACTGTTGGGACCCTATCATCCCCCCTTGAATGAAGGTGAAGGGGGGGCTATAAAGGAGGTGTGGGTTGGGTCCATGCCATACCAGTCATAGGAATCCCAACCCCCTGACCCCGATTCCACTTCTTGAAAGAGTACCTCCTTTGAATCCTTTACCAATGCAGTTTATCTGATCACCATATCCCTTCCTTATGAAGTTCTCCTAATCTACTAGGTTTGGTGTCTCTTGTTGTCTTGGGGGGAAGGGGAGAGGAGGAGGGATAAGTGACCACCCTCCCCTCCCACATTTAGATCCTCCAGAGGAAAAATAGGGAAGTTCCCTGAAACCCACCGAGTTCATCCCTACAGACATCCATTGCAGCATTGGACAGAAGGGACTCACTTTCATACCTTGCCCCTGAAACCTCCATCTGGTGCTGATCATATTCACCCCTGCTCGTTGTGTCACTGTCCTGTCCTGTTTCTGGGAAACAAACGGAAATCATGGGTTGGTATTTTGGATTCATTGTTCTGTTGCATACTTGTGTAGTGGTTCAGATGATTTAATATCACTTGATATAATGCAAGGGACCAAAATGTAGCTGAGACTGGTTACATCACTGAATCCCAATATTAAATATGTAATAATTTCAATGGTCATATTTTGTTTTTCAGCTGATTTTGAGACTATCCAAAAACTGTTGAAATGTTGGAATTCCCTGAAAGGAAAAAATAACACCATAATCTGTCTTTAACCTGGTCTATGTCTCCATATAATCAATTTGTAATTAAAAATGTTCATTAGACTGCTGCATTTAAACCTATTGAATAACATACTGTACTGTATAAATGTATCTTTAACATATACATTTTGTTTTCCAG
This sequence comes from Chrysemys picta bellii, assembly GCF_011386835.1. NCBI lineage: Eukaryota > Metazoa > Chordata > Testudines > Emydidae > Chrysemys > Chrysemys picta. Next base: position 172,044,027 of record NC_088791.1, on the reverse strand, counting down.
CCCTGAGGGACAACAGAATTGAGCTGGTTCGAGCTTCATGGCATGAACTGAGCATCAGCGTCAGTGATGTGTCTCTGTCAGATGAAGGGCAATACACCTGTTCTTTATTTACTATGCCTGTCAAAACTTCCAAGGCTTTTCTCACTGTTCTGGGTAAGTACAGCCGGCTGAGAATACCAAAGTGAAATGAGTTAAGAGATGAGTTCTAAGACTTCTCAAATCTTGGTAAATATTTCTAGGGTGAATTTTCAGAAAACGTCGCAGCAGATGCATGTAAAACACCCACTCTTGCTTTCTCTAAAGATTGCTTGACTAGAACCATGCCTAGGAATAGCAAGCCCCTTATTATGTGCAATGTGGCAGGACCATGAATTACAGTGCACATCAATAGTACCACATGAGTGCTCCTTAAAATGGACATAACCTCTATATCCCAAGCACCAAAGGGGTTAACAGGGTGCATGTGTTCATCTCCTAACAATGTACTGTATAGGGCAAAGGAGACAAAACCAGAGAGCATGAAATCAAAAAGGGCTTTAGAGACTCATAGTTTTTCCTTAGCTATGCATTTTCTTGGCTCATTCTATTTTCCTTTTTCCTCTACAAAGTGCATATTTTCACTGGGCTTGTTTCTTTTATGCTTCATCCTCTAAATGCTCTGCTGTTTTCCCCAAAGGTTATAGAGAGAGAGACACACACAAAATGCAATAGATTCATAGCGATGCCCAAAAAATAATGTTTCAGCGCCGAGCTTTATGTGATTCTGTCAATGTCAGTAGCCCAATCAGCTGAAATTGCTATAGTTCATTGAAACACACCTGTGTACCTAACAAGTGATACGATTTTAAAGATTGATTTTTTTCCCCATTTTGTTTTGTTTTGCTTTTTATATATAGAAAAGCAGGCAGTTGAATTTAATAGGACTAATGCAAGATGTTCTCTGTGCTAGTAATATTAAAGTTAATCCATCCAGGGAATTGGTTTTGTGCATAGGATATGAAATATGCCTCTGTGAGTCCCACTGAGTCTATTTTACAAAAATCTTCACAAGTTTGCCATTAAGGACAAAAAATATCCACTCAAAGAGAGTATTTTGGGATAACAACTGCCTAAGGGTTAATTTTTTTTCTGTAGAGAGCCATCTCAAGATCCAAAGAATAGATGATTAGTCAAATTCAACCTATTAAATGGCATTGGGACCCAGATAAAAGGGTGTTACAAAGGTAAAAAGCCAGACATCTAATCAGTAGCTTCTAATCAGGGTGGCTTGATTTTTTTTATGGTCTATTTAGTTCTACTTTTTATTTGCTTGGGTTTTTTTTTTTTACATGACTGCTTTCCAACATCTTCCGTTTTTTTTTCCAGCAAAAAGACAGCAGCAAGGTTTCAGAAGCATCTGTCTCACTATAATTTTATTTGTCTATTAGAAACTCACATTTAAAATTCTTCTAAAGATGCCCCTATATGAGAGTAATGTTCTTTTTTTTCCTCTGTAATTTATTCCATGCCATCATTTTAATCAGAAAGATGATTTATATGCAGAAATATTCTTTCTATTCACTGGTCTGATTTGGATTAGAAGATTTTAATGTACAGGGATTATTAAAGATGCCATTTCATGCCCCTGAAAAGTTGGAGTAGTTTTACTACGGAATCTACACTGCGATAGGTGCTGTTGTTTGTGTTTGGAGTAATGTTTGATTGCGTGCAGTGTTTATCGGTTTCCTTTGGAAAAGGAGAGACACGAACAAACTACATTGAAAGATGCAAAGCACAGAGCGGAATTTCAGTGACTGATCCCTTTATCCAGGAATGAAAATCTGTGAATTAACTGAAACATTCCAGATGTAAAGGGTAAACCTAATCGTATTATAAGAGCTTTTAGAAACTGTGGAAAGATATATCCCCTCAAAATAAGTCATTTCTGTGTGTTACTAAGCCAGTCATTGAATATAACTAAATAGTCTCAATTTTATTCACAGTTCTGTATTTTAAATCTCCCTCCATTCCTCAAAACATAATCCTTGCCATCTCTAATGTTTGGAGTATGATATTTAATGGGCATAGTACCTGATCCAGACCTCACTGAATCAATGGAAGGATTCCTATGAATTCTGTGTGCTTTGGATTGGGCCCATTATTACTATATTTAAATCTGAAAAGAGAGGATTTCCCCCCCCCCCTTCTTTTTGCTCTCCTTTTGTGGTAGGATTCCCTGAATTCATGCTGGAATTGTCTGTTAAAATGCAGCTCGATCAGTTTGGATTTTGTTCCTGGTTGTGTTTCATTTTAACAAGAGTAGTTAATATATTCCATGCCTCCCACCCAAAATAATCTGCTTAAAATGAAGATATCCACTATATATCGAGCAATAGGAAGTCATTCTGAACTTGAACGTAAAGTATGAGACAATCTGGATTGGTTTAAAATTAACATATAAAACATGTTCATTTTCTTCAATTAAACTCTAGTATGGTTCAGGTTCACTGGTCAGTTTAAAATAGAAAACGGAATTCAGTGACACTTGTTGTTAGGCTTGTCAATCCTAAAGTGAATAAACCTATCTGTTATTTCTTTTGGAAATTGACCTCTAATAGGTTAACCTTATCAACTGACAGCCCTCTGGTCAAAGGCTTAAAGTAGCTGATTGGCAACATGCTGTATCTTTTATTTGCTTGATTGTTTCTTAGGTGTTCCTGAGAAGCCACAGATTAGTGGATTTACTTCACCAGTTATGGAGGGAGAGAGGATGCAGCTAACCTGCAAGACCTCTGGTAGCAAACCAGCAGCTGATATCAGATGGTTCAAGAATGACAAAGAGATTAAAGGTATTGAAAAACATTTCTATGTAAATATGTGTCAACATCAAAACTAAAGCATTTAATGGGGAGGATTGCTTGGAATTGTATCACTTTCATTTTTATAAAAGGATGGACATTATCTAAACGTGCAAGAATCAATTCTATTATGTAAATGTGGAAGAATTGATCAATATTCATCATAATAGCAATATGACTGATTTTTTTTTGCAAAATGTTACAAACTATAATTAAAAATTATAGTTTGTAACATTTTGCAAAAAAAATCAGTCATATTGCTATTATTTTTAATTATAGTTATCTTAAGGCCATAATATCACCTTAATTGAGATGGATCATAAAATGCTTTACAATCATCTTGAGTACCAGGTTCATGTCTCTATCAGTACTCCAGCTATTTTGACATTTGATCCACTCTTGCATGTTCCCAGAAAATTGGTATTGGTTTTTATTGCTGTCATTTTCATCTAATATGCTAAAAGATCTGGTGAATGAGTTGTCAGAATTGTAGCTATTATTTTAAAATCATTCCTTTAGTATCCATGTATCTCACACACTTGTCTGGCATTATGGTTTTTGTTAGTGAATCAAAAAGCTGCTTCAAGCAAATCTGTGGTAGTAATAAGAGAAACAGTTCAACTTTCTTTGGTATCCACCAACACAGAGAAATCAGAGAAATACATAATAATAATAATTTAAAAAAAAGACTAATATGCAAAATTTATAAGTTAAAGATACCATGGTTGATATTCACAGAAATATGATTTCTTTTCAATGTACCTGTCTTGAGAAGTTTCCAATTCAAAATCAGAAAATTGGATTGGAAAGAGGCGTGGACTTTGGGCTCAAGTAGGTTAAAATATGCCTGAGTTCCTGTGGTCGAGTGAAGATGGGAAGCAGAAAATCAGAAAGTGGAGTCTTTCAGCCTGCAGGATGGTAAATCAGGGGTTCTCAAACTTCATTGCACCGCTACCCCCTTCTGACAACAAAAATTACTACACAACCTCAGGAGGGGGGACGGAAGTGTGAGCCTTCCCCAGCCTCGCCACCCTGAGAGGCGGGGCCAAAGCCAGACCTGAGACCTGTCACCCAGGGCTGAAACCCTCATGCTTCAGCCCTGGGCAGTTGGCTCAGGCTTTGAGTTTGGCCCCGGGCTCGGGCTTTGGCTCTGGGCACCAGCAAGTCTAATGCCAGTCCAAAGACCACTTTGGGGTACCGACCCACAATTTGAGAACTACCAAGAGAAAAGTAGCACCTTGTGCAATATAATTAAAAGGCAAAATGTAACAGAGGACATCACATACATGCTGTACTATGCCAGCAAAGCTGTCATTCAAAAGAGATGTCAAAGTGAATGTATGCAAGAAGTGCCATCAAAAGATGGAAAATAAACTTAGGTAGTGCCAGTATCCTAAATGAACTACAGGTGTAAGCAGACATAAGCAAGGGCAACTCATGGCACCAGATTTTTTTTTAAAATCAGATCTTTCAGGCTTGCACAGTAATTATGCATTTCCTGTTCAGCTGAAATGTAATAGCAGCAAAGCAGACAATTTAGGGATTTTAATCTTAAACTAACACATGGCTTTCTGGGCAGGTACCTAAGGGATGGACATAAGAAAGAAAACTCAATAGAATGGATGAAATAGGTGTTGAAACTGAGGAGGAATAGAAAGTGAAGAAGATAAAAATGAGAGGAAAGCCTTGAACGCTTTAGTTTTCTAGGTCTTCTGAAGAGCACATTGCCATTGTCATGAAGGTTACAAATAAAATAACCTAACTAGCTTGCAATGGCATCAGCAGAAGGTACATTAGCTTTTGTGCACTGGAAAAGGTGAAATGATAAATCTGAGAAAATAGATATGAAATTGTATGCTAATGCACCTGACATTAAAGGTTAGGAGTTCTGCTGTCTAGCACCAGTAAATCCAATTGTGTTACAGTATATTATACATGGTGCAAAAGAATATGAAAACCGAATACATTCAGTTCAGAGACGGAACCGGGGGAAAAAAAGCCAACCTAAAATGTTGCTTGCATTTCTATTAGCAGAAAAAAGGAATCATCATCTAGTAAGAGAGACCTGTTTAGCAGGCTCGATGTTAAGAATGGGAGAGGCTGAGCGTGAATCATGGCATTACATTCCTTATATTTTAACGTTCTGCCTCATATATATATATATTAGCATAGGGATGTGAAGTTTGGCTTTCTAATCCTTTTTTTCTACCTGCTCAATAATACAACTGACTGTGGCATCCCTAAATTTAGCTTAAGGGATTCAAATTATCAGAAAGTAAATACACAATACTTACTTGTCACATAATTTATTACCCACTGATTTGAAAATGTAACCTTGAATGTGGTTTTAGTTTTCACTTTTCAGAAATAATTTCAAATTATTTTCCTGTTTTTTTTCCTGTGTAGTAAAAAGTAATTAATTAATTAATATTTTTGCAACAAAATGGCAAATTTAAAATGAGGTTGCTAATTTTAATATGTGCAGTGAGATCAGAAATGTGGTACTCTTTTTGGCTTAACAAAACTCCAGCTGAAAGTAGAATTTAACCTTCTCAGATTATAATGCAAGGTTAAAGCAAAACCAGATGAAAAATATACAGAAGCCCAAAATATCAGATTTGCCCAGTTAAAATATGGAAAAATATATTTTCAATGGATAATTGTTACATATATGGGAGCAATATAAGGTTATAATTGGTTGAAAATAACCAATGAGTGATAAATCAGCAAGTTTATATTGTTTTCCTCCTCAGAGACCAATAATATGGAGCTAACAAAAAGTGTTAAACAGTCAGAGTGCATATGCAAACAGTGAGTTCCAAGAAAACTGTTTGTTTCCATGGGAGTATGGGGGGTTCCTTGACTTTAAGCTTCACTTCCTGTAATGAATGTGATTCTCAGAAGAAAAAAATCTGTTACTTTAAAAATATTTGGCCATTATAGATAAATGTATAGATATTTTTGATGATCCAGATATTCAGGGTTTATATAAAAGTACATACATTGACTTATTTTTTCACTGACAATTAAGGGTCAAGATTTTAAAGAAACAGGCATCTAAAAGGCTCCTAAAGAAGTGGTCTCCATTTTTCAAAAGTGCTGCGCATCCAGCAGCTCCCATTGAAGTGAAGGCTGCCAATGCCTAGGAGCTGTCTGATCTCCAGTTAATTCGAGCTGCTGGGTGCTCAGCACTTTTGAAAATAAGTCTATTTATTCAGGTGCTTAATGTTACATTTAGGATCCAAACTTTAGGCACTTTTTAAATCTAGGCTAAAATATTTTCCTCCTTTACGAATATAATAACCTTGGTTTATCCATGGTCAATATTTCCCTCAGCTTTCTGATCCATAAATGTTGATAGTCACCTCAGCAAAAATTGAAATCTGCTTAATGCTTAGGAAGAAAAATGCCCGGGTGGGGAAGACAATTATTTCTGAAGCAAAAATCAGAATTACTTAACTACCTGGATTCTTACATTATCTGGAGTGAGTGATAAAGCCCATCTTTCTTATTCCATAGATATTTTTAATCTAAAAAGATGTAGCTTATTACATTTTAGATATGCTTTCTAAAATTGACTTTTCATGGAAATTTTATTTAGGTCATTTTCCTCTCCCTAATGGGATTTTACTATGATTTGTAAAACTGAAACCTCTTGCATTTTCCTTTCCTTTGATTAGGAAACACAGGACACAAGCAATCTCAGTAGTATATTTCTTTACAAAAATTCATTTTAAGGCCTTCATTAGCACAGATCAATATGACCAGGTTGCTGTTTTGCTAAAATAAACAAAAATCAATGAGCAGTATAAATAGTTGTGTACAAAATAAAACTAATCCAAAAAGTCTATAAGTGGCTCTCACATTAACTTCTCTGCACATTAACCTCATCTGTTGGTTCTTCTGTTCTGCTCTCATTTATGCATCATACAAGGAGGCTCTTTCAATAAAAGTCCCAGCCCTGCTCAATATTGAGAGAAGCTAAGAGTTCGCAAGTCTATAAAGTCAGTTGAAGTTGAAGGTGCCCAGCACCTTTATAGTATGTCTACATGACAGCTGGAAGCAAACATCCCAGCTGGGGTAGACAGACTCGCACTAGCGAAGCCTGAGCTAATGTGCTAAAAATTAGCAGTGTGGATGCTGCAGTTTAGCCTGGAGCTTGGGCTCTCAAGCATAGGGGGCCGGGTGGGCTTGAGAGCCCAAGCTCCAGGCTAAACTGCAGCATCCACACTGCTAATTTTTAGCACATTAGCTCAGGCTTCGCTAGTGCGAGTCTGTCTACCCCAGCTGGGAGACACACTCCAAGGTACAGTGGAGACATACCCTCAGAGCCCAAACTGAACAAAAGAGACCCTTAAAGTAGAGCTCCTCAAGAACAAGAGGCAAATTGAATACAGCAAGAGAAAGGATGGGTCTGAAGGAATTTTATTTCAAAAGTGGGTGTGGCTTATCTGCAAATTATAATAATTAGAATGAGATGTTTCATTTAAATCTGAACAGTGGTGTTGATGTCTCAACTTTGGGTTTAGATTTAATTCATGGCTGAGGTTAATCCTGGCTAACCCACAGATGGGTTCATATTTTCATAAAAAAATGAATAAAGCACTTGCAGTCTTACTCTATCCATATATATTTAAATCAAAAGTCACATTGCTTTCCTAATATCCTTCTATCACATATCTATAAGATTAGATAGGTAGACTTTGAAATATTTACCTTCAGTAGCACTATGAAGGGGATTTAAAGAAACATAAGAAAAAAACTGTGTTTCTCTAGTGGACTTCAGGGGAAGCTTATTTCTAATTGGGATGTAGATATAGTAGAGATAATGAAGAGAGGCAAGGCATTCCTGCCTTTTAGTTGATTTTGGTTTTGTTTATTGCCGATTTAATTGATTGTGGATGTCTGGCCATCAGTTCAAGTTCAAAAGCTAAACTGGCTGAAACAGTTCTTAATTCCCCTACACTCTCTCTCCCTCTCTCCTTTCTTGATCACTGCAGGCCATCACCATCCTGTCTGTAACTCAGGCCCATAAGATGAGGCTCATCTTCAACACAGACCTCTCTCTATGTCCTCAGACTATGTTCACAGTCAAGCTGGAAGGGCATAATGAGTGGGGTCCCACAGGGATCAGTCTGTGTCCAGCTCTGTTCAATATCTTCCTCAATGAATTAGATAGCGGCATAGGAGTACACTTATAAAGTTTGCAGATAATACCAAGCTGGGAGGGGTTGCAAGTTCTTTGAAGGATAGGATTAAAATTCAAAATGATCTGGACAAACTGGAGAAATGGTCTAAAGTAAATAAGCTAAAATTCAATAAGGACAAATGCAAAGTATTCCACTTAGGAAGGAACAATCAGTTGCACACATACAAAATTGGAAATGACTGCCTAAGAAGGAGTACAACAGAAAGGAATCTGGGGGTCATAGTGGACCACAAGCTAAATGAGTGTCAACAGTGTAACACTCTTGCAAAGAAAGTAAACATCATTCTGGGATGCATTAGCAAGAGTGTTGAAAATAAGACACAAGAAGTAATTCTTCCGCTCTACTCTGCGCTGATTAGGCCTCAACCAGAGTGTTGTGTCCAGTTCTGGGCGCCGCATTTCACGAAAGATGGGGACAAAATGGGTGAAAGTCCAGAGGAGAACAACAAAGATGATTAAAGGTCTAGAAAACGTGACCTATGAGGGAAGATTGTAAAAACTGGGTTTGTTTAGTCTGGAAAAGAGAGGGGACATGATAATAGTTTTCAAGTACATAGAAGGTGTTATAAGGAGGAGGGAGAAAAATTGTTCTACTTAACCTCTGAGGATAGGACAAGGAGCAATAGGCTTAAATTGCAGCAAGGGAGGTTTAGGTTGGACATTAGGAAAAACTTCCTGTCAGGGTGGTTAAGCACTGGAATAAATTGCCTAGGGAGGTTGGGGAATCTCTGTCATTGGAGATTTTTAAGAGCAGGTTAGACAAACACCTGTCAGGGATGGTCTGCATATTACTTAATCCTGCCATGAGTGCAGGGGACTGGACTAGATGACCTCTCGATATATGATTCTATGATATATCGTGTAATTTCTTCCTGCATAGCATGCTTGCAATACAGCTTTTCCTACCCATGCCAACAGTTAAAATTCTTGGCCAGGCTCTCAGCAGTTGATTTTGAAATTGCCAAATATACATGTAGGAATAGCAATGGCAGTATTGGTTCTTTTATCAGACAAATAATGGGATGTGTGGCTATATAGTGTGTGGTTTTATTTTTTAAGCAACTAGGGGGAAAGTTTTAGAAATGGATTTGATATATACCAGAGCCGCCTCCTATTGCATTGTGCTCCCTGAAAATCATTAAGCTACATTTGTTTGTTGTTCTTGCAGATGTCAAATATTTAAAAGAAGAGGATGCAAATCGCAGGACATTCACAGTTAGCAGCACGTTGGATTTCCGAGCGGATCGGAGTGATGATGGTGTCGTTGTAAGTTGCAGAGTAGACCATGAGTCCTTAAACTCCACACCTCAGATAGCAAGGCAGGTTCTAGAAATACACTGTAAGTAATATCTATAATCTATCTATCCCTATCCACACACGTTTACATTTTCTGGTTTTGAGTGAAGGTGTACTGTCACTAGACATAAAATAAAACTTAAGTCCTTAATGAGTTCAAATACATACAAATACCTCTCTTCTAGTCCAATCCCTCAATTCTCCTAGCAAGTCAATGAGAGCTTTCCCAGAGTAAGGACTGTGAGATTGAGTCCTTAGTCTGTTTGGCAGAGGAGGGGAGAGGACAAGTGTGTGGGGGGTGTTAAGTCTCACTGGTTTTCTCAGATAGGTTTTCAACACCAAGACCATAGGTTTATGTAGTATTTTGCTTGATAGTACCATAGAAATGCAAGGTGATGTTAGCAGCAGAGATTAAATCATCAACTTTGTGCCCTACTAACACAGCTTTGTGTGATGTTCTTCATGTCAGAGCCTAAGAGAGGAGAGCCGTAGTCGTTATTGTTAGGGCTTGTCTATCATGGGGATGTTACATCAGAATAACTTTAGTTTGTTCTCATTAAAGTGCCTTGTGTACACTACGATTTAAAAAAAAATGAATTATTTGGCACCTTAGGTAGCAGTAATGAATCCTGTTTGGAGTCGCAGTAACTCTTCTTTGCAATGAGTTTGTGTGCTTTAAGGTTTATGTGAATGCATTTCTAACCACTCCGCTTCTGGCAGTCCTCCCCATTCTATCCCACACACCTAGCTCAGCCTGTCTGTGTGCCGTACCTGTGTGCCCTCCACTGCTCTAGAGTCATCTCGACCAAATAGTCTCTCTCTAATTAAATGCTGGCACGCAGCCAGGTGTGTCCCTTTTTGATATCAGGTAGTGGTGAGTTCACACAGCTATTATAACATTGTGCCTGCAGACCTCCAGTTCCATCTGGAGAATAGTCTCTGGAATGTAGACATCTGCAAGATAGTGTCAGAGCAAATGAAGGTGAGGAGGCACTCCCAGAGCTGGTCCCAGTGCCAGATCAAAGCAAAGGAACCCACACCATGAGCACCTGGACTGCATATTTGCAGGTGATGTTACATGCATTTGCTGTTCATGAGAGCTCTATCAGAAACCAGCCAGAAAATGCTGCAGACAGGAGCTCTCCCAATAAGTAGAATATGCTGTATTACAATACAGCTATGTAGGAGGATTTAAACAACTCTTTTCTGTGTATTGGCAACCTTCTCAGGGTTGCTTATGCATGTAGTTTCCATTCCACTCCTGCACCAGCTGGGAATATGTCATCCTGGCAGATAGCAGCTCTGCATGTGTTCCTGGTTTGCCAATTGCCTTTTTAAACAAGACCCTCCTAGGTCTGGAGCATATTTTGTTACAAAGCTCATGCACAGCATCCCTACCTAGCCCTGTCCTGTAAACTCTGGAGAACACACCAGACTAGGACCTACCTTTCAATCAACCAAATTGCAGGCACTTCCCACACCAATCAGCCTCTTTGGGATGGAAAAGAAGAACAGTTTCAAGCACCCCACCAGCAGGAATTTGTGTGCAACAGTCTGGACATGCAAAAGTTCTATTGGTCTTAAGTTTGCATTACATTCTTTAACTCTTTGTAATTCAAATATTGTTATTTGTTACCTATGCTATTTGTTAACTCATTACAAAAGATTTGGTACAACTTGGCTGAAAAAATTCACTGAGAAGTAGCTCTCCCTATAACATCAACCTTAACCCCTACTATCAACCCCAATAAAATCAATACACAAGCATATATCAGTCATTTCCTTGGTTTACAGTATGTTCATTATCCAAAACTACCTCCTGACCATGAAGTAGGAGCACGGTGAATCCCTGACCCTATTTCCCATGCAACTTGAGGCATTTTTCTGAGGTAACTAGTGTGATGGGGCAAGGCCAGATGGCTACAGTAAAGTAGTGAGGAAAAGCCCCAGGCTAAACAAATTCCTGGTACCATGGTAACCAAATGGCAATTGCTCCAGGTTAATCAAGACACCTGGGGCCAATTAAGATCCTTCTAAAAGGCAGTGGAGATAGCTAGATTGATTGGGACACCTGAAGCCAATCAAGGACTGGCTGGAACTAGTTAAAAGCCTTCCAGTTAGTCAGTGAGGTGTGGGTGTCAGGAGCTTTAGGAGGGAGCTGTGCTGTTGGAGGAACGAAGCAGTACAAATCTATATCAGGTGCAAGGAAGGAGGCCCTGAGGTAATTGTGAAGAAGGTATTGAGTGGGGGCTGCTGTGGGGAAGTGGACCAGGGAATTGTTCACGTCCTATTTCCAAAAAGTCAGCTTCCATAGCTGCTAATTTTAGGGTCCCTGGACTGGAGCCCGGAGTAGAGGGTGGGCCTGGGCTCCCCTCCCCTCCCTGATTAATCACTGATACTGGGAGACAACAGAGACTGTGCGAGGGAGGGTTGCTTCTTCTCACCTCCCTTGCTGGCTTATGATGAAAACGGCCCAGTAGACTGTGACCCTTGCCTCTAGAGAGAGAAGGGTTATGTGGAGGGTCAAAGTGAGCTTCTGAGGCTAGCAAAATCCGTCAGGAAACTCAGGGCCCACGGAGTCAAGGACAGAACTTTGTCACACTAGCTACTCACTGGGAGCAGTCAGAGATAGACAGCTTCCAGGTAGTGATGGCCACACTCTTCTCCATGCAGAGAGGAGCCCTCATGTTGGTGTTCTATCATTGTAGCTTTAGGGTGAACTCTGCATAGATCTCTAGGAAGGTAGCTTTCTCCTGGTCATCCCAATTCTGCATTCCTATCCTGTCCCACCAGACACTGCTAGCTTGCTGAGCCTAGAAGTGACATTCCACTAGGTAAAGGTGCTCCAGATAAATGCCCCGCAGAAGTAACTGCTCGATTTCATCGTCCTGCTCCTCCTCCACCTGTAGCTGTATCATCACAGCACCCACAGGCCTCCAAGGCGGCCAGTCTAAGCCTACCCAGCTGCTCAATTGCCAATTCATGTGCATCATCCTGTTCGTATGAATAACTTTCATGATCACAGAACTCATCAGTGCGTCCATCATTCCTGACAAAATACAGATGAATAATGGGCTTCCAGGGGTAGAATCATGGGAGTGTGTTAGTTTGGCTCCAAGTCCCAGAATTCTGGTAGGTTCCATAGGCACCTCACAATGCACTGCAAGAAAAAATTCAGAATGCATAGAGCTGTGCAGCACACCATTGTCCAGAATGCTACATAGTTAATTTGAAGAAGTACATAGCTGTGTGGACACAACAATTAACAAGAACAATACCTTAAACTGCCATAACAAAGTGGTGTGAACGTATCTTAGTACAGCATAGTTAATTCAGAGTACTTAAAGTGAACAAACTAATCTGCTTCAACATCCTCATGTAGACATTCCCTTCCATTATAAATTATCAGTGAAAGGACTGACTTTTTGTGCCTCACATAGCACCATCAGTACTTACAAATAAATAATGATGATAAATATTTTTGGCCATTACTTTCCTCTTTTCTGAGTTTTTCCACTCTATAATTATGCTTGAAATTAACACTCTGCTTGTTGCAAACATGTAACTCCTCAGAGTGGCTAAGTAGATGTAACTTCATCCAGATAAAGAGCAGGAGAAAGAGAAGATGTCTCACTAAACGAATGACAAAGTTTTATTGGTAACTTGTGGAACGATGGAGTGAAATGAAATCTGCTCTAGAAGATGGGGCTATGTAAAATAGATACTCTAAATGAGCATACACACAGATTTTGTAAAGAAGCCTCTACAAACCCACACACCAGCTTTATTCAGCAACTTTGTTAGACAACAACTTGCCAAAACTAAAACCAATATTAACCTTTTATAACTGTATATTGATATCAATGCTTACATTTTTTCCTCCCAAATGGGATGGGACAAACCAGATCAGTTCAAACCAACCAGAATCATGACTCAGTACTTGAAATGAACATGACACTTGAGGTTCAAAAAATTCAGTTAACTCTTTTAAAAATATTTTTTTGAGCACTTCTGCTCTCTTTGTTATGGGTGCAGAAGTGAAGAACTACAGGATTGCCTGTTCTTGTGTTGTTTATAGCCTGACCAAAAGCAGGATATCTTGAGAGACAGAACATGATCAGCACTTGAAATCTGGGGATAGAGAGAGTGTGTCTGTTTTCATGAGGTTCCCAGGCCTATTTTGCAGATATTAAGAAATAGATACAAATATTAAGAAAATTCAGATAAAGTTTGGGTAAACATCCAGAATTTTGGATGATTATCTGGACCAACCCCTCCAATCTGTTGAGATTTACCCATCACTAATTTATATCCTCTCTCACTCCATCCATATGTCATGCTCTGTTTCCTGCAGGGCAGTCTTACTGCCATTGTCTTGCTAAAGGGTTTGGCTGTAATCTAGTTCATGCTTGCCCAATGGGGATTAGTGGTGGCATGACATTCTTGCCAAGTCTATTTTTCCACTGACCCTTACAGTCAACGATAAACCTAGAATAGAATAATATTCTCTGTGGCATTGTGTGGAAGTTTGTTTTTAGACTAGCTGCCACTGACTATTAGGTAGTTTTTTTTATAAGCTATAAAAATAAACCAAAATAAATCTCAGAGAAACATTTAGTTTTATTACTTACTCCTGTGCTCACTCTCTAAAACCTTCTTCTGTTCTGTCGCAGATACAGTACTGCCACTATAAAAGTTTGGTGCTGCAGTGATTCACTTGTATTGTACCGTGTACCTGGAAGCCTTTGCTTGCACTCCCGGCAGCAGCACATTTCGACTCTCTCCACCAAGGCACAAGTCCCAGGAGGCTTTATTTGAAGCTTTAAAATGAAATCAAACCTGTTCAAACTTCAGACATAATCATAGTGATTCTAAAATGGCAGCTGTAATGAGACCAATACCACAAGACACACTGAAAGATTCTGCAGCATATCTCATAAGCTGACCATACTTCCCATATGACAGCACTGATGTGTTAAATATGTATTAGGTAAAAAAGATATTGTGCTGATATCTGCTGATGCAATTTTTGGTAAATTCTTAATCGGCGGTCTCACAGATCTGCAATGAAGTATCAGTTTGACGAGCTTGCAGCCATCAGCTAATCTTCTTGTAAGGGCTTTTACTACAAAACGTTTGTGATAGGCTAACAATTTCTTCATTTCTAGTTATTACTAAATGATCTTATATTGAGTATCCGGACCCTTCTTTAGGGTTAGACAATTATTCTAAAACGGTTGAGGGCTATTCTTTAGGAAAGGCCTGTATTCATTTTGAATAATAAAAAAATGAACTGTAGAGACAACAGATAAGCAAATTACAAACAATGCACTTGAACAACTATGTAAAAACCAGTGTAGTGCAGTGTGTGTCTGTCTATCTACCCACACGGGGTAGCTATGCCACAAAGGAAAACATATACTACAGTTGTTAGCACTACTGTTCTAACTAGTTTACACCTCTCTGGAAATAATATGAGGCCAGATCCTCAGGTGGCATAAATCAGAGTAGCGCCACTGAAATCCACAGAGCTGCACTAGTTTACACCATCTGAGGATCTGGCCCATTATTTTTACTTGTCTGATTTTGGTGGAACACAATGTCTTGGTTAATAGTTAATTTCCACCAGAAATAAATTACCTGCTTAAGAGAAGGCATCTTATAGAAAACAAAAGTAAAGAAAACAATTATGCATAGCTGAAGGTCAGAGTGTTTTACCTCTGAGAAAATAACTAAGGTACATACACCAAACCAAATGAGACTAATGTCAATCTAAAAATGTGAACTAATTAGGAGTGAATTTTAAGCATTTTAGATGATCAGTCAGTGATACCACCTCCATCATGGGTTTATTGTTTTTGTAGTTCAGAGTCTAAGAAACTGGATTGTACCTCACAAAAAGGGGGGAGGGATAGCTCAGTAGTTTGAGTATTGGCCTTCTATACCCAGGGTTGTGAATTCAATCCTTGAGGGGGCCGTTTCTCTGGGGCAAAAATCTGTCTGGGGATTGGTCCTGCTTTGAGCAGGGGATTGGAGTAGATGACCTCCTGAGGTCCCTTCCAACCCTGATATTCTATGATATTTTTTGTTTATTTGTGCCAGATATGTCTAAAAAGCTGTAAAAATAAGAATGTGAATGCCAAGATCCTGCTTTTATATATATTAATCACCTATTCATATTGAATTTTGAATGAGAATTTGTTATATTTACCTCAGTTATTATGTAAACACTGTTAATAAGCAAAATTATCTTGTTTAAGCTTTTCAGTTTAATGAACTATTGAAACAAATGAAACATGGAAGATACTTAGAGTAAGCAGTAAAGAATAATATCTGTGAACGTGAAAGTTCAGTGCCCTAATTTGCATGTTTAAATGAGATCAATTAGGTTAATGATGGATGAAAGTAAGAAATCCATGATTTAAATGTAAAATAATTCAAAAACTTGTGGGTTCATTAGATGCCAAACTTTAATCTTTCAAAGGGGCTATCTAGATCAAAGGGTTAATGTATGACCCTAACCTTTACCATCTGGAGGCTTATACTCAAATATGGTTTACAAGTGTATTATAATACAATATAATTTATTTTTTTCTAACATCTTTTATGCAAAGATGTCACAAAATAGTTCATAGATTATTACATTCTGCATAGAAATACAAATGATGGTTGTGGGCAGAGTTTTCCATGCAGATATCATAGAATATGTCATCTGTACTTATGACAGGGTCAGATAAGACAAAAAGGCAAGTTTGGGGAAGAGTGACTGAAAATATTGAAACTGGCAGGCTCGGGGAGAAATACTAATTGTTTTTAGAAGAATGAGTTAATTGACATAGGCCACAGAGACACTGTTGGTCTTGGGATGGGATTTGAAAAGAGTGAGTCAATCAGGCAATTGACAGATGTTCTATCTACATGAGCAGGAGAAGGATCAATTGTGGAATGATGTGGGGGAGGAGGGGAAATAGAAAGAAAGAAGTCTCATTTTTGAGGACTAAACCATCAATCACCTACTGTATATTGTCAAAAGTCTGTTTGATCCTGGGCTCAGCTCACTTACTGGAATACCCAGAAGGTATAAGGGATTCCCTGAAAATCAAATATTCTCATCCACTGTAATGTATGTTCTCTAAGATGAGCAAAATGGTCCCAATATGTGGTAGACTGGCACAGGCCTTTCCCTCAAACCAGAACAGAACATTTAGCCCATCTGCAGTGAAACCTGTGTCCACAGGAGAATGTAAGAACAGCCATATTGGGTCAGACCAATGGTCCACCTAGCCCAGTATCGTGTCTTCGGGCAGTGGCTGGTGCCAAATGCCTCAGAAGAAATGAACAGAACAGGGCAATTATTGAGTCAGCCATTCCCTGCCTTCCAGTCCCAGCTTCTGGCAGTCAGAGGTTTAGGGAAACCCAGAGAATGGGGTTGCATCCCTGACCATCTTGACTAATAGCCGTGGATGAACCTATCCTCCATGAACACAATTGACTGCGTGTTGTGTGAAGAAGTACTTCCTTATGTTTGTTTTAAATCTGCCACCTATTAATTCCATCAGGTGACTCCCTGCTTCTTATGTTTTATGTGAAGGGGTAAATAACGCTTTCTTATTTACTTTCTTCAAACCAGTCATGACTGTATAGACCTCTATCATATCTCCTCCCTCACCCAGTCATCTCTTTTCTAAGCTGAAGAGCCCCAGTCTTTTCAATCTCTCTTCATAGGAAGCTGTTCCATACCCCTAATCATTTTTGTTGCCCTTCTCTGCATCTTTTCCGATTCTAATGTATCTTTTTTTGAAATGCACCCCAGGGCACCCCAAGATGATTAATTGTAAAGACAATTGGGTCCATTATTGAGGAATGGCAGAAGGATCTATGCCTGCTCTGAAGGAGCAATTTTAAACCTGTCTTCTGTGATGTCATCTCTGAAAGTCATGACAAGCATGTAGCCAAGATAGAGAAGGTAGGGTTAAGCATCCATATAATAGGTAAATGGTCATCCCAGTGGTGAGGAATCAGTACCTTGGGGTATGTCTACACTATGAGATTAGGTCGATTTTATAGAAGTCAATTTTTAGAAATCAATTTTATACAGTCAATTGCATATGTTCACACTAAGCGCATTAAGTTGGTGGAGTGCATTCTAACTACCGTGGCTAGCATCGACTTATGGAGCGGTGCATTGTGGGTAGCTATCCTACAGTTCCCGCAGTCTCCGCCACCCATTGGAATTCTAGGTTAAGCTCCCAATGCCTGATGGGGGCAAAAACATTGTCACGGGTGGTTTTGGGTACATGTTGTCAGTTGCCCCTCCCTCTGTGAAAGCAATGGCAGACAATCATTTCACGCCTTTTTTCATGGGTTACCCGTGCAGACACCATACCACGGCAAGCCTGGAGCCCGCTCAGTTCACCGTCGCCGCTGCTGTTGCATCAGAGAGGCTTTGAAAACCAGTTTCATGACTGGCCAGGCTTTGGTGTGACTGTTGTGTGTGTTTCTCCTTGATGCAAACCCACCCCCTTTGTTGATTTTAATTCCCTGTAAACCAACCACTCTCCCCCCTTCAAAATAAAGTAACTATTGTTTTGAAACCATTCATTCTTTCTTTATTAATTAAAAAAAAATGAGATAACGGACAAGGTAGCCCGGGTGGGGAGGGGAGGAGGGAAGGACAAGGCCACATTGCTTATTGTAGCCACACTAAAAATCAAACTGTTTGAATGACAGCCTTCTGTTGCTTGGGCCATCCTCTGGAGTAGAGTTTCTTGGTGCCCAGAGTCTCCCTCCACCCCACATTCTTGGACATCTGGTTGCGGAGGCTATGGAACATGGGGAGGAGGGTAGGCGGTTATATAGTGGATGCAGCAGGGATCTGTGCTCTTGTTGGCTTTCCTGCAGCTCCAACAGAAGCTTCATCATGTCCGTTTGCTCCCCCATTAGCCTCAGCATCGCATCCTGCCTCTGCTCTTCGTGCTCACTTAATTCTTTCCTGGCCTCTGCCACTGAATTAAGCTGTGCCCTATCAGTGCGGGAGGACTGCATGAGCTCAGAAAACATGTCATCGTGAGTGCAGTTTTTTCACCTTCTAATCTGCGATAACCTCAGGGATGGAGATGATAGGGGGAGCGCAGAAACATTCTACGCTCTGTGATTCTGGGGGGACTGCATGGTCACCTGTGCTGCTGAGTTCACCACGCTGACCAAACAGGAAATGAAATTCAAAATTTTCCGGGGCTTTTCCTGTGTACCGAGCTAGTGCATCAGAGTTAAAAGTGCTGTCCAGAGCGGTCACAATGGAGCACTCTGGGATAGCTCCCGCAGGCCAATACCATTGATTTGCGTCCGCACTACCCCAAATTCGACCCAGCAAAGTAGATTTTAGCACTACTCCCCTCACCGAGGAGGAGTACAGAAGTCGATTTTAAGAGCCCTTTAGGTAGACGGAATGGGGTTGCTTGTGTGGACGCATTGATTTTTAAATTGACTTAACATGGATAAATTTGACCTAACCCCATAATGTAGACCAGGCCTTAGAGAGGGATAATGTCTACATTACAAGCTAGGGGTATGATTCCCCGGCTCATGTACACATACTCATGCCAGCTCTCAGGTAAATCTGAAACCACTGGATACATACGTGGCACAACTAACCTGTGCCTCTGCTGCTGCTATCCATGCTACTGTGGCTATGCCGCTATTTATGCTCATGCCAAATCAAGGAGAGCTATAGTGTGTGTCCACACAAGCAGAGGAATCACACCACTAACTCATAGTGTAGAAGCAGGGCCGGCTCTACCATTTTTGCCGCCCCAAGCAAAAAAAAAAAAAAAAAAAGAAGAAGCAGCTGCCCGAACTGCCGAAAGAAAAAAAAAACCAACCGCTCAGCATGTGCCGCCCCAGGCATGTGCCGCCCCAGGCATGTGCTTCCTCCGCTGGTGCCTGGAGCCGGCCCTGTGTAGAAAACATACTGTACTTATGAGAATCAGGCCATCTTATTTAGTCACCTGAAGAAATAGTATAATTATTGCTGATTTTTTTATTTTATTTTTTAGTGCTCGGATGTTTGCTATGGACTTCAGAGAGTCAAGTAAAACCATGGGATCTGATTTTCAAGTGCTGAGCATTATCAGTTAATACGAACTTCCACCAGAGTTTTGGGTGTTCTGCACTTCAGAAAATCAGGCCCAGGAATCCTGCCCCAAAGACCTAATGTCAGACATGACAGAACAGGAGTGTGCCATAAACAAACAGAACCAAAAAAATGATGGGGGAGAAAAGAAGAGGGGAAAGGATTATACTAAAATGTCCTGTGCTGACTCATTAAAGTATGTGCATATCTTCATGGTTCTGTGAAATTAAGAGTTCTTTTCTTTAATCATTGTTTTGCCATATTACCTATGAAAAGTTAGTTCAAGTGAGATAAAAGAAAAATATTATTAAATTGGAGAGAGCACCGTTTGGGGCAACAAAGATGATAAATGGAGTGGGAAGGTTTTACATATAAAGAGAGATTGGCAGAATTGGTGTTGTATAGATTTAAGAGGTGGCATGACTTAAGTATTTAAGCAAGTTAAGGTTATGAAATTATGACTCATGGTATATTTTAGTTCACAGAGCAGACCAGAACTAGGAACCATAGGTTTGAAGAAATTATTATTTATATAGTACCATTACTGTGTGTGGGCCTTCACAGATAATTATAAAACAAGGCCTGCAATGATGCAATTTTTTATACATGTGAATGACTTTACTCACTCCACCTGGGACTACTCATGTACATAAACTCGTGCATAGATGTTTGGAGACAGCCCTTGCCATGCCCACATTTAAGTCATGTAATCAAAGCTACACTCACATTGAAGTGTTTGCAGGATTAAAGACTGGCATAGAAAGAGACAGCAATGGACTGCAGCAGAGGTGAATGGGGGCAGAATAAAATTTTTACAAAATCAGATGATGAGGCTGCTTTGATTGTGTAGCATGCACCACATAGTTTCTGCAGTGTTTATTTTAGTTCATGTTATTTATTTTAAAATATTATGTTAGAATCTGAAGAAGAGGGTAGTAAAGAGGTGGTTGGAAATAGAGATATTGTATGGAACTAAAATTTTAAGAGGTTTTATTTTTTGGCGACAGTGGGGAATAGGCGTGGCAGAATGGACAGCTGAGATGTTAAGTGCTTTTAATAGTTTTAATCAAATACTGGATGACTACTGTGCATAGAATTTAGTAAGTTAAAGGAGTATCTTTCAATGTTGTGCTCTAGTATAGGCAATCATGCATTTTGTGTGTCAGGAGGGAAGTTTTCATTGATCATGGTTTGTTTTTCCTCTAGATTGGTTGAAGGCTTGTTGTTGTTTTGCATGCATGGGGCTGCTTTTATGCTTTTATGGCATAAAAAGGGGGGATTGGTTATTTTTGGTGGTTTTGCTTTTTTAGTTTACATTTTTTAAAAAGTTTGGAAAATGTACGTTTGAGATGGCAGAATTGTCATTAAACAGTTCCTGACAAGGAGGGCCTAGATGCTGCTCATCTGGTCCCACATAGCTATGTCAAATAATTTTAAAAGCGATATAGAAGGAAGATAGAGGAGGCATGATAATGCTAGTAAGTATTCACTTTCATTAAAACTAAATATTTCATAAAACTGCTTTAAAATTAAACTTTATAACAGTCTTCTTTCTCCTCAGAATGTGAACAGATATGCTAAAATGAAATACTATTGCCATGATACAGCTATTTGATCTAGATTGCCTCCCCCACAAAAATTAATAACATACATTTTCAGGCACAAAATATTGAATTTTCATCTTGTCTAGTAAGGCAATGAGTCATTTAGTATATTCTGAAGCAGAGCATCAGACATACTGTATCTCCCAGGATAATTTGATGAAGTTTGCCAATTGTAAAATTGCTTTGCATGTACTCTATTGCACTGAATTGACACTGTCAGAAGCAGTGCTACTTGTCATTTACAAAGGAAGCCCAGTTTTAGGGAGCGCTGACTCACAGCTGTAGGATACCAGCAGCTGGTAAATTTAATCGATTAAAAAGTGATGAGTACTTCCACAAAGGTGATTGGAACACTTCCCACTCATTCTTTAGATCTCAATTGGGAGATCCATTTTGCTGTTGATTTTGTACATACTAGAGTGGTTTGTCCCTGAAATTTATTTAAGAAGTCTGTTCTTCAGAATATAATTACCTGGACTATTTAGAAATATGGATAAGTTTGTATAGAAGTACAACGTTTCATAAAGTTTTTGTGATTGCCTCTAGCAGGAGAGACCGTCAAGATCTGACGTTAATAATATATGTTTGATCTCTCAAAAAGATCTTTTAAATTTATCCTATGCCTACTGCTATGCTAATTAATCAATAAAACAGATGAATCATCATCTTCAAAGGTAGTTACTTATTTCTTCTTCCTGCTTGGAAATTATGTTCCAGGAAAGGAACCCAACAGAAGAATAGAATAGGGACACCATAAAAAAAATAAAAGACTGTGATGAAAATAAATATTACAGACTCTTTTTTTTAACAGACAAAATCAGGTAGAAAAATAAATGAATTAGTCTCTCAGGAAAAACTCTGGCAGTTATTTATTACCAGGTGGCGATAAACGTTTATTGCTGAACTGTTATATTTTTATAACCTTTTTTAAAATGATGGCATCTGTGTTTTTGTTATTCACTGAGACAATAAATAATAAAAAACCTGAGCATTTTATTAAAGCTTTTCAATATTCAGGAGTTTTTAAATCATAAAGTAAAACCATCAAGTAAATACATATTGTTTGTAGTTTATAATTCAAATAAACCTGTTAAAAGAAAAATGGGTATGCAGTGAATTAAATCGCACTAATATAAACTCTGATACACAGAAGATAACTGTTGATAGACTCCACAAAAATTAAACAGGGATCTTAACAGATTAGAAAATGAGTTGAGCAGGGCTTGATTAAGGCATATGTGCTATAAACCTGTGCCTCGGGCCCCAGCTCCTGGAATCATGATTATGTTGCAATTTCAGCTTAATTTTTTTTAAAACTATGTTTCCAGCCCTCATGGTTTCTAAGAAAAGCTTAAAAGTGTAACTGATGCAAGGCTGAGTCTGCAGCCAGCCAGAGCAAGAGCCCTGAGATGGGGAGTCCCCCATTCATTTCTCTGGGGAATTAACTCAAAGATGCGGTGCTCTGGTGGCCCTCACCAACATTACCACAATAGGGTGTGGCGAGAGGAGAAACATGAAGTGGGTCCAGACAGTCCACCAAAGCAGATATGCCCCAGATTTGGGGATTGGTACTGGGGAGGGGATTCCTGCTGCAACTCATGGAAGAGAGAAAGGAACCCAAGGCCACTGTCCCTGCCTCTGTGGGAGAGGAGGGAATGGCTACCATTCCCACTGCAAATGGAGCAAAGGGCCATGGCAAAGGGAGGGATCACATGAGGCGCTGATGTCATGCTGTGCTTAGAGTACTGGGTTGCCATATTCTGACTCTAGAGTTGAGGTCAATGCTTTCTTAAAATGGCCGAGTTGACTCCTAATCCTGCCATTGGATCTGTGCAAGTAGATCCTTGCATCCATGAGGCCACTGGGATTTTGTACAAGCAGAGATGTCTGCCACATGGATCCAATTGCAAAATTATTTGGTTGCGTAGATCATCGAGTTAAATTAATCAGAAGTACTATTAAGTATTATTAACCATTACATAGAGAAGAAATGAGGTACAAGTCAACGAGAGCAAATAAATACAACACTCCAAATATACAGTATGAGACATGGCCTTGGGAAAAAAAGAAAAAAAAAATTGAGAGGGAGGTAAAAAATATAATGGGAAGATTTCATAAAATACAGCCCAGTCCTGAAGTGATTAGCACCCTCATCTCTCAATGGTCAATTTATTCTTCCCACTTTGTACTTGTGTAATTCCCATTAGTTTACATGCACACACCGAGTTTGATAGACACTATAGCCCTGATTTTGTCCAACTCAAAACCTTACTACAGCTGGAGATATCTTCAATATAGCACAAACTGCTGACGTACAATCACAGACACAGCAAACTAACCTCAGAATCAAAGTATGTCAACATGGGTCTGGGATCAAATTATGTTACTAGATTGTTTTAAAGGATGTAAGAGATCAAGAGGAAAAGGAATGCATTTACCCCTGCTTTTGAAATGTTTAGGTCTTCTCTGTATATGGCTGCAAGGAGACCAATCTCATGGTTTTTATGTCTGATTTCTTCTTAAGTTGTTTATAAGTGGACCAAGTTTTTAATAGCAAGAGACAAATCTGCAAAGGTTGTTTTGTGTTTTCTGGTAGGTTGTTTTGGTTGAATGTTCAGGTTGGTTCTTATTTTGTTAGAGTTGTGGTTCCCTACTTTAGTTCTTGTATATTCACCAAAAGTAACTCTTTTAGTACTGTCTAATTTTCCAAGCCTGTATATTCAGAGAGAGAGAGAAGATCTCTGGACTTAGGCAGTGGAAGCATATTGATATGCATCCTTCATAAAAAGCAAGATCACCAATGAATTTTCCTTTCTTAACCACCTAAGGGATCATTTAAAAAAAAACACGCTAAAGAGATTTCTCCATCTCTATAATCCTCACCAATTTCTTCATTCAGCGCCATAAATGATTGATATTTAGATAGCGCCAGCAGATAGGATGTCTTCCTACCCAACTCATGTAGTAGCTCAAAGAAGCAGCCTGGTCCTATGGGCTGGGCACTTCACTGCACTGGGAGTTAGGAGACCTGAGATCTCTTCTTGAAACTGTCACTCTCTTGCTTAGTGACCTCTAGCAAGTCATTTGACCTTTGTTTTTCCATCTGTAAAATGTGGCTGGCAATACTCACCTACCTTTGTAATGTGCATTGAGATCTATAGATGAAAAGGGTTAAATATGATTTTAATTATGCTATGGGGCATATATTAAAATGTATATGATGTTTTAGGTGACAAGCCTAGGGATGCAGGTAGAAAATATCTTAACATAAGTCCATATTCATATTTAGTGAAAGCAAAGCCAATTTCTATCCAAGCCAGCACATAATTTATTTTATTAATGATTTGTGTACAAGGAGGAGCGTGATAGGCACTTTGCGTACAGATATGAAAAGAAGTTCCTTGCCCTGAACATCTTGCAACCTAAATAGATAACAGGCAAATTCATAATGGGGATTAAGTACAAGCAAAAGAAAAACAATTGACTTTTTACACAAGTCTCATTAGCTCCATCATTCTATTCTATTGGGAGAAGTAGGGTTTATGGTCTTTTTGAAAGAAGTACATTTTAAAGAAAGACTTGAACAGAGGAGGGCTGAAGCATGGTGGACTGGATTAGATTATATTCTATGGTAAATGATAAAGTGCAAACACAAATCCCTTATCTGTTCTTCAGGAGTTAGATACTCATCACCAGTTTGGAAAGAGGTTATAAAACTTAGGTAAACTGATAAAATGTATAATATCTGAATGCCAGTATTCTAGTTGCCTTTAGCAATTTTAGAAGTTGTTTCTAGCTGTTAAACACTGAAAATCTGACTATTTTTGGTAAGTGAAGAGGACATGTCATATTCCAAATATTTCAGCTATTAGAAGGGGTTATACAAACATTTCAGTAAAATCAAGGTTTGTTACTTAAGGCCTGAGAAGGGAGACAGCAGAAGTATATCTAAATATCTTCAGAACTTTCAGAATTGTGCATAAAATATTAAGAACATCAATTCTATGAATGTATCTGATCTAATTCTGCAATTCAGCTCATTTCTGAGAGGTAGCCAAGGTTTTTCTAATGAAAATTCTTACCATGTTACCATGGCACATGTAACTGACCGGTTAGCTTTGTTCTAACTTTCAAACCACATTTATAAAGCCTTATGGGGAATGGAACCCCACTTGGACATTTTTGGGGATATTGGGTTAAATTTAATTTATCTCTAGATTATTCTTTAGCAAGGAAATCAGAATGCCATAGGTTTGATTCCCAGCTTCTTGCACAGTATTCATGTGTGAGTTTTGGGAAAGTCACTGAAGTTTTCTCTATCCAGCCTCCCTTACACTGGAAGCCCAGGGGAAAACAATGTTTAAACAACCCAGGGACCTGCTCTTCTCCAGAGAGTGATCTGCCTGCCTTGCAATGAGACACTATCAATGAGTTCTGAGGCTTTTGAAATTAGTTAGTTAGGGAAGGATGTTGAGACAAAAAGATGAAGAGGTGTATCAGTGTAATCATGTCAGGCCTACAGTATTTATACTTCATGGTTACCTTCAGTTGGTCATTTGAAAAGAGCTCCGACACAGTGTATGCACACCAGCCACCTGGCATCTGTGGCTGGGGTAGCCATGAACTCCCTTTCCCATTACAGTCTGTTTATGAGGCTGTGATTACCTTAGAGGGGAAATGTTTATTTGAGGGTGGGAGTATCTGATATTATAGAGAGAGAGTTTATGTATTGGTATATATGTTATCTTGATTCCAGTGTCATTTCTTTTATCTCTATTCCTATCTGTACTACTTCTTTTAATTCAGTCATATCCTTTCCCTTCCTAAAGTGGTAGTTTCTTCTAAAAACTGGTCAGTCCTTGCCTCCTTTTAATGGTTCATGTTCTAGGAGTCAGAGGGGTTGTGCATTCATTTATTCAGTTAACTAGTAGGTGCAGACATTTTACACAAAGAATGCAGTTTAGCTCCAGCATCCAGCAAGCAAAGGACTAGGACCTGCCATTAGTCCAAGGAGCACAATGAACTCAGTTCTCATTAATCCTCATGTGGGCCACAAGAAGACTTAAGGAGGAGTGAGTAAGACTCTATCCTGCATGGGGACCAGTGGGGTGTCAGGAGTAGGCTAAATCCCTGGACTAGCAGTCAGGAGATGTCAGTTCAGTTCCTAATTCTGCCAATAAGTTGCTGTGTGAATTTAAGCAAATCACTACAGCTCTCTCTGCTCCTCTTCTTCTGACCCTATGTCTGTTGTGTATTTAGCCTTTATGCCACAATGATTTACACACATGCTTACCTTGACTTATAGATTGTGAGTAGTTCCTCTGACTTCAATAGGACTACTTATTGTGTACAAAGTTAAGCATGAATGCTGTTTTTTTGCAGGATCAGATCCTTAGACTGCAAGCTCTTCAGGCCGGAGACTCCCGCTTATTAGGTATTTGTAAAGTGCCAAGCAGAATGGGGTTCCAATCTCAGTTGGGGCTGGTATAATATAAAAATAAATAATAAATACTCCCTTTACAAAGCAAAAAAGAAAAGCAGATAATTGGTGCAGCTGTGTCCACAAAAGCCTGGTGAGTGGCTCCTTGAGAAATAAAAGTTGTCAGAAGTTTATTGCCAAGAGAGCAACAAATGTTGTGCTAAGGTGCTCAGCTTCTTCATATATCAGAGAGCATTATTACCAATATTAATTGAAATTATTTTTTCATTTGTGTTCACTGATTTTACATGTGGATGATCCAATATAATATTATTTACCATTCTAATATAGGTGGAATTATAAAAAAAGATTAGCCTGATTAAAATTATATAGATCTCCACATGGTTTGAAATGGCTTCTCTCCTTTTGTGCAATGGGATGCATCCAACTCCTAGAATGACTAATGAAATAGGATTTTTTTAATGAAAGTTTTCCCTTTGTTGTGCTCAACTGGAAAGGGGAAGGTGAAAAATAAGATCAAATTTATCATCTGAAACTGCTGTAAAGCTGCTGTTTACTGCAAAATACAGGTATACTCCAAATACTAATTTTTGAATGACTTTTTTACCCCATAAAAGGGTCCCTACAGGTTAGGGTTAACATGTATCACTGGTGTGGCATGGGGAAGCTCATACCTCCACTGCCTCCATTATAAGTATTCTGCTGATAGAAGACTTTGGTCTCTCATGCTATTAGTCTAGGATATTCTTTCACCACTAAATTTGTACAGTGCCAAGCACAATGGGGTTCCAATCTCAGTTGGGGCCAGTATAATATAAAAATAAATTTACCACTAAATTTACTGGGCCAGTTTCTCAACGGATGTGAATTGGCATAGCAAAGGAGGATCAACTGTGGATCTGACTCTCTATTAAAATATTTTAGACTCCTGTTTTTTTAATATAGCTATAGAAAGGAGGAGGGATTTTTTTTTATACTTACCTACCTTATAAGTGATGAAGGGAAAATAAATGTGTATTTTGTTTTATTTTTTTTTAAATACTTGAGACTGAGTGAAGTTCCAGTAGTGGTGATTCACTTTTGTGAGTATTCCAGATCAAAGTCCACCTTTACTCTCACCAAGTGCTTACAATGAGCAGCTCCAACAGGAGGTGATATTGTATAGCTAGTAGCATTTTATTTCCTGGAAAAAAACATTAATTAGTTTTTTTTTAATATAACATTCTTGGGCTAGTCTTGACAAGGTTGTTCCTATACATAGTTTCTCAGTTTAAATATTGATGAAAATGTAAGATAAGTGAACAGCTGGCCTTAGAACATCTCCTTTTATAATAGCTTATTTTAATTCTGAAGCAAAATTCAGGACAGCATAGAAGTGAAGGGAAGGAGTAACACTCAGAATAAAACACACAGAATAGATGAGCATCTCTAGAGGTTTACCTGAGGGACTGTCTATAATAAATTAAAATCATAAACTCTTCTCTAAGCTTCATTAAACATCAGTACCTTCTAATTAACTGGTATGTTTGTTGTCTTAAAGGAACATGGGACATTATACAAGTCCAATATACTTTATATAAATTGGCTAGAAGATAAAAACATAACACAGTGTATTTTCTACACTATCTTGCATTACTTGACAGGAAGAAGAATGTCAATTTATGGCTTTGGCCATTCTTTACCATTGCAGCTTCATTTAATGAATCACCACTGGTTTATTGTATTGCCATGGCAGACCTAGTAGACGCTGCATTCAGTAAACCTTCCACAAATATCAAGAGGAAAAACATTTTAGAGATATTAAGAAACAAGATGAATCCTGATTTTCAATCTTATCTGTTAGAAGGTGAAGAGCTGAATTTAA
The DNA here is from genome assembly GCF_011386835.1 of Chrysemys picta bellii. NCBI lineage: Eukaryota > Metazoa > Chordata > Testudines > Emydidae > Chrysemys > Chrysemys picta. Next base: position 172,015,645 of record NC_088791.1, on the reverse strand, counting down.
AAAGATTTGTGCCTTCTGAAGTGTTGAGAAATCCCTTTTTTTGTGTGTGCGCTGAATTTCCTATCTCCTTGCTAGTTTCTCTTGCTTACTAATAGGCATCCTGTATTTAGATTGATGGTACTGAATTGGCCCATATTTCTAGCTTCCAGAATGTTGGATTGAAAATCAGCCTTTGTTTTGAAATAGATGAAAAGGGAGGGTGCAACCAACACAAGGATGTCTCATCTGTCATACTAGTACAATAGCAAAGAAATTCAAATGAAGTACTTCACGATATCTCTCAGCTTCTTTCACAGATTTTTACCCCGTGCCAAAAAGAATGATTAGGCTGACTGTTTCCACATTAATCTGTGAGATTTAGGATTGTGACTGAGATCAGTTAGTACAGTTCTACATGGACATTAACTGTTTTACAAAATGAAGCTTTCTGCATTTCTGCTTTGCTTTTTATTTAGAAATTAAGCATCAGGCTGGCATTTACAGGAGGAACATAATCATTCCAACCTGTTTTATGAGGATATCTTTACAGTGCTTGATCTCCAAAATGCTCAGCTACTTTTCAACATGAAGGAGGCTTTGGGTTTATGATGAGGATTATATGTCATAAATTTCCTTGCAGTCTTATGAACAGGCACTGAATGTCCCCAAGTAAACAGGTTAAAGGGGGTATTGGCAATTAAGACTTATGTTTTCCCGATTCTTTTAAGTGCCCATGAAATGCTGTTGCTTCACCAGGTCCCAGTGCCAGTTTCCACACACAGTGGTATGAATTCAGCTAGTAACACTGCATACACTGCTGAATGTAGCTGGAGGATTCAGCCAACCTCTTGGGGCTAAATCCTGTTTTTTAATCTTCTCAATATTGAGTTTAGTTTACATGTACTTATTCTATATCCAATAGAATATAAAATAACATTTAAAATATTACGGGGCACTATTGGAAGGGAAAAGTGGCTTAACTTACCTCTAGCACAAGTCTATATTAGTCAGATATGTTCAGACTAATATAGGGAGCAGGATTAGGATATATAATCCAGGGAGCAGGATTAGGAGCAGCGTGCATCAAATTAAGTAGGAACTGGAAACTGCAGCAGGATGTTGGAAACAGCACTTCATTGATCTGTACAAGAACAGAACAATGTAAATTTAATTTTCTGAAAACCTCTTTACTCCCTTTATTTGGATCATTTACAAACACTCATTTAACAGCTTTTTTTTAAAATTACTTTTAATAATGTAAGAGGATTTCAGCCAGTGATGCCAGCCTTGATGTTCCTGTTTCGTTCTCTAACTCTAATGTTCATGCCTGCTTCAGTGCCATCCTTATACCTGGAATGACCTCTCAATCCCACTGCACTTGTTTCCTCCCTCCCTCATTTAAATTCAATTCTGTGTTTCACAATTTGTTGCCATCAGAATGACTGTGATGTAGCTCTTTTGACATTGTCACTGCACTGCCAGCTCAAATAGGAATTGCAAATTGGCTGGGACAGCGCAAACTCTGGTTTGAAACTAAAAATATTTCATGATTAGCAAATATACCCTGCATCAAATGCATTAAAAAGTCACCTGAAAAACAAGTGAAAGATAACAGGAGTTATATTTGCCTATTAAGTTTGAAAATTTTCCTCAGTGTGACATGTATCGCCTAGAGAAAAATATATCCTTCAAAGAAATTTCCTGTGTGTTTGTGTGTATTACTCTTAAATTACATGGTAAACTTTTAATTACTTGAAAATATGTTTACAAGTCAGCTGTTAAAAGGTTTTAAAATAAAAGGCCTACTTTCAAAGGTCTGAAAACACATTTTTATGTTGCATACCTCATTGGAAAAATAGAAGGAGAGGTTATTACACTATGCAGAAATAGTATTTTAAAGTTTTTTAGGACAGATTACAGTCTTTTATATAGTAATTGTAGCAGATGTTTCAATCAAAATGATTTGCTAACTGTACTAAAAATGAGATTCTGTTTAAGGGCCTGCATTATTGCATTTCAGAAATAATATTCTGCATAATGTCTGTAACAAGGTATTTTATCTAAGAGCCCATTGTAGGTTTCTTATTATGGGTTCCAGGCTACTGCAACAATAAAAGTGTTATTCAAATGTACATTAATGCATTCAGTCCTCTAATAGCAGCATTCATATCCATCTATAAATAGACAAAGAAACAATTCTATCGAGTCCTTGTTATTCATCCTCAATACTTTCTTTTTGTATTTCACTTTTAATTTCCAGACCTTGGAGCACTAATACAGTGGAATTGTGTTCAATACAGCAAAATTGATTTAGTCTGGGAATATCTGTGGTTTCTAGGTTTATTAAAATTTACTTTTCCAGTTGCAGAGGTCATTTTAGTGCCATTTTCAGAATAGTGAAAACAGCTCAAGGCTTCAAATAAATGCAACTTCAACTGAAAACTAGACTTGGCATGATGTTTTATGAACATAACAGAACATACACTTACATAATAAAGCATTTTAGTGCCCTTCAACAAATAGATTTTCTTTTCTTTTTTCTAGATACACCTTCAGTTAAAATCATATCTTCCAGTTCATGGCCAGAAGAAGGACAATCTATAGTTTTGACTTGTGAATCCAAAGGAAAACCACTGTAAGTATTTACCAAGCAATACGTTTTTTTGTTATTTTCCTTATTGTGCTTTGATTGCAGACTGACTGCAAAAATCTGCTGGTTTTGTCTTTTCCTGAGTGTAAAGTGATCTCTAGTACAGAAAACCCCTTGAAGCCTGTCTTCATTAAGTGCCTGTGAAAGACTGGTCTTTTGCTTTGTCATCTATTTCAGTTTTGGGGAAGGATTCCAGCAGTGAGATTTTTTTCAGTGAAAGGTGTGCAGGATTAATCGGACACTGTTTAGATCATTGAACTGATAATAGTTGAGATAAAACATCACATGAAAAATTTTCAAATCAACATGCCTGTGAGAAAATGTACTGAACTTTCTGGCTACTTTGATTGTCATTTACATGAAAATTGGAAATGTAATGATATATGCAAATTGGCTATCCAGTTCTATCCCAATTTAAAAAATAAAGTGTGCATTAAGAAAACGAATTGTAGACATCTTAATTGTACTTGAAAATTGGTAACTATATCCCTTTCAACATTCTTTTTAACAGCCAACTCTGTCAGTATTGAAATTGCAAAGAATCTGCTATTTTTTTTTAAATATCCTAAAATGCTTTCTTTGCAATTACAATAAATCTCTAAGGCTTAACCCCTGATTTAGAAAAGTAAATTCCCAGTTGAAATGTGTTTTGAGTTTAGGCATGAATGAGTAGAACTGAAATGAGATGCCTGGATATACATGTAGGTATTAAAAATATATCTTTCGTGTAACATGAAAATAATATGCTTTGGAATATATTTGGGTATTTCTGGAATCACACTTTGATAATACTTATGTGCAAGATACATGCAAAAAGTCCTTTAATTCTCAAGGCAAATTCTTCCTTGGTATAACTCAATTAACTTTGTGGGTTTACTTAAAATAGGAACTTGCCTTTGGTGTCTGGGGTCATTTAAGAGAGATTTTTTTTAATAATTGTTTTGAGGTATCTCTCATTTGTACAAGATATATGTTCAGGTGATCTTTCAGTGATCTTATCTGTCCTTGAATTATAGAAGAAAAAGAAAATATTTTGCCCTTCAGTCTTTAGCAGCTTTGGTGTGCAGCAGATAACTATCCATCAGAAATCTTTATTGATAAAAGGAGTCACTTGTTTCACATGCCAGAAGGATAAGGCTCTTTATTGAAGGAAGCAAATAATCTCCTCACTTTATCAGGAGATTTTCTTCCAGACTATGACTTTGCAATTACAGTGCCATTATGGATGGCATTTTATGATGGCCATAAAGAATGACATATTTTATCTTGATGCATAAACTATTATACATTTCAAATTCTTTGTATGTTATGAAGGACCTTTATCAGACTTCAGGTAAATCCAATTTTAGAAAACATATTGTTATAAATAACTCATTTTTATTTAAATATGCAGGGCTATATGTTCAAAATCTTTGAAACCAAATGGAGTGTTTGCATGAATGGACTTTGTACTTATGGTGCATTTTCAAGGAAGGCATGAGTGGCACCCCAGTGGATTCAATTGTAAATTTTTGTATGTGGTGGTAGGGATGAATTAGGAGGGTAGGCAAGGAAAAGTCCACACCATGGAATTATCAAAGGAGGGAGCCTATATGCAAGTGGGCTTTGGGTTACAAATGATTTGTGCTATTAATTGCATCTCTAATTGTTCATGCCACGGAAACTACCAACACCAGCTTCTGCTATGTTGCCTCATTAGATCAGCCATTTTATACACAGCAGCCAGTGATAAACAGGTAGCCAGCCATCTGGGAAAAACCACCTGTAACTACTTGGCATGATAATAGCAGCATCATTGTGGCTACCTTTATACTCAGAATGGGAAAGGAAAGAGGAGAGGTCCATAGAGCCCATCTATGTCACAGGGTTTGTAGCTAATTAATTAGTAAAGGTAAGGGGAGGAAGAGAATGAAGTCCATGAGCCCTGTGCACAGTACAGAGCCCAACCATATCCCCCAATGGGATTTACAGGCCATAGCTTAGCTTCCTCAATATGCCACAACTTTGTGTGGTAGTTAAAATACTCCACTCTACTTTCTCTGTGGTATCTATTGTACAGTCAGTCATGTAAATCTATTGAGACTAGAGCCGGGGTAGTGCTAGGGCTGCACACAGGGATGCTAACGTGTAGTTGGAGATCATTGTGGGGGAAGGGGTCAAGGAGCAGTGTAGATGTGATTACATGCATAACCTTGAGAACTGCTGCAAACTAGCCCCATCCCAAAGGGGGCAGGGAGAATAAGGGCGAAAATGGGGTCATGGCCCTGTCTGTTCGCCCCTTTCATTGACAAGCAATTCTGAGTCAAACTAAGAGGGGTCACGCTGCACCTTTCCAAATTTGGTAGAGCTGCCACTTGAGCATATTCTTCCCCAGAGGAATTCTGCCAAAGTCAGCCAGAATTCTTCCAGGGGCTGCTTCCACTGCATTGTGACCTGTCTTCAGATCCTGCAATTTGAGCCATGGCTTAAACCCACAATAGGAACCTTTTGTTTTAAACAAGTAAATAAAGCAAAGGAAAGCTTTGGATTTAGACGTGTTTTGTACCATGGTTCTGGGCATGGTGAGTGGAGCATTTTGGTACTGTGGGAGAAGCATGTGTCTTTGTTCATTTTATTGCCAATGTGCGACAAGATCCTGGGGCTCCAATTTAAAAGAAAAGGTTGGAAAATGCTGTCCTAAATGCTATACATATGGATAATATGAAGTTTTCAAATTTCTCTCTCCACTCGTAAAAAGGTTACATCAAAGTAAAGAAAAAATGTCCAATCTGTGTACCTCAGAGGCTGTTCAAAAACAGATCATGTTGTACATTTAATTCTCTAGGAAAGTGTACCTCATTTTCTGCTAAAATGAACAACTTTGAAAAGACAAATGACACTACGCTTCTCTATGTAATGTGTAGTTCAAAATATAGGGGGAGCAAGATGCCTCAATTTTAATTTGCATTTCATTTGAACTAAGGCATGGGAATTACAGAATATCATTGTATGTTGTATACGGGAGTAAAATAGATGTTTCCACTAACTTCTTAAGCACTTTGGTATTACTCCAATGGGCAAAATTCTGCCCGTATAGAGGATAAATTCATGGAAGATAGGTCCACCTATTAGCCAGGATGGGCAGGAAGAGTGTCCCTATCCTCTGTTTGCCAGAAGCTGGGAATGAGTGACAGGGAATGGATCATTTGGTGATTACCTGTTCTGTTCATTCCCTCTGGGCACCTGACACTGGTCACTGTTGGAAGACAGGATACTGGGCTAGATGCATCTTTGGTCTGACCCAGTAGAGCCATTCTTATGTTCTCATAAAAATGACCACATCAGAAATATCTCTTTATTTTAAAGAATAGAACAGTATAAGTATCAAGATATAACAGATTTTCCCCTCCAAGCATATACATATTTTCAACATTTTTCTTCAGTCTTCTTTGCCTCTAGACCCAGGCTGGTCTGTAGGAAAATGGAGAGAGATGCTATAATTAAAAATGTGCAATATCAAGTTTGTCCCACAAAATCCAGCTCTTTCAACTCTAAATGAGGCATGCTGCATGATAATCAGATGATATTACAAACCCATTCACCTATGACAATCAATCCCTGGAAAATAATAATGTGCTCTTCATACAACAAGTACAAGAGTTCTTTGTATAGAAGAGTTCTTTGTATTCATTCTGATGGGGGTGGGGAAATAATATACCAGATATATACAGCCCTCTGCTACTTTCTCCTTATCCTCTGACATTGCTGTGTGTGGTTTTCTCTCCCCACCATCATCAGTAGAAACAAAAGTTATGGTCAGCAGTAGCTTTTGTTTGACAGGAGTCAGAATAGAATTAGTTTGCTTGTTATACAGGTCTTTTTCAGTAGTAGCATCTCGTTTGACTGATGGTGATGTGGCAGACAGAGTTTCTTTTTTCATAGATTCATAGATTCTAGGACTGGAAGGGACCTCGAGAAGTCATCAAGTCCAGTCCCCTGCCCGCATGGCAGGACCATTTTAAGCAAATGCTGGGGTGATGTCTTGTCTCAGGTTGCAGTTGGTTACAGTGTCTGTCTTGTCATTGTGGATCCTACTGTTGATATGCTTTGAGTGTGAGGACTTCATGGCTATTTTTGAAAAATATTGCTGTATTTTGCAGTTCTGGACTAAAACATTTTGCTAGTTTTTTTGTCTGTTGAATGACTGTGTAACTTGGCCCAAGACCAAGTTAGTGCACTTGATACAACTATTAAAGAACATGCTTCCCTGTTTCTGGAGAGACCATTGTACTTTTCCATCCATACTGAAACTTATCACTTTCCTTTTCAGTCCTCGGAGTTCCTTTTCTCTTCTTCTTGACCCTGGGTGGATTCCCAGACAGCTAACAGGCTATAACAATTTTCCACTTTTCAGACTACACCTGCCTAATATATCTAAAGAATCATAATCTTTAAATACATTTGTTTCAAATGTCTCTCTTGCAGGTTAGTGTAATTTTATCTAAATCTGTGTTAAATAATTGTTCAGAGAAGGCTATCTGACTACCCTACAGAAATATTGCACTCAAACAGTCTTCCAGCAGAACTCTTCTGTAATGTCCAATGTAGATTTCCTTCCTATTACATCCAGGCCTATATATCAACAGTAGGGCCCACCAGTATTCCCATATATTAAACAAATATTCATAGTTTGAAATTTTTTAAGGTTGGGGAAAAAAAGTAAAAGAATTTAAAAACCAGAATACTGATGAGTTCTATTGTCTGTATTGTCAGAAGATTGAAGAAGCAACATTTTGCTTGTTACCCCAAGTTATACCTTCTAGTCACCATTTTGTCATTCAGAACAATAGGTTCTGATGGCTAAAGACTGACATAAAGCTGAATTCAAAATTGCACCCAACTGTATATCAAGCGTTTGAGAATAAAGTGCATTATAATGCAAAAAGATAAATATTTAGTATTCTTAGCCAGCACTTTCACCAAGGAGTGCATGAAATGTCTTTTCTAATTAGGTGAGGGCAAAGTCTCAGCATAGATTTGAAATAAATCTCAAAAATTAATACATTAATAATTATTTAGTAATGGTTATTATTTAGGGCTGTATCTTGCTAACTGATGTGCAAAGGACAAAGAGGGTGTTGAAAGTCTTAACACCATGGAAGCAGCAGGGAAGAATCTTTCCACAGAGCTTAAGAGAGCACTAATATAGTAATGATATCGCTCCCATTGACTTCAGGGGAGCCATAATTACACCTAGGTCCCCAAAAGGCTGTTTCAGGGCATATTTAACCACCCTCTGCCAGCCAGCATATGGGCGGTGGTGATCAGCAGGATTAGCTGGCAGCAGGCGAACACTTTTCAGGCCAAGAGGAACAGGAAAGTGTGCTCCCTGACCTGTTGTGAGGACTCCTGCAATGGCTAACAGATGTCTGTAGCAGAGGACATACTAGTCACTGTCTCTGCACTAGCCAGGGTAGAGTTTAGCTCTTAACCTTTATGGAAATGCAAATTGAAAGGAAATTGGGGAATGTTTTTTTTTCTGACAAGAATAGATAAATCTCTATACTCCTTATCAAGCTGATGTGGACTGAAGTTTAAAAATCTATCTGAGCAATAATGATTTTGATATAGAATTCAAGGCTGAAAAGCCATAGAGTCTTTGTTTCAGAAGAAGCCCAATATACACTCCCTTATGTAACACTATAGCATCATTCATCAAACTATCTGAAATAGTGGGGAGAGAGCAGAATCAGTGAGGCACACTATTGTTATAAATGCCCAATAATACAAAATACAGCTCTGACAGATATGTCAATTTCCTGAAAGATCCTTGAAAGACCTTATTATATTAAGTTTTTATGTACTATTGTGGACTGGGATTGCATGTAACTTGTCTAGGTGGGGAGATGAGACAGATGTGAGATCTGGGGGTTCAAAAGTATACATGGGAAATGTGCCATATACATTTTGGACTTTGGGGGCAATAAGTGTTTAGTGGAGTTCCTAGGGAGAGGTTAATGCACATTCCTGAAGTGGGTTATGCAAAAATCCAATCTTTTGAAGATATGTTCTGAGCAGTGGGTCATTGTCTACTGATTACCTGTTACAGAGGCCAAAATCAAAGGTCTGAATTGTATGAAAAAATGGTTCTTCTGCCCAGTCTCTGTTCTGGTTCTAAAATGGATACGAATTTGTAACCATGGGGAAAACCCAGTTGTGGGTTTTGAAGAACTAAAATGTACCAGAACCCTAGGTTGGAGTTAGGGGTGACCTCTGGTAAGCTTTTTAGCATGTGTTTAGGTTCTTTTATTGGTTTAATATGTTTGCCTTTATCTTAAAAATAAATGTGCTCACATAAAAGGAGTTATGTGGTAGCTTATAACTTTAGACTATATCATACCTCTTGGAGCGAAAGCAAAGAGCAGGCACTGGCCTTTTAGGCAGTCTGGCTTGCTGGGGGTGTTTCAGTGTAAGGCAGGGAGTTGGACAGCAGTGGTGCAAGTAGAACAGTATGGTCAAGTGTGCTGTACCATTAAGATATTTATTGCCAGTATGCCATGCTATAAAGACATAGGAGCAGAACGTGGGCTGCCGGGTGGCCCCATGCCGGCAGCTCCTCCAGTGCGGCTGTACGGTCCCCAGCCCCACCGCCAGCCCTTCCACACAGCTCTGTCTTCCGTTTGAGGTCTGTACAGCCCTGCTAGAAGATAGGGCTGGGGAAGGTACAGCCGCATCAGACGAGCTGCTGGCGTGGGGACTCCTGGTAGCCCCACATTCTGCTCCTTTCACCGCTGTGGTTCCGGAGAGCTCTGCGGTTCAGAAATCTGTATCTGGCACAGTGAGAAGATAGAGGTTCCGTCCCCCACCATAACGTGGGATAGGGAGGGGATGGGCAGAGCGCAGGGGTCCTGGGGTGGGGTGGAGTGGAGTCATGTGTGGGGGTCACGTGAAGAGGTCGTGTGCCCCCCACTTTTAGCTGGTGCTCCCCCTTTGTGTCCCTCCCATGAGTTACCTATGCGCTGTGTACTGGTAAGAAATAAATTCTACTTGAACCACTGCTGGACAGCCTTAATATCCCCAGTCATGAGTAAGAGAGATGTGGATCTCTACCCCAGAGAGGTGATGGCTGAGGAACCTTTAAGTGGATGCACTCGGGGGACCACAGAGGCGGGAAATACAGGGGCAGTTTCCCTGAAACTGATAGCAGTCACGTCAGCAACAGGGTAATAAAAGTTTGTCTGGTCTTAATAAACAGGGGAGACCACATAACCAAATGAACTTGCTTTGTATCAGGGGGAAAAAAAACAGGTATAAGCTATGTTTTATGGTATTAGCAGAATGTATTAGATTAATAGAAAGTTGAAGATGAAGACAAGCCTTTCTATTTTAATACTTATTTCTGGAAGGCATGCTGAAATGAGACATACACTCTGATTCCTTTGGAATGGATGATGCAAAGAAACTTTAAGATTTATTGCAATAATAATGTGAATGGATATACTATATCCCCGAGTGGGCCCAGTGTGGTTGGGTGTGTGACCTGGGAAGGACACCACAGGGTTGCTAGCTCAGGAAGGAAAAGTACATGAACATAGCTAAGAGTCACCTGGGGCTCATTAGCATGGAAACCAGGGCCAGCTCCAGGATTTTGGCCATCCCAAGCAACCAAAAAGGGGAAAGAAAAAAAAAAGCCACGATCACGATCTGCGGCGGCAATTCGGCGGAAGGTCCTTCGCTCTGAGCGGGAGTGAGGGACCGTCTGCCGAATTGCCGCCAAATAGCTGGACCTGCTGCCCCTCTCCGGAGTGGCCGCCCCAAACACCTGCTTGCCAAGCTGGTGCCTGGAGCCGGCCCTGCTGCAAACAACCCAGCCTGGAGTGGACATAAGATTCAGCAAGGGACTTGCTGGAAGTGACTGGATTCCTTTTGCACCAGCAGATATGATTGTATCCAAGCAGTCAAGCTAGGAGAAGTTAGTTGCTTTTGAAGCCCGGACTCTGTTGAAAACAATTGAGAGGATTGTTTGTTTTGTTTAGCCCCTAAGGATAAGTTTGGAACTTCCATTTCCTCTTTCTGAGGAAATAAGAAATTAAAGATGTCATATTTTCCCATGTGAGGAGAAGGGGCACCATAAACAGCTGTTTAGTTTAAAGTTTTGAGACAGGACTTTGGGTTTTCTGTTTATCCCTTTGTGAAGAAAGGAGTGATAGAATTCTGTTTTCAGTGTCTTGAGGAAGAAACAGACTTAGTTTGTTCTGATGCTTTGCCAGCCTGATCCCTCTCTTTTGTAGAAATGAAGGCATTGAAGGCTGAGTTTAATTTATTATTATTTATAATTTGGCAGGGCTCCTGAAGATTTAACCCTAACCCTGAAGAAAGGTTTAGCTGGACTTCTTAAAGGGTCAGAAATCCAGGTGAGGAAGGAAATAATTTTGTAAGTTAGACAGTAAGGAGATTGTAGTAATGCTTGTTTCACAAACTGTCTTTTGTCTTGGTCCCCAGAGTGGAATTCACGGGCATAGGATAGGCAGGAACAACCTTTTCCCCTCAGCATTGTTATTCCTTCAGAAACAACTTTTTTCAAACTGAAGAAACTCAGAGCCTCAGATTAGGTGTTCTGGGGTAGCAGTTGAATTTTTCCCATTTTCCCCCCCTTCCTTTGTAAAGCGATACATGTCTGGGAGAGATTTGCCTGCTATTCCAGGAAAGATTGAAGACTGTTTGTGCACAAAAGCTAGAATCAAACTTTCAAAAAGGATCCCTGCTTCATTCAGTGAATGAGTAGTTATTCAGTATTTCTCTTTATCCTGCACAATCAATGTATGGCCCCAGGCCTTATTTACTGGGCACCATCCAAACCCTGCACTAACTGTATCCCCCAGTGGCCCAATATGGTTGTGTGTGGCACCTGGGAAGGACACCACAGGGCTGCAAGCTCAGGAAGGAAAAGTACATGAACATAGCTAAGAGTCACCCGGGGCTCATTAGCCTGCAAACAACCCAGCTTGGAGTGGATATAAAATTCAGCAAGGAAGTGCATATGCTAGAAGTGACAAGACTGTAGAAAGGATTCCTTTACATCAGCAAATATGACTGATTTCCTCCTGGGTGGGTCAATAGTGCTCTCATCATAGTGTCCATCCATCATACATTAATGAATTTATCTTCCCAACATATTAGAGATTAGGTGGTACCAGTAGCTGAAAGCCCATACTGTCATAAGGGTGTAATTCGTAAAGTCATATGTGTAAAAAGGCCAAAAAGGCCTGAGAACTTAAAAATTGGGTAGTAACCAGCCATGAATCCCAGTGATGATTAAACTTTGTGATATTCTGAACAAAAAGAGTTCTCAGCCATGCTTATAGCTGTTTCCATCATTTCACACTGACTCAACAGACATGCTAGTGTAACCCAGGCCAGCTTGGTATGGCACTCTGTTCCCCTCTAGTAGCACCTAATAGACCAGCCAGAGGTTGATGAACCTGCCACAGCCTTGGCTAAAAGACAGGTCTTTTAGCTCAGGAGTTACCAAACTGGTTTGTGTATCATGAGGGTATGCGAGACATCTCGGGGGGGAGGGAGGTTCAGTTCGGGCTTCACAGGTTCAGTTGCCCAGCAACTGTCCAGTCTAACTGAGCTCAGAATTTAGTTCAGGTTTGTGTTTCTGTTTTTGGTTGTATATGTTGCACTATAACTATATCTGCACGTAACAGTGTACACAAAGTATCAGTGGTGAGAAAGGTAGGGGGATGCAGGCAGCTGCTAGATCAGGAAGGGGGTAAGAAAAGTTTGGGAACCTCTATTTTAGTTCATGTAGTAGACAGTAGAGGCTCATGCATTAAGCTTCAGAGGTCACAGGTTTGATCACAGCTGCCAATGACAGGAATCTGTTGGCATTACACTAGGCTTCAGTGTGACACACAGAGTGACAATCCTGGAATCTTATTATATAGTTAATCGTACATTTAGGGTAGTTTCTGTGTTTTTATGTGTGTTTGTAATGTATGTAGAAGGGGCCACAATGCAGATTGGGCCCTCTGGCCGCTACTGCAATATAAATGCATTATATGGAAAATTGGATGGGGTTTTATCCATATCCTGGTTGAAATATTGCTCCAATAAAAACAAATGTGGTACCAAGATTTTTTTCCTCCACAGCCTTAGTTGTAGCTGTCTCATAAGAGAATCTAAATAATAATCCTAAATTTGCCAATATTTCCAAATTTGCCTGGAAAGAAGCCACCTTAAATTGGAAGAAAAATCCTAATTGAAAGAAAAGAGGGGTGAGTCTTGGATTTTTTTAACCTTTTGTCTACCTTCAATTAAGAGCTGAGGTGGATGCATTTAAACTTTGAAATCAGCCGTGGATTGAAACAGAACAAAATATATGCCCAGAAGACACATTTGGACATCTGTTATGACATAAAATGTGGAGAGGTCTAAGCAGGTATATAATAATCAAATAACTTGTTTTGCAAACATGGGATTTTTTGCTCACTTCCCCATATATTGTCCCACAATAAGTTCCCTTTATACATTTCAACCTTATGGACAGATTAATAAAAATTCATGAAATCCAATAAAGACAAGTGCAAAATACTTCACTCAGTAAAAATCTAATGCACAGCTACAAAATGGGTAATAACTGGCTAGGTGGTAGTACTGCTGAAAAGTCTCTGGAGGTTATAGTGGATCACATATTGACGATGAGTGAAAAGGGCTAATACCATTCTCGGGTGTATTAACAAGAATGTCATATGTAAAATACAGGCGGTAATTGTCCCTCTCTACTCAGCACTAGTGCGGCCTTGGCTGGAATACTGAGTTCAATCCTCGACACCACACTTTAGGAGAGATGTGGACAAATTGAGTCCAGAGGAAAACAATACAAATCATAATAGGTTTAGAAAACCAGACCTGCAAGGAAAGGTTTAAAAAAAAAAAACAGTCCTGAGAAAAGGGGACTAAGGGAGGACCTGATAACGTTCTTCAGATATGTTAAGCACTGTTATAAAGAGGATGGTGAGCAAGTATTCTCCAAGTCCACTTAAGGTAGGACAAGAAGATAATGGGTTTAATCTGCAGCAAGGGAGGTTGAGGTTATATATTAGGAAAAAAACTGTCCAATGGCAAGTGTAATTAAGCCCTTGAATAGGCTTCCAAGGGAAGTTGTGGAAACCCATCACTTGAGGTTTTCAAGAGCAGGTTGGACAAACACCTATCAGGGATGGTCTAAGTTTCCTTTGTCCTGCCTCAGCGCAGGGGGCTGGACTTGATCACTTCTCAAGGTCCCCTCCAGCCCTATGTTTCTGATTCTCTAACCACACAACTTCACAGTTCAATCACATATTTAGCCTTTTCAACCACACACACAGCACCATGTCCATGTAAATAAAAAAGAAAACCCATCCATAACTGCCCACTGCACTATAATTTCCCCCCTGGGAGAGGTTGGAAGAGAGAATGAACTACAGGAAGGCACCCTAATACTACAAGTATGAGGGCAGTATTAGAGTCTATGTAAAACAGACATGTTCTAAGTGTTTTTTTAACTATTATTTTCAAGGAGCTGCATTTTAATGATCTGTACTACCTTTATTTATAGTGTATGCTCCATCATTTTCAACTAAATGTTCTTATGGAACTTACGGAAGTCTCACCTGAACATGCAGAACCAAGATTATGATTCTTATGAGGAAATAGGCTTGGTGAACCTTTCCTGATAGACAATTGATCTTTGTAATAAAACACCAATTATGTTGAAGGATCATGTAAGTGTTCAGTTTGTAACCTTACACACCAATATTACAGTGACTTTAAGATTCCAGTATGGGAATATATTAGTATATACATAGATCAATATATTAAAACAAAGGTAACATTTCTATTGAGGTATAAACCTGTATTTAACATATTACATTTCAAATTGTGGTTATTTTTGCTATCTGTGAGTCTGCATCTTCATTTTACAATTGGGAATTTTTTATTTGTGTAATTATTAACAGCGTAGGGAAATTGATGCAATAAAAGTATGGCATGCAAGATGAAACAGATGGGAGCATTAGTGCCCATTTAAATATTACGCTTTACAATAAAATCTACTGCAGTTCTTGAGAACTTCCCCTCTCATGTTCTGCGGTGTTTACTCATACAATGGTGCAGAAATTACAGTGTGAAAAACAACTAAATGCAGCATTTTTAGTGCTCATTAAATCCCTTTTTATTGTGTATGCCTTTTAAAATAATTCTCCTCTTTGCTCCTGGCTGGTATGCCTGGCAAAAAAGAAGCTGACAGAGATTGTCTGCAGCTTTAAACAGACTTAAAAAAAAATCAATAAAAAAGTATAATATAGAAAAATGTAAAATATTGAGACACATTCTAACTTTAGGCTGTATTCAATTTGGAGTATGTGAAACAAAGTATAGTCAGTATTTAGGGGGGCAGGCAATCTTTTAGATGTAATTTTTATTAAGAATATTTCAAATCCATTATCATTACAGTTACAATTACTGTCTTAAATCAGCAGTCAATAGCATAACCTAAAAACATAATCTAAGCAAACATATCTGTTCATAGAAATCTGTTGGTGTATATCATACCATTCTGCAGAAACACCTGCATCCTTGACATTGCAGAATTTTAGCCTCCTTATACTTTAGCCCCCTATACTGTATATCCTCTGTACAGTGAACTTAGTCTGACCCACCTAACTCGCAGATTTGAGGGCATCTATGGAGCACTGTGAATTTGGACAGACCATTAAAGATTGTATTCCCCATCTCTCCTCCAGCCTTCGTGGCAGCACAGTTTCCCCAGAAACTGCAAATGCTACAGAGTAGCAGTGATGGATGCAGTCTTTCTATATGGATGAAAACATGCATCAAAAGGAAAATAGAGCAAAAAGATTAGGATTCTTTAACATGTTTAGTATGTTTATAGCACTTCTGTACTCCTCTTCAATGCAAGAAAAGTCCCATTCATTCAAATTCATGTGCCTGCATTTTTTAAAATGTATCTTCAAATGTTACAGAAACACTGTTTCAGAGTGCAAGACACTCTGCTTTAGAGAATTCTTTACAATGTTATTGGCAATATTCTTATCCCTTTCCCTGTGAAACTAGGAGCCTTTGACCTAGTCTATGCTGGCAGTGGCATGTGGTGTATGTGTAGCTACTTTGTGGCAATGAAAGGTAGGCTGTGTGCACACTCGCTGTGATGTGTAGCTATGCGTGACAGTGAAAGACTCCAACAAAAGGCCTCCCTGCTGCCAGACCCTTTCCCTGATGCCTCCCCCCTGCTGGAGCCTTTCTCTGCTGCTGGAGTCCTTCACTGCAGTGAGGAAAGGCTCCATCAGTAGGGATGCAGCGGGGCATTACATGGCTAAAAATAGCAGCATAAACATGTGAGGTACTGCTAGGGCATGTAGAGAGGCCTGGAGGGTATATGCCCTAGGGTTGTGGCATGTAGGACACTGTACTCTTCTTGCCTAATCAGTGCCTCACTGTCTATAATGCTATTTATATTCATGCTAGCTGGGCATGCAGTGTCTGTACTCTGTACGCTGGTGTTAGTATAGACCTACCCTTAGTTACCATAGGCAATATTGCTCCTTCTTGCAGGAAAACCTAAGGAAGGGGATTTACGAGACAATGAAGGCCCACCCACAAACCCAAAGGTATCTGTAGTTGCTCACTGCCCTTCTGCAGTTCTCCTGTCCCTGCAGATACTGCCAGAGACACCCCTGGACACAGCAATTTAACCAGATCACTTAAAAATGCCATTACACTTCATAAAAACATAAGAACAGCCATACTGGGTCAGACCAGTGGTCCATCTGGCCCAGTATCCTGTCTTCTGACAGTGGCCATTTGCAGATGCTTCAGAGGAAATGAACAGAAAAGGCCAATTTATCAAGTGAGCCATCCCCTGTCATCCAGTCCCAGCTTCTGACAAACAGAGGTTTAGGAACACCCAGAGCATAGGGTTGTGTTCCTGACCATCTTGGCTAATAGCAATTGAGGGACCTAACATCCATGAACTTGTCTAATTCTTTTTTGAACACTGTTATACTTTTCACCTTCATGACATCTCTGGAAATAAGTTCCACAGGTTGACCGTGCATTGTGTGAAGAAGTACTTCCTTACTACCTTAAATCTTCAGCCTATTCATTTCATCACATAACTCCTGATTTTTGTGTTGTGTGAAAGGGGTAAACAACATTTCCTTATTCACTGTCTCTATATTATTCATGCTTTTATTGACCTTAATCTTTGCATCGGTCTTAACAGCTAAGGATGTGAGGGAGATCCCCAACCCTGAGCCATTCTTTTTAGGTAACAAATCTGAAGAACTGTCCCAGATTGAGGTATCATTAGAGGAGGTTTTAGAAAAAAATGATTAATTAAATAGTAATAAGTCACCAGGACTAGATGGTATTCACCCAAGAGTTCTAAAGGAACTCAAATGTGAAATTGTAGAACTACTAACTGTGGTTTATAACCTATCATTTAAATCAGCTTCTGTACCAAATGACTGGAGGATAGCTAATGTGACACAATTTTTTAAAAAGGTCTCCAGAGGTAATTCTGGCAATTATAGGCTGGTAAGATGTACATCAGTACTGGACAAACATTGCAGAGTTTTAGCCTCCTTATGCAGTATAGGGGGATAAAATATGTCCTCTGTACAGTGAACTTAGTCTGACCCAACTGGTTGAAACTATAGTAAAGAACAGAATTGTCAGACACATAGATTAACATAATTTGTTGGAGAAGAGCTAACATGGTTTTTGTAAAGGGAAATCATGCCTCACGAATCCACTAGAATTCTTTGAGGGGGTCAACAAGCATATGGACAAAGGAGGATCCAGTGGATATAGTGTACTTAGATTTTCAGAAAGCCTTTGACAAGGTCCCTTACCAAAGGCTCTTAAGTGAAAAAAGCTGTCCTGGGATAAGAGGGAAGGTCCTCTCATGGATTGGTAACTGGTTAAAAGATAGGAAACAAAGGGCAGGAATAAATTATCAGTTTTCAGAATGGATAGAAGTAAATACTGGTGTCCCCCAGGGGTCTGTAAGGGGACCAGTCCTATTCAACGTACTCATAAATGGTCTGGAAAAAGGGATAAACAGTGAGGTGGCAAAATTTGCAGATGATACAAAACTACTCAAGATAGTTAAGTCCAAAGCAGACTGTGACGAGCTACAAAGGGATCTCACAAAACTGGGTGACTGGGCAATAAAATGGCAGATGAAATTCAATGTTGATAAATGCAAACTAATGAACATTGGAAAACATAATCCCAACTATACATATAAAATGATGGGGTCTGAATTAGCTGTTACCACTCAAGAAAGAGATCTTGGAGTCATTGTGGATAGTTCTCTGAAAACATTCATCCAATATGCAGCAGCAGTCAAAAAAGCAAACAGAATGTTGGACACCATTAAGGGAGGAATAGATATTAAGACAGAAAATAACATGTTGCCTCTATATAAATCCATGGTATGCCCACATAATGAATACTACGTTCAGATGTGGTTGCCTCATCTCAAAACAAAAATATTGGAATTGGGAAAGATTCACAAAAGGGCAACAAAAATGATTATGGGTATGGAATGGCTTCCATATGAGGAGAGATTAATAAGACTGGGACTTTTCAGCTTGGAAAAGAGATGATTAAGGGGAGATATGATAAAGGTCTATAAAATCATGACTAGTATGGAGAAAGCAAATCAGGAAGTGTTATTTACTTCTTCTCATAACACAAGAACTAGGGGTCACCAAATGAAATTAATAGGCAGCAGGTTTAAAACAAACAAAAGAAAGTATTTTTTCATACAACGCACAGTCAACCTGTGGAACTCCTTGCCAGAGGATGTTGTGAAGGCCAAGACTATAACAGGGTTCAAAAAAAAAATTAGATAAATTCATGGAGGATAAGTCCATCAATGGCTATTAGCCAGGATAGGAAGGGATGGTGTCCCTCTCTTTGTCAGAAGCTGGGAATGGGTATCAGGGGATGGATCACTTGATGATTACCTGTTCTGTTCTTTCCCTCTGGGGCACCTGGCATTGGCTACTGTTGGAAGACAGGATGTTGGGCTAGATGGATGTTTGCTCTCACCCAGTGTGGCTATTCTTATGTTTGCTATAGTATCCCTACTTAGTCATCTTTTTTCTAAACTGAACAGTCCCAATCTTTTCAATCTCTCTTTATATGGAAACTGTTCCATACCCCTAATCATTTTTGTTGCTCTTCTCTTTACCCTTTCCAATTCTAATATATCTTTTTTTTTAAATAGGGCAACCAGAAGTGTATGCAATATTTAAGATGTGGGCGTACCATGATTTATATATTGGCATTATAATATTTTCTGTCTTATTATCTAACCTTCTGATAGCTTTTTTGACTGCTGGTGCACACCGAGCAGATGTTTTCAGAAAGCTATCCACAATGATTCCAAGATCTCTTTCTTGAATGATAATTGTTAATTTAGACCCCATATTTTTGCATGTATTTTTGGGATTATGTTTTCCAATATGCATTATTTTGCATTTATCAACACTGAATTGTATCTGCCATTTTGTTGCCCGGTCACCCAATTTTGTGAGATCCCTTTGTAAGTCTGTTCAGTCAAAGCTTTGGACTTAACTATTTTGAGTAATTTTCTATTACTTTACTTTTATAAACTTTCCCACCCCATTGTTTACTTTGTTTTACAAATCATTTATGAATATGTTAAGCTGCACGGATCCCTGTACAGATCGCTTACGAGAGGAGACTCAAAGAGCTTGGCTGTTTTAGCCTAACCAAAAGAAGGCTGAGGGGAGATATGATTGCTCTCTATAAATACCAGGGAGGAATCAGAGGGATAAATACCAGGGAGGGAGAGGAGTTATTTAAGTTAAGCACCAATGTGGGCACAAGAATAAATGGATATAAACTGGCCATCAGCAAGGTTAGGCTTGAAATTAGATGAAGGTTTTCTAAGCATCAGAGGAGTGAAGTTTTAGAACAGCCTTCCAAGAGGAGAAGTGGGGGAAAATAATCTAATTATCTTCAAGACTGAGCTTGATAAGTTTATGGAGAAGATGGTATGATGGGACTGCCTACAATGGCATGTGGCCCATCAGCGACTGCCAGTAGCAAAAATCCCCAATGGCCAGAGATGGGACACTAGATGGGAGGGCTCTGAGTTAATATAGAGAATTCTTTCCTAGGTATCTGCCTGGTGGGTCTTGCCCACAGGCTCAGGGTCTAACTGATCGCCATATTTGGGATCAGGAAGAAATTTTCCCCTGGGTCAGATTGACAGAGACTCTAGTGGGTTTCACCTTCCTCTGCAGCATGGGGCATGCCACTTGCAGGTTTAAACTAGTGTAAATGGTGAATTCTCTGTAACTTGAAGTCTTTAACTCATGATTTGAGTACTTCAGTAACTCAGCCAGAGCTTATGGGTCTATTACAGGAGTGAGTGGGTGAGGTTCTGTGGCCTGCAATGTGCAGGTCAGATTGGGTGATCAGAATGCTCCCTTCTGACCCTAAAGTCTTTGAGATCTGAGTCACTGGCTCACCCATGTCCACATGCTTGTTGACCTCTTCAGAGAATTCTACAACATTGATGCAGCATGCTTTCCATTTACCAAAGCCATGTTGACTCTTCCCAAACATACTGTGTTCATCTGTGTCTGATAATTCTGTTCTTTACTTTAGTTTTAACCAATTTGCCTGAAACCGAATTTAGGCTTAGTGGTCTATAATTGCCAGGATTTCCTCTGGAGCCTTTTTTTAAAAGTCAGCATTCCATTAACTATCCTCCACTCATCTGGTACAGAGGCTGATTTAAGCAATAGGTTCCGTACCACAATTAGTAGTTCTGCAATTTCATATTTGAGTTCCTTCAGAACTCGTGGGTGAATACCATCTGGTCCTGGTGACTTATTACTGTTTAATTGACCAATTTGTTACAAAACCTCCTCAACTGACACCTCAATCTGGGACAGTTCCTCAGATTTGTCACCTGCAAATCATGGTTCAGGTGTGGGAATCTCCCTCACATCATCTGCAGTGAAGACCAATGCAATAATCCATTTAGCTTCTCCTCAGTGGCTTTGTCTTTCTTGTCATTAAAGAGCTATCTGATGAAAGAGGGTCTTTCTCCTATCTGCTATAACTCCCAAATTTTGTGATAAAAGATGTTCTTCAATAAAATCAGAGTCAAGTAGTGCATACCCAGGTTATTCAGTTATTACTGAAGACTTGTATAGGCCTACTTGCCATTTGAATTGCAGTTGTAGTACTTTTATCACTTCTCCTGGTGCCATCATTACATCTAGAATGAATAAGGCCTTTAGTTTAATGAAGTTCCTTCCCGTTGACAGTTTATTACATCAATAACTAAATTATTTTAAACAGAATTTGAACGAGTCGATAAAATCTGATTCAGATTTTCAAATTTGTTACTTAATGGAAAAAGTAGGATTTACTCAACCAGTCTACATGTTCTTCATTGATTACTGTGCCACAAAGTTTTGACCCTATCACACAGGTACAGTCTGTGATGCTTGACAAAGATTTCTCAGCTTACGATAGTAACTGAATTACTTCAGTAACTGCGTTTAAAAGCATAACTATTCAAACTGGAAAAAGAACACCACACTCATTTCTTATCAGTGTCCTAATACTGCACCATGTTTTTCCTAAACTTTTTTGTTTGTTTGTATATAAAATACAAACACACAAAGAAACTAAACATATGTAAATACATGCACAAGATGGAAATAGCATTTAAATAATTAATGTTCATTATTTATAAAACTTGGAAAAACAAAACAAAAGCAAACAAAGAAACAAACAAAAAAAAAAAACCCTGAACTTGTAGAGGTCAAGCAGGACATCAATTATTAAAATGACTAAAAAGATAAATGTGAGAACATAATTTTATGATTACTGGGGATTAATATATACTAAGCTGCAAAAGTATGAAACAGCTTTATGTGTGACCAGACATCCTCATGTTTTTTCCAAGCGTTTCTATTACTCAGTGTCTTTTCCCACTCCCCCCATTATTGCAGTAGTAGAGAGCTCAATAAGCCAGTTTGTGTATGAGAGAGGAATTGCAGATTTTTATTTTCTCAATATAACTCTTTTGGCCAGTAAAATAGTTACTGCAGTCCATTTCTTAATTTCAACTGGTAATACCACATTATCCAGCACTCCTGAAATCTAGACGCGTGGAGAAGGAAAGATAATGACACTTAACATTTTTCTGAGGGCACTGAGTATGATGTTCCAAAACACATGCTTTTTTTGACAGATGCAGAAGGTGTGAGAGAGCATGGGGCTTTTTGCATTTCCACATTTTTTCACTTGATTTTCACTAGATTCTTGCCAATCTAGCCTTAAACATTGACTGCACCACACCTTCAAGCAGGCGTGGAAGGGGGGTGATTTGTCTGGCTGGCCAAATGAAGGGAATAGTGCTTTATGGATGCGGGAGGTGGGGGAGAGAGGAAAACCTCAGCAAAAGGGGATAAGGGGCCAGTGTGGCGACACTGACTCATTCCCTGGGAACCGGATGGGCAGAAGTGTTTAAATGGGGCAGCCATGTGCGTGAAGCCCCTTTTACACAGAGCAGGTTGAGGCAGCACCCACCCTCCTTCCCCTTTAGGTGGTGAAATATAAGGTTTGGTCAAAACCTGCTGTGGGCATTGCACTAGCTGTCCCTTTTTTAGGGGGGCTGGGAAGGAATTTTTCCCTTACTACCAGATTGATCTAGGTGGAGTTGGGATTTTTTGCCTTCTCCACAGTGGATTCAGGAAAGGCTTTGTTCATGCATGGCATGAAGGACGGTAGGCTATATGTCGCAACTCATTATGTAAGTGTGGGGCGGATGTCCAGTGCAGGTACTCCATAGGGAAGGCATCCACTGACTACATAAATGGCTTGGAAAAAGACTTTAAAAGGAGGTCCCAGCTCCAGCCCCAGCCCCAGCCAGCCTGGACTATGGAAGAATGTGCCGGGAACCTGCAAGGAACTGCAGGAAGGAGCTTAGGGGTGGAGAGTGGCCAGGGTGCAGCATGTCCCTGTGGCCTGCGCCGCTTCCCGCAGCTCCCATTGGCCAGGAACGGCAAACCGCGGCCACTGGGAGCTACAGGCAGCTGTGCCTGTGGATGGTCAGTGTAAACAAACTATCTCGCGGCCTGCCAGCGGATTACCTTGACGGGCCGTAGATTGCCCACCACTGTTCTAGAAGAATCACAAGGATAAAAAACATGAAGTATTTTTCACATTAAGCCAGATACCCTCCTTATTTCCGTTGCGATAGCAAGGTTAAGTCCCTGCCCCCCACCCCCACCATTTTTCTTTGCAACTGAGATTGAGAGGGTAATGCAAAGCATTAAGCCACCAATAAGTAATTCCTTATAAAGTGACTTTTGTTTCCATATTTCTTAACATGTTCTTCTAGAGATGATAGAGTTGAAACAGACCAATTGTCCTCTATCCCTGCTTGAATCCTTGAGCGTAGCCACTGAAAGAAGGAACTGTGAGATAGTGGTAGCTGATTTTTGTTATACTTGTAATCAAAGGAAGACAGTCTATCATCTTGTATTACATCTTTAATTTTTGTTAATCCTTTTTCTATCCAAATTGTCTTAAGCATGGAGTTGGCCTTGATCCTGAGGCATGGGTTATCCCATAGTGGTACGAGAAGAAATGAATAAGACTGGATGCTCTCGTCATCTTAATGTGTTGCAGGATGCCCCAGGTAGATGCAAAGACTGGATTTTTCCTTAAGGGCGTGGAAAGCCTCTTAAGGTATATAAAAGAAGAGAGGGAACTCATGGCATAGCTAAGCTTTTTTCAAACTCAAACCACACTGGCGTATACACCATATTTTAAAGTTGATGAAAGACAGAGATGTGTATTATGAACAGTAAGCCGAAATGAAAGTGCCATGTGGTGAAATGGGAGAAAAAGGCCATTGTAAAAAAGAGAGAGGAGGATCACAAAATAACTAAGTTTTAATTAGTATCTTTTATGCCCCAGTTCAGCAAGGTAATTAATCACCTGTCTAACTTAAAACATGTTAGTTGTACTATTCACTTAATAGGACTACTCCTTTGCTTAAAGTGAGGCATAAGCTTCAGTGCCTTCCTGAATTGGGGATCTCTGACTGTGAGTTCTAAAAGACAGGAATTTTCTTCATTTTGGTGTACCATGCAGGGCAAAGCAGCTTGTAGGTGCTAAACCAATAAGTAAACTCTAAATCCTTAGCATCCCATAAGCATGAGCAAGACAAGTGAACATTGCTTAGTGATTCTCACTGTGTGAGCGAATATTCCATAAATAAATAGACACATCTAAAAAAAAATCATGCATTTCAGCTATCCAAATTGATTCCAGACTTTTGCGAAGAAACACATCTCCATGGCTACACAACTCATGACTGAATCCCACTTTCACCACAGAATTTGGGTTCAGAATAGTAACTTCATTTAAAAAAAATAATTACGTGTATAGCACTTATTATGTATGCAGTTTAACCTTATGCATTTGGACTTCTAACAATAATAAAAAGGGAATGCCTATTCAGAGTTCCTCTTCCCTAGTTAACAGACTGCTTCCTCCTGTCTCTGATGCTGCAATGGGTTTAGAATGGGGTGGGCAAACTTTTTGGCCCGAGGGCCACATCTGGGTGGGGAAATTGCACGCAGGGCCATGAATGTAGGGCTGGAGCTTGGGGGAAGGAGTGTGGGTTGCAGGAGGGATGCGGGGTGTGGCAAGGGGCTCAGGGCAGGGGGTTGGGGTGCAGGAGGGGTTCGGGGTGTGGGCACCAGCCCGGCGCCGCCGCTTACCTGGAGTGGCTCCAGGGTGGCAGTGGTGTGCAGCGGGGCTAAGACTGGCTCCCTTCCTGCCCTGGCCCTGTGCCGCGCCGCTCCCAGAAGCGGCCAGCACCACGTCCCTGTGACCCTTGAGGGAGGTGGGGGCAGAGGGCTCCGTGCGCTGCCCTCGCCTGTGGGTACCTCACCCGAAGCGCCCATTGAACGCAGTTCCCCATTCCCGGCCAATGGGAGCTTCTGGTGTGGAACCTACAGGTGAGGGCAGCGCACGAAGCTCTCTGCCCCCCGTCCCCCAGGGGTTGTAGAGATGTGGTGCCGGCCACTTCCGGGAGTGGCACGGGGCCTGCAGCGCCATGGGGGTGGCAATTCCATGGGCCGGATCCAAAGCCCTGATAGGCTGGATCCAGCCCGCGGGCTGTAGTTTGCCCACCTGACAGAAGCCGGTCTGTCAGCAAAGCAAAACCAGAGGGGAGCTCTCTTGAAATGGAGAGCAGGAGAAGAGAGTCAGTTCAGATGAGGAAGGGAAAGAGTAAGAGGGTGTATGCAGAAAGGAGAGCTAGTACAGAGAGAGGAACTAGAGAAGTTTCATTATAGGAGACAAAGTCCAGCCCAAGACTGGAATGAACCTCTGACAAAACTCACCACCTTCTGCTCCAGAGGCAAGGCTGATTTCTTTAAACTTACTTTCTGTAACATAAGCATACAGCAGCGTGTGTTTGGGTGTGTGTGAGTGAGTGAGAGAGAGAGAGATCATTATATATAATTCCAAAACAAAATACTGCACGCACTTCTTCCCCTCGGGAAAGGGTGAAAGAACAAACAAGTGACAGATGCATACCGGAAGGCGCACAGTTAATGCAGTGATGAGTGTGGTATAAGAACCTATATAGAATAGAGAGGGAAAAAAGAGAGGGTGGATAACAAGAAAAATGAGAGAAGGAAGGTGACTGGACAAATGAGGGGAAAGGAAAGAGCTTGAGATTTGAACATAAAATCTATAAAAGAAAAACATGTTTCAGAAAAAAACAACTGAGATGTATTATATGGTGCTGCAAGCCTGTATGTGTGTGTTTTTAATGGAGCTTAAATGGAAGAAAGTATTTTGAACATTCACTGTTGTTTCCAGCTTCTCCTTCATGTGTTTTTTGTTTTTCTTCTATTTCCTGCTTCTTCATCATCTTACTCGCTCCATCTCTCCCTCTGCCTTTGGAAGAGAATGAAACATGGCTCTGCAGTATCAGACTGTTGCCCTGGTTAGCCCTTGACCAGGCTGGCCTTATACATAGATATTTTGTACCCATACAACATGGTCAAGAAGTACTTGGATGTAAAACATGGTTAAAATGAATGATGTGGCACCCTTTGGGGGGAGTTGTGGTTGTGAGATTTTAAATCAATAAACCCATAATTTCTGTTTTCTGGGGGCATCCTCCCTTCCTCTTGCCTGCCCACTTTAAATTTTCCCCAGCCTCCACTGCACAGGTTGGTGATTAATGATGTTCATGTAGATTTTTGAAGAACACAATCTCATGAACTAATCTGAAGACATATTAGACAAGGGAATGTTATTTTGAATTGTATTATGACGCTTCCTCGATGAAAGTATTAGTTCCACATTTATTTTGTGTAACTAAGGTGTGCACATGCTATTACTATGTTTTACCACTGCTTCCCTATCTTCAGCAGTACTTCATTAGCATTAGGAACATAGCCCTCGATTAATCCAAGTAATTTTCAACAGCCATTCTGATGCATCCACTTTAGCACCATACTGATAGTGCTGACATTTGCATGGCTTTGGAAATACATTTTTTATTTATTTCCATTTATTCCACGGCAGTTTCTATCATCCTTTGATTTATCATCTTTCTTTACTTACTTTTAGATTTTTTTATGCTCATCAACTAATTTGAAATCAGCAAATTGTAAACAGTAGTATAACAAGCCTATAGATTATGTGAATACACACAACATAATTAGAATGAAACATACTGAATAGAAATTACAATGATAATGTGGCATTAAGATTTATTCATTTAATAAAATGCTTTGCATCTGACTTAAATACTAACCTGCCATTTCTCACTTTATCTTTACCCCCCACATTAGAAAACAAAATCTAAAACCCGGAACAACAACAAAACATGCAACTAACGAGGCTGTGATATTTTTTCACCATATTCATTTGCTTGTATGTTATTTCTTCGCTCCTTTTCCTTTATTTGTTTTGAGGGTTTTAGACTATGAGTATGTTTACACTGCACTAAAAGACCCGTGACACTGCCACAGCTGGCCTGGGTCAGATGACTTGGGTTCATGGGGCTCGGGCTGAGGGACTATACAATTGCAGTGTAGACATTTGGGCTTGACTGGGACCTGGTTTCTGGGACCCTCCCCCTTGTAGCATCTGGGATCCAGCACAAGCCCGAACACCTACACTGCGATTTTATAGCTCTGCAGCCCAAGCCCCACGAAACCAAGGCCAGGCATGTGTCTTTTATTGCAGTGTAGCTGTATCCTGAAAGACCTCAAGGGTACGTATTGTCTCTTTTCTATGCTTATAAAGAACTTAGTACAATGTGGTGCCAGTCCCATTTGGGACTGGAGGGCTCTGCTATCATAGACGAGATTACTACTCCTAATGAAGGGTGTTTCTAGCTGCACCATCCATGAGCAGCTCTGGGAAAAAATAGTGATTCAGAGAGTCTTCCCTGGTTACTTCTTTCCCCATTATGGATATCTAGCCTATCACCTGTACGGGCTGTTATATAGCTGCGTAGCAGATGATACACTGTGCATAACAAGTTGTTCAGTTGTAAGTAATCTGCACTTGTTAGGACTTGAATGTAAGGTTTTTGATACAAAAACAGCATCTTTATCACTTCATAGAAATTGGAAAACATCTTATCTAATCTATGCTCAGCCTCTTGGCCAACGTAGGATTGTTCCCTGCAGAATATTTTCTAGTGCTTTTTGTCCTTGAGCTAATGTTAATTAACTGACAGTGGCAGTAATTCCTACCTACTCTTTCAAGGCCTTCATCCCCTAGAGGGTGAGACTGGATTTAAAACTTTGTTTAAAGTATTTATAACTACATATGATTTTGACTGCAGTGGATTTTTTTCCTTCTTTTATTTTTCCTGTTGTTGTAATGGCTTATGCTTTTACTGCTGCCTTTTTAGCCTCAGGAATCGTTTGGAAAGAGTTGTTACACCTCTATGGGAGATTTTTCCTAGTTAAAATTTGAAAAGAAAAATAAATTATGTATAAACTGGCAACACGAATAAAACAAAGTAAGTGCACATACCATCGACATTATTTAATATATACAGAAGTATCTATAGAGTACATTTTAGAAACTCCATTCACAAGCTGCACAGTAGTGACTTCTCCACATTTAATGTGTCTTAAGCCTTAGGCTGCCAATTTCTTTAAGCCCTTATAAAAAAGATGATGGAGGTGGTCATAAATGTTCAAAAAATTCCTTTATTTAAAACAACAACAACTCTTTTTACAATGTAAATATGAAGGAAGCATAGAAGGGAAGATGGAAAGTCAGTTGTTTGCCTTGTCTTAACTGAATTTCCATCCTTCCAAAAGTTTTGAATTTCTTTTAAGTTTAACCTAAACTCTGAATTTCCTGATTTTTAATAGTTATTTTAATAATTTTTATCTTCTTGTAAGAGGATGTTTTAATTATTTATTTTAAACAATTATGTCTGTGATATGAACTTTCAACCTTAACTCCAAATTTTCAGTGTTTTTGGTTTGGGAATTTCTTCATTTATTTTAAATGGTTAAGAAATGCTTAAAGTAACAAGAGTCTCACTGAGTGTTGGGTTGTTGATTGTCTGTGTTCCCTAAATTAGCTTCTGACACTAAATCTTTGGAACTCTGCAAGCTCTTGCTCACCTTGGTCTTGTGTTTACTCACTCACTCACTCACTCACTCACTCACTCACACTCTATAAAAAGTAGAATTAGAGCTCAGCCAACTTCAGTTTCCATGCTGAGTACGTTTGCAGGATGGGGAAGAGCCCTGTGACTGGAGGCGTATAAGGAAAGGGGAATGGCTAGGCACCTTTGTCAGAGGACAGTGCTGTGCTGTGCTGTGCTGTGCTGTGCTGTACTGTGCTGTGCTGTGCTGGGCAGGCTCAGGGAAGCAGAGTGGAGCTTCAGCCTGATACCTGCGAGACTGCCAGCCCTGAATAGAAGGGCCTAGAGGGGGCAATGGGGTCAGAGGGGAAATGACCCAGGGAAGGCTGAAGGCAAGGGGAGAGAAGGAGGGCCGAGAGGCTGCCATTAGAGGGTCCCTGGGTTGGGACCCAGAGTAGCGGGCAGGCCTGGGTCCTCCCCCGCAGCTTTCCCCCTTGTGCTGCACTGGGCCATGGAGCAGTGGCCGAGTCAGGCTGCAACCTGCCCCCTGACATAAAAGGGGCTAGACTTGGCGGTTGTGGCAGGCTGCTGAGGCCAGTGCAAAGACTCCTGTTAACTCCCCGTCCCCCACCCAGAAGGGGGTGTGGATGGACTAAGGGACATTGCCGGAGGGCAGTGGTCCGGAAGAGGATGCCACAAGCCGGAAAGCGACGCGGGTCCACACACCAACCGAGGGCAAGACAATGGACGGGACACCACCAGGAGGGGGCACTCCACTGGACAGAGCTAACTCCCGAGACAACCAGTAGGAGGCGCCAGAGGGTGAATCCCAACCCCGTCACACCTACCTACAAATAGATTCATATCAAATTATTGTTGGGCTCAAGATAAGGATAGGAAGGTAGTGACACACTGGCAGAATAGAGCCAATCATGGTTATGTGAAAAAAAGGAAGAAATATCTCTTACTGGAGACATCTGCTACTGGAGACATCTTTCTCTGAGGGAAATTAGAGATTCAAGATCTAGTACTTAGTCAGATAAGAGATTCAAGAGGTTCCACTGAAGAGATTAATAATTAGTTGGATTTTTAAAAAAAAATCACGTAAAGAGTGCGGTATATTGTGAAAGTGACCTGGAAGATCAGAAGATTGATGATCTTTAAAAAGAAGCAAAATTTGTTTTGGAGGAAACTGAAGAATTGCAGTTACAGATCTCATATATTAGGATTACAGGAATACTGGAGGGAGCAGAAGGAATGGGAAGTATTCAGTAGCACTAGAGGCAAAGATCAGAAAATAGAGAATGAAATCATGATATAAGTAGTCTCTGTAGTCCTATGATAGCACCCAAGCCCTGTGATCACTGTTAATTTTTTTAAGAATTATTGATAAATATCCTGTAAAAAATGAAGGGGTGAAGAGGAAGAAGGATAATGAAGTATTAAAACTACAATTCGAAAAACAAACAAACCCCAATTCAGATTGATTTTTAGTTCAGTCTGGAGACACTTAAATGAAGACTAGAATCAGTGCTGCAATATCCTTGTTGCAAAGTGAAGAACACCTGGAATTCAGCATGCAGGTAGACATACTTAGTTTGTTATAACTTTTCTTCAGCTCCATGATAGTCAAACAAATTTTGTAAGACGTAACTCTGAAACAAATGTCTCTGCAACTGAACCTTCAATAAGGGGAGAAAAATGAAAGGAATCTGGCCTTTTGAATATTTAATGAATTGTTTCTTAAATAAGGCTTACACTATGTATGAGTTCATTTGGTGTATTATGTATTACTATGATGTTACCACTAATAGGTATATAGTAGTTGTAGAGAGGAATTATGGTGTAAATTAAGGGTTTTATGTTCTTGCTGCTATTGCTCCAGGGAATATTATTATATTATATATCATTCCATCTATGAGATATACAGAAGATTTCTTGATGTTAACAAAAATAAAGAAGTCAATATTTTAAAAGTTATTTTATGAAGTACAGAATTAAGTTTAAAAAATCCCATCAAGTGGTTATCAAAATGCAGTTCTTTGAAAAATATGTAAATAAAAATGTACCTTCTTACTCAAGAACTGCTGCTTTTGTGTAAAAAGAAGAACAGGAGTACTTGTGGCACCTTAGAGACTAACAAATTTATTAGAGCATAAGCTTTCGTGGACTACAGCCCACTTCTTCGGATGCATATAGAATGGAACATATATTGAGGAGATATATATACACACATACAGAGAGCATAAACAGGTGGGAGTTGTCTTACCAACTCTGAGTGGCCAATTAATTAAGAGAAAAAAAACTTTTGAAGTGATAATCAAGCTAGCCCAGTACAGACAGTTTGATAAGAAGTGTGAGAATACTTACAAGGGGAGATAGATTCAATGTTTGTAATGGCTCAGCCATTCTGGGAATCAAATGGCTGAGCCATTACAAACATTGAATCTATCTCCCCTTGTAAGTATTCTCACACTTCTTATCAAACTATCTGTACTGGGCTATCTTGATTATCACTTCAAAAGTTTTTTTTCTCTTAATTAATTGGCCTCTCAGAGTTGGTAAGACAACTCCCACCTGTTTATGCTCTCTGTATGTGTGTATATATATCTCCTCAATATATGTTCCATTCTATATGCATCCGAAGAAGTGGGCTGTAGTCCACGAAAGCTTATGCTCTAATAAATTTGTTAGTCTCTAAGTTGCCACAAGTACTCCTGTTCTTCTTTTTGCGGATACAGACTAACACGGCTGCTACTCTGAAACCTGCTTTTGTGTAGTTAGTCATATCTGATAACTTTACTGAGTACATTTTTACTATGTTTTACTCCCATTAGTAATGTAGAACCATTGCAGAGGGTGTGCTGGATTTAATTCTAGTTCACACATCAACATAACTGTTAAATTCTGATGGAAGAATTTTCCTATATGTGATCTGGAGAGGGCCCAGCTTGAATTTCAGAATAGATTTGCATGGCTAGATTTTTTTGAGCAGACTATGGAACACCATGATGTCAATTCTGTGAAATCACTTTTCAAAGTAGAATTGCACTTAAAGATCTCCACAGAGAAAAACTGTAGAGAAAATGGGTATCACAAGAATATAAATTAATCTGGTTTAAATTATATTAGTCAGTGGGAAAAGAATATAAAAATCACCTGATTAGATAGCTGTTTATATTTTATAGTAAAAGCCACACAGGATGAATAATTTAAAATTACTGATATGAGAGAGAACTATAAACATTAAGGGGTATTAATTGTCTAGTTAAGCATAATTAGACTTCATGAAAAAAAATTGGCAGATTTACAACAGATACACCTTGTTGGTAAGTATTATAAATTTAAGGTTTCCATTCTTCATGTAAATTAAACATAAGGGTTGCCATATTGGTCTATCAGAACATGCCTTTCAAATGTTTAATTAGGGGGAAAAAAGATACTTAATGTTACATGGCAGGAGTTAAAATTGAATATAGTTGGATTTTATGTCACGAATATAAATTCAGAAACTGACTTTAAAATTATTTTCAGAGTTCCTGAGCATAAACTCCCTGATTACTGAAGAAGGGTTTAATTGTGTGTCAATGTATAGAAATAAATCAGGATCCACTGGCATATCTGAAGGCTTGGCAGAATTTGATTTTCTTTTTTTTTAACAATTTCAACTGGTAATATCAATGTTTATTTTTAAGCATTTGTTTTATTTTTATCAATTTTAATTTTTTTACAGCTGTAGGGAATTATGGGAGGGAAAGGCAATAATAATTTAGTGACAGTAAATTTTGAGATTAAAAAAGTTAAAGCTTTATAACCATTAAAACAAATTGTCTACATTGTATGTCAAAATCTATAAAATATATAGCATTAAATCAAATTCTAAGAAGTTCTCAAGCAGCATTTTTTTCTTACTTTGCCTATGTGCGTTTCTGTTATTATCAATGGAAATATTTTTGTGTTGGTTTTTATGTGTACTGTGAAATCAACATTTATCCATATTTACCAGTAATAATCTAATCATCTCAAACCTACATATTTTCCATCAGCTGTTAGTTTGATTATCAAACTGATGTCAGACTAAGGAGTAGTAGATGCATGGAGAGAGGGCAATCTATAGAGGAAAGATTTTTCTTTTTTTCTCACTTGGTGATCCAGCCTAGTCTCATATGGAGTGGTTTTTAATAGGGGGAAATATGATGGATCAAATTCAGAAATATAGGATAGATTGTATTTCTCCCCAGTTCAGATG
Organism: Chrysemys picta bellii; assembly: GCF_011386835.1. NCBI lineage: Eukaryota > Metazoa > Chordata > Testudines > Emydidae > Chrysemys > Chrysemys picta. The sequence goes on along the minus strand of NC_088791.1, from coordinate 171,983,065 downwards.
GGTGTCTTGCTTAGGATAAAATTGTATTCTAATCAGAAATGACCATTCACATGGACTGCCAATAGAAGGCTCCCTCAGGATCCATTAGCAAAAAGGGAAGGAGGTTCGGGAGTGGGGCAGAGAAGTAACTTGTTTGGATTTCTTGAAGGTAAATGATCTTCCATGGACTAATGTGTTGTTTTTATGGCACACAGGTATAATTTCACTATGAGGTAAATTTAATATCTCTGAGGAGAAAATATATAAAAAAAGAAAATTAATTCTGAATTTGGAGATTAAAATATAAAGTATTATATATAAGGAATTAGGTAAAATTACTGAAAGAAATGAACAAGGTTAGAGGAACTATTGGAAATTAAAAATAAAACATGCAACTTGAATGATGAAATGATTTTAATTGGAAAACTAGTAAGGGAACAATGCTGAGAAAGATGCATATTTTGTTCACATGTTTGCTTGACTATAGACCATTAGCAGGTTACTTATAGGTGCTTGCGGTGATAAAAAGAAATGAACAACCAACTGTGCATCATTTGACTTCATGTCTCATTGCTTTTAATCTGCATTGTGCTTTTACATGCTATGGTAATGGGTGCATAACCAATCAATTAACTAAATTAATGTATTATTCAGATACTACAGTGATGGGTGTCTGTTAATTATTATATATATGTAAGCAGAATCAGGATGAGCTCTACCCTGACATCTAGTGGTGAGTTGTGGAAAATGACTTCAGGGGCTGATCTCGTTTGCATGGGCACACTCACCCCACCTAGCATGATGGGACTGCCCAAATGATCACTTTGGCTGCTGTGGGATCCCCAGTCTCTTTGTTATTGGGGCAGGAGTAATAAAGGGTTGTTATCCTGGTTATGCGAAGCAAGGACAGTAGAACTGTACTTGGCATTTTATGATGGAGGGACTCAACCTCAACTAAGTAGCACTCGCTAGGCAAGGGACATGGGTTCCAAAGCCCAGTGAACGGAGAGAAGTTGGGGATAGGTATGTATACTGGGTAGTGTGGGCACCTTCTCAGGGCCCTAAACACCACTTTGACCCCTCCTCTCTCCACTGTGTAATAACAGAGCTAATTTTGACTCCATTAGGAGTCTTGTTATATGCTGCAGAGCTGAAATCACTGATACTTAGATCTAAGCATTAGACTTTCTTTGGGCTAGTAGTTCTGAGTGTACCAGCACTGGGGCCCCCTACTAACAGCTGAAATCACTGAGAGCTGAAGTCACTGAGAGCTGTGCTAAGTATGGGGGGGTGGGGCTGAAGACATATTGGTGAGCAGCTAGCAGGACGGTTGGCAGAGAGGAGTGGCTAGCAGGACGGCTGGCAGAGAGGTGCAGATAGTGGAGAGGCGCGGCTAGCAGAGAGGAGTGTCCAGCAGGGCGGCTGGTGGAGAGGCGCGGCTAGTGGTGAAGACTGCAGCAGAACCCCATGGAGAGGCGTGGCAATCAGCCGTCGACCTGAGCAGCAGAGCATGTAAGATGTCCCCATACCTCCCCCCACTTCTACCCAGGCTGGGAGGTAAACTCTGCAGATGAACTTCTGAACTCTGGGAGCTGCACTGACCAACGGCAGAAACTATGGGTGGGGTGACTGTTGGGTTGCTAGACTTAAGACCGTGAGGAGACAAGTGGGTGAGGGCTAGCTCAGTTGTTTGAGCATAGGCTTGTTAAACCCAGGGTTGTGAGTTCAATCCTTGAGGGGGCCATTTAGGGATCTGGGGCAAAATCAGTACTTGGTCCTGCTAGTGAAGGCAGGGGGCTGGAATCAATGACCTTTCAGGGTCCCTTCTAGTTCTATGTGATAGGTATCTCTCTCTCTCTCTCTATATATATATATATATATCTATATATAGATATAGATATATATATATTTTAGGGGGCTGGAGCAAATGACTTATGAGTAGAAGCTGAGGGAACTGGGATTGTTTAGTCTGCAGAAGAGAAGAATGAGGGGGGATTTCATAGCTGCTTTCAACTACCTGAAAGGGGGTTCCAAAGAGGATGGATCTAGACTGTTTTCAGTGGTACCAGATGACAGAACAAGGAGTAATGGTCTCAAGTTGCAGTGGGGGAGGTTTAGGTTGGATATTAGGAAAAAACTTTTTCACTGGGAGGGTGGTGAAGCACTGGAATGGGTTACCTAGGGAGGTGGTGGAATCTTATTCCTTAGAGGTTTTTAAGGTCAGGCTTGACAAAGCCTTGGCTGGGATGATTTAGTTGGGAATTGGTCCTGCTTTGAGCAGGGGGTTGGAGGTCCCTTCCAACCCTGACATTCTATGAAAAGAATACTGCCAAACTTACTTGGGGGTGGGTCTTCTGCTCATGGTTTGTGTTATGAATCCTGTTTGTGGTGCTTCCCCAACATAGTGCCACATTGTTTTTCTCCTTTATTAAAAAGGCTTTTGCTACACTCAGACTCTGTGCTTGCAAGAGGGGAAGTATTGGCTCTCAGAGGCGCCCAGGGGGGTGGTATGTAATTGTCCCAGGTCACTGGGTGGGGGCTTGAGCCGATTTTGCATTTTGTTATTGAAACAGAACCCCTAGAAATTGAACCCGGTCCTTGTTGCTGCCAAATCTGAAGGGCAGAAGGGTTACATATAAATAAATATGCACTTAGAACTTGCACTGACTACAGCTGGAGTTCGACCTATGTAATGATAGCATGACATGACACCTCTCAGTTGCCACTTTTGCCCCATCAGCTAGACTGTGCACTCTTGGCATTCTGGATCCCACTGGTAATATCCACTCATTTGCTTCAAAGCAGAAGTCCATCATAGCCAAAAGACAATGAAAAATTATTGGTTGGTTCATCTTACGCAGAGTGGCTGTCAATAATGGCTAGCACCTTTGGAAATGAGAAATATATTCAATGTTAGAAATACCAAGAAAAATATAAAATTCAATAAAGTTTTTTAATGACAAGCTAATTTCAGGTATCTCATGACTTCTGTTCTATTACTTCTCTCATGACTATTAGAAAACTAATCTGCAAAATATTATCCATGGCAATTTTGTTTGATGTTTCTATATATTTTATGTATGACTGTGGAAAAGAAGAGAGCTATGTGTAGTATTTTTATAAATATCATATGTCCCTTAGGTTATCTGTTTCATATTGACCTGCCTGACTGCGAGGATCTAAATCAAAGGAAATGGTTAGGAGGAAGCCCACAAGAAATGAAACAATGGCAAAGAAAGCCACCTAGGGTCAACAGCTTCAAAGGAATAAAGTTAACAATGGCTGGGCCATCCGTTGGGAAGAAGCTACCTACCTGGAGTCAGCAAAATTATAGAGCTGTGTTCATGAGGCTGAAAGCCCGGGATCAAAGGGGATCCTAGACCTTAAAGATGCTGGCCTCAAAAAGGAGGGCGGGGAGTGGGTTGTCAGCCTGCTGACATAGAGACAGAGAACATGCTGTGAGCAAGAGAGTCTGCTTCTCTCAGCCAGAGACAGGGATTAGCTGGATTGAAGAGATTTTACAAAATAATTGCAAGGAAAGATTAAGGTGTAGGCAAACAGAACTCAGTTGGATCTATCAAATTAACAGGGTTTGGGGGAAGGCTGCGGCACAAAGATCCAGTCTGTGTAGTTGGACCACATGCTCCCACCTAGAAACAGGTGCAGGGAGACAGGCATGACACCTGTGAGGCACATACAAGAGGAACAAAAGGGGTCTCAGGTGCAGCTTGCCCTGTAACCGTGACAAGGATAAGTTGTTCATTTTGTTTTGCTTCCTGTTTTCTTCATTATAGAGTATGTTTTGTTTCATTTCCTTTTTTGTCGCTGTAAAAATGCTTCCATCAGTGTATTATTCACTGTTTCTAAAAAAAACAATGACTGTCACACTGATTTTAAGTTCCCTATTTTAAGTCTCTGTCTCTCTCTCGCTCTCTCGCTCTCTTTTTTTTTAAGACTGCATCATTGCAACTTACTTTACCTGAAGGATTTATTTCTGCACATATTGTCTATTTGGCTGCAGGATCCTGTCAAGTTTTTATGATATGAAAAAAGTATTTTGTTGCTACCTAGACTTTAATATATGTAGGCAATTTAATTCTTATATGTTCTGAACACTTTTCTGTATGTGGTGATAAATCTTTTCTGAATGTTTTAGGTCTTTTGAGAGGCTAGCAAGGTTTGAATAAAAATCAGAAAATGAAGGGGTTTTTTACTTGTAACTGTAGTTTTTGGAGTTGGACTCTGCATATTCCCATTCATGAGCTGGGCTGGCCGGTGCAGCCTAGACTGTGGAATCTTCTCCAATGATGCCCATTACAGCCCTCATGTGCCTTATCCGCCCCGCCCCACAGCAATCCTGAACATTCTAAGGATGAAGCTGTAAAAGGGGTATGACTCCCTCTGCTGCCACAGCACCTTCCACCGCTGCCTCAGAGATTTTACTTATTAGCAGGGATCCTAGTTTTCTGTGATTAAAACAACATTCTCCACTAAAAATCAACACGAGAGGGGGAAGTTGCGCACATTGAGTGACACTCTTACTTTCAGTAAAATGTAGTTAATGTATGTTTTTATTTTTTCACAAAACGTGAAAACTAAAGATTCTCTGTAAAAATGCCAATTTTGCATTTTTCCGTAGTAACCAGATTTCTAGGATCCCTGCTTATTAGGACTCTGAGGAAGAGGGGAAGTTGGGTGGGGAGTGTGAGTATGCAGAGTCCATCTTAAAAAACTCAGTTACGAGTAAGTAACCTCAATTTCTTCATGCGTACTCTCAAGGGATGGTTTGACAAACAGTAATCCAATCTTGGGGGAGGTACTCAGTGTCCTAATTAAATAGTGCTAGAAGTACAACCAACCCTACCAAACTGAGCATCAGCTCTAGCCGCTGGATCTAAAGCATAATGATTCAGAATTCCAGGTGGCAGTCCTATATATTTCCTGAACTGGAACATATCTGAATTAAGCTAGGGGCATAGCCATTGCCCTAGTAGAATCTTATAACTTTCCAGAATACACTGTTCAACCTATTTGGAAATGGTTTGAGATGATACTGCTGGTCCTTATTATTTTTGGCATGAGAGAATCAAATTAATGGATTTTTTACAAAATCTCTTAGTTCTAGTAAGATAATTGGCTAGGGCTCTTTTAGCATCTAAATTATGTAAGGTGGAGTCCCTCCTGTTACAGTGTGGTCTAGGGTAGAAAACTGGTAGATTTATGTTTTGAGTCGCATGGAATTCTGACACTATTTTCGGTAGAGACCCAAGGTCAGGTTTTAGAAATATCTTGTTTCTATGAAAAATAGTGAAAGGTGGGCACACCAAGATGGCGTGGAATTCACTATCTCTCCTGGCTGACATTATAGCAATTATAAAGGCAACTATAATAGACAGATAAAATAACCAACTCTCTGCTAAGGAAGCTTTGAGTTGTGCTAAAGCTAAACTGAGATCCCATGCTGATACAGAGTCTTATACCAATGGGTACAGATTTGAAAGTCCCTTCATTAACTTTTTAACTATATGATGTGTAAACACGGATACATTATCAAATCATGATAAGCCAATTTAGCCACTAAGTGGACCTTTAGCAAAGAATATGATCCTCAGTCTTTAAGGTAGAGTAAGTATTACAGAATACATTGAATTGAAGTCTGTTCTGGATGATCTGTTTTGTTGTGCAATCCAGTTCACAAACCTCAACCACTTAGGAAGGTAACATTTGCTGATTGATTGTTTTCTAGCATTAGCTAGCACTTGCTGAACATCCACAGAAAAAGATTTTTCAGGGTTCACTAATATCCTGTAGTCCACACTATTAAATACAGAGACAGAGGATCTGGATGTAAAATCTTGCTGTGCTGCTGTAACAATAAGTCCAGTAATATTGGGAGCACCCTGTAAATGTCCTTCAACAAATGAAGTGGGTCCATGTACCACTGTGGCCTCAGCCAAGCTGAAGCAATTACAGTAATTCTCAATCTGTCCTGTCTGATTTTCCTCACTACCTTGTGTTTCAATGAGGGGAAAAGCATACAGCAGACCCTTTCCCCAATTCAGCAGAAAGATAGCCAATATGGAATTCATGTCTTTTCCTGCCTTTAAACATGATAGGCAACACTTTTTGCAAGCAGTTACAACGTGTAGGTCTATATCTGCAAAACGTCAGATGTTGAAGATCTTGCGTATCACTTCTTTATTGATCACTCGTGCACCTGTGTCATATGTCTGTTCAGTTGATCCGCTAAGTCATTGTAGTCCTGTACCTGTCAAGAAAGGATGGCATAAATGTTATGCATGATGCACCAATTCCATAACTTGATTGCTTCACTATATAACTGGGACAAGTGAGCCCCTCCCGACTTGTTGACATAGTACATGTCAACTGTATTGTCCATTGCCATGTGAACTACCTTTCCTTTGATACGAAGAAGAAAAGATCTGAAAGCCAGATAAACCTCCCTCAGCTCTAGTAAATTTATAGGAAATATCTTCTCCGGAGAGTTCCAATGTCCTCAAACTTACAGAGAATTTAAATGACCTCCCCAGCCACTGTTGGATGCTTCCAAAGTGATTGTCATGGATGTAGCTGGAGAATTGAATAATTTCCCCCTTAGAAAGAATATTTGCTCTCTGAGTCCACCATGACAAGGAATTCAGTACATTCTCTAGTATAGTTTTCTGCACACTCGCTATACTGGATCTGTTGTTTACTGCCAACCAGTGCTATAGAATTCTCATTCTGAGTGTAAGGTGTAATATACACTGCTGATGCCAGTAGCTCCATAAGCTCTAGAAAAAAAAATCACTGCCTACTCATTATACTGTTGATGCAGTATTCCTATTGTTGTGTGAAGTCTTGGAAATCTGTTTGCAGGGCAGAGCTTTTCTGGCAGATATGAGTCAGATAGATTGCTCCTATGAATGGGACCCTCTGAGTGGGACATAAACAAGACTACTTTATATGTATTAAGACCCAGGTCTTTGAAGAGGGGTGTTGTATATTGAATGTCCCTTGTCAGTTTTAGCAGCTGGCCACCTCAATATAAGTAGATGAACAAGCCCTGCTACAGCTGAGAGGTACTTTGTAAAGACTCTGGGCTCACTGTATTGTAAATGTCTCTGACCCACCACAAAATGGAGGTATTTCCGATGGTTTGGTCTTATAGCAATATGAAAATAATCATTCTTGTGATCAAGAGCTGCTAATCAATCTAGGGAAGAGAGGAAGACAATAATGGACACTAGTTTCAACAAGTGGAATTAGAATCTTCTGATAAAGGTGTTGAGCTTTCTTAAATCTAGAATTGGACAAAGTCCACTGTTGCTCTTTAGTATGAGGAAGTGTCTTGAATAAAAAAACCCAATCCCAGAATTCTCTCAAAACTATCTCTATAGCTCCTGGGAGTAGAAGGATTGCACCTCTGTCATGCTCTCCTGAGAGGGATCCCTGAATAGGGAAGGTTGGATGAAGACAGGGTTGAATTGAATTTATACCCTTTTTCTAGAACTTCCACTTTACATTTGTTGATAAAGTGAGGTAGCTTGTTCCCCATTAAAGGGTGGGGGGGATTCATATAAATTGGTTTGCAGCTCCCAACACTCACGTCAGAATTGAAGCCTAAGGTTCCCAGAAAATGAGGAAGATAAAGTTTGTCTCCTTTTCTGTGTGGACAAAAAAGACTTCCTGCTGGCTTAACTGTTACTTCTGAGGAAAATAGTCCGAGGCAATGGAGGGTAAAATTACATATGGTAGCTGAATGCAAAGGCAGAATTTCTTCTCCTACCAGAAGGAATTAAGCAATTTTGCATTAGACCTCATATTTTTTAGCTTCTCCAAACCTTGTCTGTTTTATTACTAAACAAATCATTCCCTTCAATGGAGAGGTCCTCTACTTTAAATTTAGTTTCTTTAGAAAGGAAGATGAACTCAACCTCAGGCACGTCTTCTTAAAGTAATAGCATATACTACTGCTCTGGCCAAAGAATTGAAGCATCAAATGAAGCCCTAAGACAATGTTTTGCTATGTTCTGGACCTCTGTTAAAATGGCGTTATCCTTTATGTTGATCTTCAGCTAGTACTAGGCCATCTTTTCCTATAGGTGAACCACCTGATAGTATGCTACCCTAATATCAAAGGAAGACAGAGAAAACACTTTTCTTCCTATTGCATCCCCTTTTTTATCCTCCATGTCATGTGGAGTGGAATGTGCTTGTTCATTTCTATGTCTTCTTGATAGCAGCTGCTACAATTAAAGAGTTAGGGCTTGGATGCATATAAAAATAAGAAAAAGCCTCATAAGGGAAGAGGTATATATCAGCCTTTTTGGAAATGGACTAACAAGAAGCTGGGGTATACTAAAAAGATTTGGCAGGTTGCAACAATCCATTCAATATGAGCAAAGAAACGTTATTCCTGGAAGGGTCCCCAAAAATGTCAAAAAACTGGATAGGAGGATTCTTTCATTGCCACAGAGGGCAGTTGTGAAGTCACTACCATTTCATGAAATTGCAGAGCAGACTCTGAGGGAGAGGAAGCAGAAGTTATTCTGACATTTTCATTAGGAGATGAGTCTGTCTCTAGTTGCTGGTAACCCCTCTGTATGGCTAACTCTTTTTTCCTCTTTGGATTGAGTATCGGGACCACTGTGGGAGAATAATCCCTGAAGGCAGGAGAGGGAGACTGGTCTGGGAAGCTCAGATCTGTTGTTTGAAAGCAACATTGATCCTAACTAAGGTGGGGGGGAGGTTCAATACTACACATAGGAGACTCCGTAAATTCCCTTGATGGATGCCAGTAGGGTCATGCAGCCCAAGAAGGAACTCTTGCCAGTGTACACTCTCTGGTGCCATTTCATAACCAGGATAAGGACTCCATATCCAGGAATATATCTCATCTTTGGAGTCAGTGTCTCCGGGTTGCTTAGGTCTATTTTGCTTTGCCTCTGAATGAGGATCCAACCTCGGATCTGTAATTAATGTGGTCAGAGATACTACCAGAACCAGGAAGCATTCTTGTCATTGTCTTTGAAACTGGTGGTATAGTATTTTGTTTAGATTTCTCCCAGTAGATTGCTTTTACTTTTAGTCTGGGATCCCTCTGGATTCTGGACCTAACAAGAGTGGCCATCCTTTCCTTAGCCATCATCTTCATTGCTGCAACAGACAAATCAGATGGCCTCTCATGTGGCTGTGCCCTTGAATCTGGTGCCAATGCTGACAGAACCTAATAGGCTTTTTGTTTCAACAGATCTGATGCCCTGTGTCCTGATTATACACAGGCACTGGAGTTAGATCTGATGCCAGTTTCAGGGTCTTCATTGGCACCTTGGTTATAGCAGATGCCGAGCTCAGATCACAAAGCCCTGGGCTTTGTTGTCTGCACATGTTGGATCCAACAGGCTTTACTGCGAATGCCTCCTGAAGTAAGAATACCTGTAATCTCTGTCTGTCCATGTACACTGTTGCCCGATTATTTAGTGGTTATTGATTATTATTGATTTCCAATTAATTCTAATTTAAAGAGCGAGGGATTTTAGTAGGATTTTAGTCCAGCACAACAGAATCAAGGTTATTAAGTTTAATATCTGGTTGGGAACCTTAGTATGCACAATGGTGACACTCACTGAGGGCAAAGCAAAGATTTAACCACTTTTATTAGCATAATTAGTAAAGACAGGAAAGCACCAAACCACATAAAAAGACAGCACAGGTTCAGAGTTAAGGTGATATTTTGTAACATTCCTCATACATGTGCTCATATACTCACACCCTTCCTTGGGGATCTGGGGGTAAGAGACTATGGTCCAGCCCTGTTTCTGGCATGCCCAATGATGGTCTGTTCTATTAGCCTAGGGGCTGTCATGAATATTAATTCAAATGCTTAGTCTCCTTTGTCCATATCTAACCTCCTCACCCTAATGATGTTTGGGTTAGTATATTAATGATTTCAACTAATTATCATATACATCAATTAATTGCCAAGACAAGTTCATGCTTAAACATTTGCCAACATTTTATCCTAAAATATTCAAGCCTAGTATCCATAGGTGCTGGAACTATGGGTGCTGGGGATTCTGCCGCACACCCTGGCTTGAAGTGTGTGACATTCCAACTCATACAAAACATAAGAATGGCCGTACTGGGTCAGACCAAAGGTCCATCCAGCCCAGTATCCTGTCTACGGACAGTGGCCAATGCCAAGGTACTCCAGAGGGAGTGAACCTAACAGGTAATGATCAAGTGATCTCTCTCCTGTTGTCCATCACCACCCTCTGACAAACAGAGGCTAGGGACACCGATCCTTACCTATCCTGGCTAATAGCCATTAATGAACTTAACCTCCATGAATGTATCCAGTTCTCTTTTAAAGGCTGTTATAGTCCTAGCCTTCACAACCTCCTCAGGCAAGGAGTTCCACAAGTTGATTGTGCGCTGTGTGAAGAAGAACTTCCTTTTATTTGTTTTAAGCCTGCTGCCCATTAATATAGGGTTTATAGTTTGGTTCAATGGCTCTCTGCACCCCCTCTATATAAATTGTTCCAGTACCCCTGCTAGTATCAGTTCAATGTTCATGTGGTTACCTGGCATAAATTTCTGCCTTAAACACCTTTCCTAGTTCTCCAAAACTCAGAGTGACTGTTGGGCCATTTTTGTGTGCCAAAGTTTTGTGTGCTTTATGCTAACTGCTTAGCTAATGTCTTACAGGATACAGGCCTGTAGATTCCTTTGTGTTTTTGCTGAGTAAAATAAAATGCTAAAGCTAGCTCTGTGGGCTACTGCGCTCTTGAAGTGAACTTACAGCAGACAGAGCATCTGGAACAATTTACCAGGGTCATGGTGGATTCTCCATCAATTAAAATGTTTAAATCAAAATTGGATGGTCTGGGAATTAATTTGGGGAAGTTCTATGGCTTGTGTTATACAGGGGGTCAGACTAGATTATCATAATGGTCCCTTCTGGCCTTGGAATCTATGAATCTGTGGATGTAGAGGGTCCCTCACCTAGACATGCCCCTTACATGGGCATCTGTCGCTGGAAGAGCACATCTTTTTAAGTCTGATCTTCTCTTCTTCACATTCACCATCAGAATTTTGATGGCACAGAGATTATCATGCTAACTCTAATTAACTAACTATCATTAACTAACAAACACCAACTTTAATAACTAATAATTATCTACTGGCACTTAAAAGTAGTAAGGCTCTGGATCCAAGAGAAGTGCACTTCCGGATGATGGTGCAGTTGTGAGGGACTGAGGTCCCATGCTCCCTTTTATATGCTCACCCTCATAATGTTCGACAAAACTGAGGGGAGAAGGAGAAGGCATGTGAGCAGTGTAACAGGCACCCTTGGGAGAAGATTCCAAGGTCCAGGCTGCACCAGCCAGTGGAACCCCTGAGTGGTAATATGCAGAGAACGTTCCAAAAAGCAGAGAATTTAGTTTGTTCTTGACTAAGTTTGGGGGGAATATAAATCCTACAATGGTCTCTCCAGGTCTGAAATATTATCCGTCTCTTTCCAAAATGTGCAATATTCCCTTCATAAATCTATGTTCCCCCAGCTTTTCACAAAAGTATGGAGCATGTGGCTGTTGACATTTTCTGCCAGATTAAATGCCCCCAAACTGGCAACACAGCTCACCAGACTGGTCAAAATATCTACAACACAGGAAATTCCCTTAGGCAATAAGTTTTGGTGGTGGTGAATTGAAGAACCAGAAAAGCCAGACTCAGGATATGGCTGATAGAGGTAAAATTAATGAAGAGTGGAAGCAATCATTCTGCTAAAATGATTGCAAAGGTTATACTGGAACTTCAACCGAAAGTGATATGGTAAGCATAGTAGAGCTCTTTCCCTTGTTCATCAAAGAATTCTGACTGGAGATCTATATTAAGGACTTCATAGAATACAAGTGCACTGCTATTTGAAGGATTTAGTCATAATCCTAGGGAAGAATAGACAAAATATTTGGGAACTAATTTACTTGGTTTGTTAACATTGTGCAAATCCTTCTTATATCCTCCTTATTCTTATCCATACTGACTAAGCAATCTTGACAGGATTTTAGGATATCCAGATGGGGATAAGTGGTAACATCCTAAGGGACTGTTCCAGCAAACATTTATTACTACACACGTGCTGCAATAAATTGTCTCATTGAAATGAAAAGCACTACTCATGGTAGTCAAGATTACAATGATTGCTGGATTGTGCTCTAAGGTGATAGAAATACAGTCACAGAGTGACCTCCCTTTATGCAGAAGTCCAGGAAAAGGTAATGAAAGTGATGAAAAAGCAAAGAAGGCCTTCTATATGAGAGAGGATTAAAATGATTGTGTCTACTCAGTTCAGAGGGAAGATAAATTAGAGGCGACAGGATAAACCTATGTACTATTCCTAAATACTGGGTACATTTACACAGCACGCCCTGCCCTCTTCCTATCCCACCCCCCCACCCCCCGCGCCCACCACGGCAGCAAGTCTCCGATCCAGTCCAACTGACTCGGGCTAGTGGGGCTCGCACTGCAGTCCTAAAAATAGCAGTGTAGCTGTTGGAGTTTGGGCTTTAGCTGGAGCTTGGGCTCTGAGACCCGATGAGAGGGAGGATCTCAGAGCCTGGGATCCATCCCTGGCCCTGCATATCTACACTGCTGTTTTTAGCACTGCAGCACGCGCCCAAGTCAATTGACCCAGGCTCTGAGATGCACTGCTGTGGGGTTTTTTGTTTGTTTTGGTTTTTTTGCTGTGTAAACACACCCAAAGACTATGTTCAGTGGAGGTAAGGTTGAGAGTATACATCAGTAATTTAGGGTTTAAGTTAAATTAGAGATGTTGTAATTACCCCCAAACCAAGCATTAAAAATCCAGTGCTTTGACCTCAGGTTCAAGTGGGTAAGGAACCAAGAAATCAAATATCTTGATTTTAAGATGTTTTGTAATTTTTAAGGCCCCAGTTCAGCAAAGGACTAAGATAAAAGAAATGCAGTTCAAATAAGACCTTGTTTTATGCAGAAGATACAAAAAAGGCAACAAAAATGATTAAAAACATAGAAGCTTTCCAAATGAGAGAGGATTAAAATGATTGCTTACATCCCATTGATTTCAATGGAACTTAAACATGCTTAATTTCTTTTCTGAATCACGGCCTTAGTCTACCCATGTATTACCAGTACAGTCAGAATACTTTTTAATTATTATTTTGAATGTATTTCACTTCATCCTTAAAATTTTCTCTTCTTTTTGGTTTGTGAGCTTCATAGTCAGAAAAGGATTTCTCCTTCTTATATCATTCTATGTTAAGTTACTCACTGTTATTTCACACAACAATACTCATGTTCTCTGTGGAACCTCATATCAGACTTGATGTACTCACTGCTGTTCCATTTAAGTTTGCAGAAAGGAACTGCAGTATCTCTTGCTGTTTAAATCAACTGTTGAGCCTGACTTAGTCAGAGAAGACTATTCTTCATTTACACCAAGAAATCAGATTCTGTCTGGATGTCAATTAATGAAAGCCTATGGACTTTTTTTTAATAGTTCTCAATTCAAATTATATAAAAATCTAAGCCCACTTAGCAGTTGTTTAGTGATATCACTGAGCTTGGGCTTTTTTGTATTGATTGGTAATGTGTAGACTATTTTAATTTATTCGTGGTTAGTAACCTTAGTTTCTTGCTGTGAACTGTAGTGCTAATAGTCTACTTTGGAAGTCTGTATGCAAAGCACAATTAGTAAAAGCAGTACTTAGCCTAGACCATGATAATCCTTTATCTATTTTCTAACACTTTATCATATCTTAGTTATTTTGTTGCAAATATACCTGGTTTTGCTTTAAACCAAATCCTTTTTTATACTGTCATATTAATTGAATCTACTCTATGTATAACAAATGAGGTGTCTTCTGTTGAATTCATTTATGAGATAACTGTTGAATGCAAAGCTTTCAGTCTCTGCAGATGTTGTAAACCTTGAAAGAGCAGCTTGAGCTAAAAGATATTAGAAGTGTAGTATTCCTTGGACCACCTACCGGTTTGTCTACATGACAAAATGTTAGAACAGAGGTCTCCAAACTGTGGGGCATGCCCTCCTAGGGAGTGCCACCCAGCCCCGCTCTGCTCCGGCTCTGCCCCGAGCCCCCACACCCAGGGCCTTGGCTCCTGACCGCAGCTCTGCACCTGGCCCTGGCCTGCCCACAACTGCAGCACCAGCTGTGGCCCTGTTACCTCTGTCTGCGTCCCCCACCCCCGGAACCGCAGCCCCACTCCCAGCCTCAGGAAGGGTAAGGTGGGACGTTACCCTGAAAAGTTTGGGGACCACTGTGTTAGAATGTGGCCTGAAGCACTGGGTTAGCTGATGTGATATTTACCCCCACGTATTTGACTATTGTTCACTAGGACAAATTGTTCTCAGCATCATATCAGTTAATTGTGATTAAACCATTAAGTGCTAGTAATCACAAGTACCTGGCATAGTGATGAACACTATTTGTCCTAGTCTACAATAACCACGTTGCCATAGTCAGCATCACATCAGCTAATTCATATATTTCCAAACGTGTTAAAACATGCTAAAATTATGTAGTGTACCCTATATATTTTTTTATATATATATGCACAGTATTGGGTGCATACGTTTGTCTGATACTATGGAATATTAAAGATGTGTCCTCAAATTGGGGATATTTCCCCTCACAAAATGTTTAGTGGGAAAGAGAGTCCCTCTGCTTGGAACATCATCCAACATAAAAAAATATAGCCACCTCGTCAATACAAGATTATAATAATTCACTCTTGGCTCTCTAATGAATTGTATAAACACTATTTATTAAGACATAACAAGGCCCCTGGACGTAAATATAGCCAAGCATTCACTTGATGGCTATTTGTGGTCCTAGGGGTTTTCCATCTAATTTAAATGAAGATTTTTACTTCTGTAAATTATTGTTGTAAAGAAGCTGCTTAAAAATGCATTTTATGAAAGCAGTGATGTACATTCTGGCAGAAACACTTCAGAGTTGCTGCTTTTGGGAATGTAACCTCTCAGTAAATTTGTAAATGAAATACAATGAGGAGTGTGATAAAAAATTGTACTGATCAGCCTTTGTTAGAAAATTATAACAAATCAGATTTCCACACTTTCCCTTTACATATTGGGATAGGCTGGTCACTTACATATAAAGGCCATTATACTCCCTATACAGGGAGTCCTTGGACTTATGACACAATTCGTTCCTCAAAATTGTAAGTCGAAACCACCTTTCCCATAGGAATCAATGGTATGAAGGGGGATTGGTTTCTGAACCAAGGCTTGATACTATTTTCACCACACTAACCCAGATTTTTGTACTAAATGAATTATAGATGACTAATATTGCAACATCAATGTATTTACTGTATACTGTATTTTGTAAATCACATTCAAGTAAACATATAAACTCACATATGCTGCTCAGAATGCCAGCAACACAGGCTCAGAAAACCAGGGATAATGGCACAAATGCTAAGCCTCAGCCAATCACTGTTCAAGCTTACTGCTTGGCTGAGCTCGGGGCCGGGAGCCAATAAAAAACAAGCGGCAACCCTACTTGGCAAAAAGCTACCTTGCTGCCTCGAAGCAACTCAGAAGCGACCCCCTTCAAGCTCCATACCAGTATAACGCAACCAGGAAGTGATTTCAAGCGAACTTTATGCAAATCGAGTGACCTAAGGGTGAAAGAAGCATCATAGGGGCGAAATGGGCAGTCAATTGAAAAGCGCTGTAAGTGACATCCAACGTAAGTCAGGCATCATAAGTCTGAGGACTCTCTGTATTACTGTGTATATTAACATAAGGGATAGAAATATTTTTGTTTGTATATTTAGGCCCTGTATATTTAAGTATCCTTATTAAGGAAGCATGCTGAAGCACGCACTTAACTTAAATCACACGTTTAATACCCATTTAAGTCAATGGTACTTAAGCATGTGCTTAAAACTAAGCACATACTCATGTGATTTCCTGAATAAGGACGAATTTAAGCACGTGCTCCAGTGTTTTCTTGAATCAATGTCCCAATGAGCATTTGATCTGGACAGTAAATCCAAATCAGATTAAACAAGTCTTCAGCAAACTATCACAAGGGCAATTACTACAGTTAATAGAAAAATCTTCATTTTCTCATAAAGAGCACAAATAATTTAAATTCTACTAAACAGGAATGCTATTTGCTATGGGTTAGGGGGCATTTGTCCCACTCCCTATCCTGAATTTTCATAATTCCTTGCCAGGTGTCTGCCCTGGGTCTGCAGGGGCTGCTGTGGGGTGGGGCAGGATGGGCCAGAGCACCTAATTGTCAGCTTATCAGCACTGCTCTCCCCATTGGCCGGACAGACAGCAGCAGCAGCACCCTGGGTTGAAGCAAGCTAGGCCCCAATCCCTGCCCAGAGCCCACCTCTCACTCCCCAGGAGAGTACCAGCACTCCCCGTTACTCTGGGATAGGACCAGCTCGCTAACTCCTCCTGCACCCACGAGCAGCTATGGGCTCAGCAGGGAGGCAGAAGCAGGAATACTGACACAACATTGCCCCTACCACCAGAATGTTTCTGAAACGATGGCCCTACTACTAAATTAGGTGAAGATTTTCATGAAGAAGTTGTTTAAACACCAGGCTATAGCATCATTCTCATACTCTCTGTCCCAATGACTGTTCAATTATTTAGCGAAAGTGGGACAGTTAAAACAGGACACCACTGAGAGAGACTCACCTCAGAATATCCCATAGCCCAGAAGCTAGGGAACTCACCTGAGAGGTGGCATATCCCTGTTCAAATCCCTTCTCCTGTTCATGCAGAGGGTCTCCCACATTCTGGATGTGTACACTAGTCACTGAGCTAAATGTTATGAGGCGCTTCTCCATCATCATCACCTCTGACAAGAAGCACCTAACTCCAGCAGAGGGTTCACGGCTGTGAATTCCAAGTGGAGATAGGTGCCTCCCTGCAGCCTGGACTTAGGTGTCTATCTTCCTGAGAGGGGCAAAGCTTGCCACACACCCCTTGTCTTAACATTCTGCCATTGGCTAGTTTAGCTGGCTCCACGCTCAGCATGCTGCGCTTTGTAAATCCCATTTTTAGGCACCTATATCTCCCTATTCACTCTATAGGGAGCAGAGGTACCAAACTTTTAGGCTTTGTAAATCCCAGTGATTTTCTGAAAGTTAGGCCTTGTGATGTTTACCACAACTCAATCCCTAAATGTTGAATTCCTAGCAGCTATTTTATTCTGTTTAATTATTTGATCATATAGCTAAATGCATTGATATGAAAATAAAAACATAAAAGGCCAAATTCTGCTCTCAGGTACATAAGTACAAGTTTGGAATGATTCTTGATTAATTGGGTTCACTCTAGGTATTCATCTGAGTGAATGAGTGTCTACTGGCCTATAGCAGGGTTCTCAAACTGGGAGTCGGGACCCCTCAGGGGGTCGCGAGGTTATTATATGGGGGGTCACGAGCTGTCAGCCTCCACCCTAAACCCTGCTTTGCCTCCAGCATTTATAATGGTGTTAAATATATAAAAAAGTGTTTTTAATTTATAAGAGGGGTCACACTCAGAGGCTTGCTATGTGAAAGGGGTCACCAGTACAAAAGTTTGAGAATCACTGGCCTATAACATACAAACCTACTGGATATCATCAGCATAGCCGTAATTCATTGATTTGGTAACAGCTATGATGTTACATAGAGAGATATTCATGAAGAAGTGGAAACTGACTCTGCATATGTAAACACCTTCACCATTAGGGATGTCTCACTGACTGTAGGCAGCCTGGATACTCTCTAGTGGAGAGTCAGGTATCAAATGGCAACATGAAAGTCGCTAGGAATGAATGCAAGGCCGCAGTTTCTCCTTTCCACTTTGTTCTCATCTTGGCTGGGATGGTAATCATTGCTCAGGTTTGTCTGTTTCCTTAGACTTGGTTCATATAATCAGATGCATGTTCAACATGTTGGATGGTCTCTGAGGTACATCTTGCTTTATTGATTAGCATCTCAGATCCTCAGGTAAATCTGGTCTCTAGCTGTTCAGTATTCAGCAAGCAAACCTCTCATTCCTTGCCCATCATAGAGATATTTATAACTCCTCGTTTGCAATTCCACACGGGTGATTTTAGGCTGAAAATCGGACATTTTTCTTTTCCCCCTGTGGGAAATTTCAGCTTCTTAGGATGGAATCAAAAACAGAAAGTTTTCAGCTGAAAACTGAAATTGTTAATTAGGAAATGCCACCACAGTGCCTTATGTCAGCTGTATTTCAGGCACCTCATGTCCCCTTTCTCCTCTGTGTGCTGAGGTCCCTAGCTGGACTACAACTCTCATGATGTACTATGGTGGCAATTAAAGAAAAAACATTAACAGGACCACATTATCTTAATCTCTTTTGCTCTATTTGGATTTCTCAGCCTCTTTGGGAAGATAATTTCCTAACCTTGCTAATAAAACATTAAGGAAACACTTATTTTTGCTAACTTTGCTAATGATGACCCCTTGTTTCCAAGAAGCAGGACCATTGTTCCTACACTACCAATGTCTTGTGATGATAGAAGTGTCATGCTTTTAACAGATGAGTGGGGGTGGAGGTTATTTTGGCTTCTGGCAAAACTTATCTACAAAACCAAATTTAGATTAAAACAGGCCAATTAGAGTTGGTTATGCCTGGTTCAGGAAACTCACTGAACACAGTAAAATCTACTTGGGATTAATGTGTGTTGTCCAAGCAATTTGAACATCCAGCCACTTCCCAAAACTTAAGGTTTTCTTGCAGAATCATTTTGTCAAAACTCTCTTGAATGTCCAAATGCTCTCCTCACATTATTTGTGGTTTCTCATTCTTTCATCTGATGACGCCTCATAGTGTCCTGACAACCCTTCATATTCTCACAGGGGCTTACCTTCTTTTCCAATGGTATCCTTTAGGAAGAGCTGCTGGGCCACTTAGCCATAGGAAAGACAAATATATTGGGCTTTTTATGATTAGTGTATCATAACCACCTATGGTTATATTTTTGAATATGTGGGTGTAGTACCAGCTTATGAAGGGTACACTTAACTACACAGACTATCCTTTGCATAGTAATATTGCAGGTGTATTATATGATAAGTACCACCCATTCTGGAGTGGCATCTCGTTTGAACACTTGGATTGGCTGACATGACGGTGTCACTTCCAAAGTAATATAGAAGACAGTGTTTGGTGTCCAATATACATGCAGTACCAAAAATTCAAGTAATTGAGGGATATTCCTTGGTAGCTGATAAATGGTGCATCCCACTGCTCATCTATCTCTAATGCTGTTGTCTGAGTGTTTTATATGTTACACTATATGTTACATATAACTGATACAGTTTGTTGATTTGGATCCAATAGGCCGGAACCAGTATTGTGGACAAAGGATGGCGGAGAACTACCAGATCCGGAGAGAATGGTTGTCAATGGTAGGGACCTAAGAATTAGTTTCCTAAACAAAACGGACAATGGTACATATCGATGTGAAGCAACAAACCCTATTGGCCAAAACAGCACAGAGTATGTCCTGATTGTACATGGTGAGTACATCTCTTTAAATTCAGTAAGGGAGAGTACCTTGATTAATATTAGAAATTTTTGTTTCAACCAACTATAAGCAAGTGATTAAGAACACATGAAAGAATGAGCAGAAAAAATTAAAAGTGCAATTATTCTTTTCGGCGTGCCATCTACTAGTAAGCAACAGGCTGACTTCCTTTTATTAGTAGGAGTCTAATAAATTTTGTACACCGTATATCTTTCAAATATGTGTGGAGAACCCCTTGCTAATTAAGCAACAGGCAAAGATGTCTTTGAGAGTATACTGGGAACTGTTTTATACATAATTGCATCCATAAAACATGGTGTTTAGATATAACTGTCTATGAGTGGCTAGGTCACATATAAACAAAAACCAAGAAGTACAAGGCAGTTGCTATTTATTTTATAAACCATTCAAGACAGAATACTAAAAATAAATTATAGCCTAGTGCAGAGCACTCTCAACTCCCAATGTAAGCTGAAGGTCTTGCATCACCCCAGAGACTCAGGCCCTATGTTAAAAATCACCCCCCAAATTGTCTAGTATCACAAGTTCATAATACTTATTTAATAAAATGGCCTGGTTCTCACTTAATTATGATTGTTTTGTTTTGCCTGATTTGTCTTGATGCTTCATGTCAAAAGAATAAAGGCCTTAATATTAAGTGTGAAATAGCTTGATGCGACAAAAGTACAGTAGAAGCCATTACAAGAGTCAGCATTTGGCAGCTGTTACCACACCATTACCACAGATCTCCACCATTTAAATCTGTTACTTCAGACAATCCTGTGTGGTAACTGCTGGAAAATGGTGACTCATACAGTCTGGATGTGAACCCAGATCTCAGAGGTGAGATGAGTTCATTAACTCCATTGCAACACCTGTTGCAATCCTTTTTTTTCCTAGCTTTTATACATGGGCAACTTTTTAAGAACCACCGCAAAATAAAAGGAAACACTTTTTAAGGTGAGTCTCAGTCTGTAAAAGAGTCATTGACATGAGAAATATGAAGTCTATTTCCTCCTTATAAGTCATTCAAGTGGAACAAATATATATGTTACTCTGGTGTTTGCAAGCTAGCCAACAGCATGATTCACTTGAAGTGCTAAATTACCTTTAGGTAAGTTTGGCAGTTAACATATTTATAATAAATATTTCTCTAAGCATTTTGTAATTAGTCATTTTCTGTCTCCGTTATTGAACTATAACTTATCAAAACACCCCCTGGATTAATACTATTCATGCTGCTGAAGTTCATCATTAGTTTACCTAGTAATGATGGGCTCTTTAGACCGCTGAGGCTCCACTGCTGAGGATTACTATGTTTAAAAAACAACAAAACAAACAAAAACAACCACCCTCAAACCTCCACTTATGTTGATTACCACAAAATATTTCCCCTTTTAAATCCTGTAGGTAATGGTTTATTAGTTGTTGGCTGCATACACAAAGTGTTAATGTCTCTCTTTGATGGACTGACAGTTTTCCAAAACCCACCAACTGTTGAAATCTGAGTGGTCTCTGTATTTTGTCAGAGGTATTAAAGTGATAATTTGGGACAAGTTGACCCTTTTTATCTCTTACATCATGTTACTTTTACATTAGCTATGGCCATTTAATATACTTACACCTCTACCCCAATATAACGCTACCCAATATAACACGAATTTGGATATAACGCGGTAAAGCAGTGCTCCGGGGGCGGGGCTGCGCGCTCCAGCGGATCAAAGCAAGTTCAATATAACGTGGTTTCACCCATAACGCGGTAAGTTTTTTGGCTCCCGAGGACAGTGTTATATTGGGGTAGAGGTGTATAAGGAAGAATATTTGATGATCAGCTGCCTTGTGTCTTTCACTTCCAATCAGTTGCATGCACCCTATTGATCTGATTACAACTTGACGGCAGTCTCTAAAATCATTCATTATCAAGATGCCATTCTGCTGTGTGTGACAGCACATTATGCATTTTATCTCATTTAACTTTAACATTGCTGACAATGTCTGTTATGGATACTGGAGCTTTCCCTAATTGCATTCAAGCAAATCTAGCATTAGAACTACAGAAGGTAATTTGGCTTCCTAGAACTCAGTAACATTGGAAGTTGTATGACCGAGGATGCAATGATGCTTGCTATTAATAACCTGTTCCGTACTGGAGTTATAAAGCCTCTGCTGTGAATGAGAGGTTGGGATTAATTATTTAATTATAGGGATAGTGTAATTAGTTTATACTAATCAATTTGGGCAACCACTTGTCCCCTCTTTTTATCATTGCCTCAGACTGATCAGCTCATCCAGATTTAATGAAACAGGAACTTCCTTTCTTTTCTGTTTGAAAACTGATGAAAAGTAGTTTTGGTATCCTGCAGCCAGGTTGTCTTATTGAATAGAGGACATATTTTCCCCGTAACTTTATTTTACTAAATAGATTTGTAGCACTCTCTGACTTCTCTTTACACCTTCTCCTGTAGCTATGGCGGTGACATCAAAATATGTATCCCTTCCCTTTATTATGGCTTACATACTATTATATAGTCATGCATTCTGACCTACCCATCTTTGATTTCTTATACATACAGTGCCAAGTTTAATATGGCATGGACTAAAGCCACATGGGAAGGGAGTTTCCACAAGGAAGCCGTCACAGAAATTCCCCCATATTGTCTGGTCAGGGAGGCAATATTCCAGAAAAGGGGAATCTAGCAAACCCACAAGCAATCATGCAGATACCCTGCTAGCCAGCTGCAGCACCCTTCATTGAAGCCAAGCTACAAGTGACTTTGTCATAGAAGCCTTTAGGACCGCAGGGTGAGATTGTCGGTTATGTGTAAAAGATAATACAACTATGAGGGCTGTATTAACTTTTCCAGGTAAGCGCTGTGGGGCTGGATAGAGAACAGTGGGCATCCCAACTCTCAACCTTCCCACTTCTCCCCGGACTTTCTCAGTCTATGCCATCAGATCAAAATGGAGAAATGATGCCACTAAGGCAGTTGAGGCCCCCTTCTGTATGTGGAAGTTCTCCTTCATGCACAGAGCAGTGGAAGGGGAAGCACGATCTCGCTCACAATAGTTTTTGTATTTAATTTCTACCCATATACGATTTTTTCCTCCTTGTTTGTCTTATTTTTTCTCTTTTAACAGAATTTGTCTTTCTGCTTTTTTATCAAGTTTCTCAGACTTGTTCACACTCCCTGTTTTCTTTTTGACTATTAACACGTCTCTCAGCGGGACCCTATCCACTAATTCCCTCAATTTTCCAAAGTTATCTTCATAACTCAGAAGAGATTTAGAAAGCTTAGAGCAGAAGCTTGCCTAAAAATGAAAATATGTAGTTTATCATAATTAGAGATTAAGGGTAATCAAAGTGTATATACATATTAATTATACAAACAAAGCAAGGAGCATATGATGCCTTTAATTGGGCCAACTTAGACATAAAATTATATAGAAGAGTGATCACTTCTTCCCATTGCAGGTGAACATGAGGTAATAGTATTATGATGTTGGCTGATGATAGTTTAAATAAATATAGCTATACACAGATTAATGGCAGTTTGTTATAGTTAGTATCTACTAACAAGTCTTTTTGTTTCATTTTTTCACTATAAGTAAAGGAATCTTGTTTTAGAAAAAGTGAACATATTT